>NC_136482.1:8931562-9419062 GCF_053919585.1 Euprymna scolopes | reverse complement strand
TTTTTCAATTAAAGGAGTAAGGACCAAGGTTTTATTTAAAAAAAAAACAAAACAAAACAATGTGTTTTTTTTTTTTTAAAAAGGTTTTAAACTTCGGACTTTACAGGTAAATTTCTAAAAAACTGATTTTTTTTTTTGTTTTAAATTTGAATATATTATTTATTGACCTTTTCTCTTCAATTTGTGATATATAAACCTATTAAACATAAATTAATTATTTACTTTTTAATAGACATTTCAAAATGAGAGGCGTAAATTATTCGACCCCCTATCTTTCTAAGCTTATAACTCCTCGAAAAATGTAATTCAAGCCCTAATTTTTTTTCAATTAAAGGAGCAAGGACCAAGGTTTCATTAAAAAAAAAAAAAAAAGACATAAAGAAAAAATGTGTTCTTATAAAATAAGGTTTTAAACTTCGGACTTTACAGGTAAATTTCTAAAAAACTGATTTTTTTTTTTTTTGTTTTAAATTTGAATATATTATTTATTGACCTTTTCTCTTCAATTTGTGATATATAAACCTATTAAACATAAATTAATTATTTACTTTTTAATAGACATTTCAAAATGGGGGGGCGTGAAAATGGGGGGGGGCGTGAAAATGGGGGGGCGTGAATTTAAAAAAAACGTTTGTCTAAAATATTATATTCGGTTTATTGGAAAGAACATAAAATTTCACATTGACCCTGAAAATATCGTAAAAATAGAATCAATAGAAAAATTTTGATAGATTTTTAAAATTTAAAAATTTAAAAATATTGAGTTTAAAAATTGAAAAATATTGAGTTCGGAAAATTCATTACTGTTTTAAAAAAAAAAAAAAAATATTTTTATTACTTTTAAAACAACTGTAATAGTTTATTTTGGAAGTATAATCCATAAAGAAAATAAATAACCCACTTTTAACAGAGAAATTACGAGATTTTTATATTGTATTCGCAGTTTCGTGTTAGGGGTGTCAAAAATTCCTACAAAAATTCTGATACTGCTACAGCTGATGTGATATTGTAAACAAACAGATGAAATTTGATGAAGATTATTGTTATGACGTGGGTAAATGGAATAAAAAAAACAGTAATGAATCACAAAAACAATGGTTAACGGTTAACAACGTTTATTGATTGTTAACATAACGATTACATAAAAATATATACTCAGATGGAACAGATTGAATTAAGAATTTCTCTACTACGAAGAACGATGTTCGTTCCTCCATTGTGCCAATCGCAGACTCCCTCCCTGCCTCTCGTCCTAATCTCGTATCGTCGTTGTGTTCTCGTTCCTGTGTTTACATACGAGAATCCTAGGAACCATTACATGGTTAAGGGGAAGCAATTCTTCTCTGAAAATGTAGGAGTTATTTCCCTTAGATTGGATTCTTAAATTCGTTCTAATTTGTCGTTCAAACAATTATCATTAATATTTTTTTCATTAAAAAATTATTTTTTTTACGAATTAGTCCACCGGCAAATTATTCTTCATAATATATAATAATTAATAGAGGATTGATTCTATAATAATACATATGCAATCTACATAAATTAACATATCACATTTAAGCATATTGTATGATTGGGAAACGCCGTGCTGCCAGCTAGTATATATATATATTACATCTTAAAAATAATATATATATATATATATATATATATATATATATATATATATATATATATATATATATATATATATATATATATATATTAGTGTAGGGACGATTATTCGGAATCAGAATCGGGAATCAGCTTAACTTTTGAGGTATCAGAATTGGTATCGGAATCGGAAAAATTATAGCCTAATTTCTTATTCCAAACTCATTCTTTTTCTTTTTCTTTTTTATTTTAGAATAAAAAATGAAACAAGCACAAATTGTTTTTTTTTTATTAGTTGTTCATTTACAACATAAGACTGAGAAGGGCCACAGAATGGGTTATGAATCTCATTTATAGATTTAACATTGATTCACAGAGTTTAATTTATTTTATTCATTGCTTATTTATCAAGAGACAACTTGCTTATTCCCTTTGTAAACTTTTCGCATGTATTTGCTAAATGTCTACATGCTTCCATCTGAGGGAGTTCACTTGATTATTAAAAGGTTTTAAATGCTCTGGACAGGGTTTGTAAATTTCAATGGTGCCAGCTGTACATTGGCAGTGTCTGTCATCGGCTTCTTTGAAATAATTAAAGTTTTATGGTGCTTCTCTTTGGATGCAAGTGAAAAATATAGATGTAAATCTCTGATGAGTTTATCAAAATCTTGGATAAAATGCATAAAGAGAAAACATTCTGAAGATTTTCTAAATTAAAAAGGAAATTATATCAACATTTAAACTTCCCCAAAATAAAGAATGGGTTTGAGACATTTATTATTGTTATTAACAGAAAAAGAAATGATAAACAAATATGCAACAAATAAATGTTACCAAAGGCAAGACTCTTCTAGAAAGCCGAATAAATTTATTTGTGTTTAAACATTTTTTTTTACATAGGTATCACCACTTATCAAGGTCAAGAGGCCACTCGAGGATAAGGGTTAAAGATTGTACAGTAGAAATTGGAAATTGGAGAATATAGTAAACTTCTTTTAAAGTGTGTTTTTGGTTTAAAACGAACTTAGTGTCTCCTCTTTGAGAATTTAAAAAATGACTGCCTAATAACCCCAGCAGAAGAACCATTGATAATCGCTCAAAATTGAAAATTAAACAAACGCTGGTAGAAACACATTAATAAATGTTAACAATCGATCAAAAGTTTTATGCTGGACGAGTACTTTGTTTAATTTTTGACTTTTGAGCGATTAAGCAAAAATGGGTTGGAAATGATATTCATTTTACGTTAATTTTATGTGCGAAACAGTTTTGCTAGGCAAAATTTTAAAATAACTTTTTTTTTTCTTTTCACCACATAATCATTTAAAAATGTAGAATTCTATTTTGAGAAAATGATTTAGCTAAAAGGATTAATATATTTGCTGCTGCTGCTATTAGTATTATTATTATTAGCAGTAGTAGTAGTAGTAGTAGTAGGAAGAGGAGGAGTAGTAGGAGTAGTAGTAGTTGTAGTAGTAGTAATCGATCAAATGCGTATACTTTGTGAGAAAAAATATGAAAATTTTTTTTCAAAGAGGGAAGGTACAGAATAGTTTACAGAAATCCCTCCTAATGTTAAGAATTTGATTTTGATAAAGCTACTTAAATAAATGTGATTTTAAGTAGAATTTTGGAAACTTTAGAAAACCTCTGGAAAGCAGTCTAGATTGGGATCGCTTCCTTTTATATAAATGTTTTTAACAAAATATATATGTGCACATATATATGTGTATATATATATATATATATATATATATGTGTGTGTGTGTGTGTGTGTGTGTGTGTGTGTGTGTTGTGTGTATGTGTGTGTGCATGTGTATATATGTATGTATGTATATATATAAACAAACTAAAAGTTAAAATAAACAATATCTGGTAAATTTCTTAAATAAATGTATAAATTCATTAGGATAAAAATTTAAAAAGAGTAAAAAATAAATAAATTTAATCAGAATATAACTAAAAAGTATATAAAAATTGGAGTTTAATTCGGCCCCTAAAAAAGTAGATTTAATCTTAAAAAAACGTTATAGTAAGATTCTAAACATAAAACATAAAAAAATAAATTTGAACGCGTACCCAGAATTGGAGACAGACAGATTAACCCTAACCCAAATTCGGTGAACTGCTACACGTTAGACATAGCAAAATATCTCCTCTAAAATTATTTTTCAACTTTTTTTAATTTAAAAATTTTTTCTTGCCTGATGAGATCAATAATGATCGAAACAGTCTGCACATCGTAGCAAGATATGACTGTATTTACATAAAGAAAATAAAAATGATAAATTTGATCTCTTTGAGCACTATCAACGACCCTTCTGATTGTCTCTGTTACGTTTTTAATATTTTATTCTATATTTAATCCTGAGCCATTTTTTTGCATAACATTTGAGTTTATTTTTATTTTTACAGATAGTAAACATGAATATTATAAAATTTTCACACTGCACAAAGTAGTAGCTACTATATGATTAGCCATTGTCATCATAGCCAAGCAAGTGTGACACGAATGATTCTGCATAAAGAACTAAGAGAATAATGCAGTGATAGAATTGAAAAGTGGACAAATGATGGGCTTGAGAAAATAAAAATTTATTTTTCAATATTAAGAAAATAAAATAAATATGCAACGAGGCATTTTTAAAAAGTTGGAACTTTTGCAACTTGAGGATCATCATTTGCTGAAAGTAAAAAAAGGAAAAAATTATGTTGTCATTGATTGTTAGAGATACTTGTTGCGGGCCAGGGTATAAATATCCTAACTCGCTACAACAGAAAATAATGAAACGAATGGAAAGAAGGAAACAAAACTCAATTGCTGGATAAAATAAACGTGTTGTTTATTTTCTGTTGAAAAATGAATGTTTTAGGTGTAACACGTGTTCATGTCCGCGCGTGGAAAAAGGAGTGAGTAATGTAGTGGAAATGGGAATGACAGTCCAGCGTGTAGACAAAGAAAAAGATAGAGGGTTGACATCAGTAAAGCTGTGTGCTCAATAATGGCGGTACTCGTCCACGTGGAAATGTCTTCAGGCCAAGAGCTGTGGACGCGAACTTGTCTGGTTGGCGAACCCAGGCAAAAGGGAAGAAATAGTGAGAAAGTCAAATCAGTTCATGAAGAGAGAAAGCGTATAAAGTGTACGTACTGTCTGCCACCACACATACAGTAGCAGGGGACGTGATGTGCGCGGGCGTGCATACCCCGAAAAGGAGGCGGCTGGTCCGTCGACCTCTCAGCTTGGAAACCGAATTGGAAAGGGTAGGAAACAGTTTGTCTCTTGCTTTTATAATTGTTTCCGGTGATCTTTTGCGCATGTGTGGATTTCCTTCAAAGGGGAAGTGACATTGCCCATGTGTGTGTACATGTGCGTACATGTGTGTGTACGTTAGCATGTGTGTGTATGCACATGAATGTGAGTGTATGTATGCAAACGTGAATATATGTACGTGTGCGCATATGTTTGTGTGCACGTATGTATATGACAAGAAAAGTGGCTTGAAATGTGAACGCGTGTTTTTGTGTGAGACTAGAAAAGGCTTGCACAATACTCCCCTTTCCAGAAAAAAAAAATATGCAGTGTATATATATATATATATATATATATATATATATATATATATATATATATATATATATACACACATATATATATATGGCAGTGTTGTACTTTGTCCCAAAAATGTTCGATAACTCTTGGCGGTTCACAATTTACTATGACACCGTCTAAGCAGGTGCGCGTTCATATTAATTTGATTTTACGCAGACGAATTTGAATAAATAACCCGACGCTTTTTCATTAAAGTTTCGATAAATTTGCACTTTTTTTTTTTAATACGCACGTTAAAGTTATTTCAAGTTATTACAAATACAAAATTATTTAATTTATTTTTAATTTTCGCGTTTTAATTTTTTTTAAGTTATTTCAAGTTATTACAAATAAATTAATTTCGAACAAACAAAATATTGAATAAAATGACAATTGTATTAAGTTTTTGAATAAAAATTATTTAACACGAACAAACAAAATATTGAATAAAATGATAATTATTTAAGAACATTTGTTTAAGCATATTGCTCTCGAATGCATTTAATGATGCGAGGAAATGCGTGCTCCTTCTCACGTCGTCTCCACAACTCTTCCATGAGATGAGTGGAATAAATTCTCATTTGTCGCTAACTCTCCTAAGTTTTCTTTTTATGTGGGACCAAAATCCCTCCACAGTTTGTGTGTGGACTGATGAGTCTACTGGATTTATGAAATTTTGTTCGTGGAGACTGGAGCGCCTTATCGTGACTGCTGGGCATACTTCCGTAGGCCGCCCATCCGTCACTGATGATCCTGGTCCCTGGCAGAATCCAAGATCTTATAATTGGAAGTAGTGTGTCCCGATCCCTTCATTCTACCACTGCAAGATTGCATCGACTACTACCTCTTTCTACGGCTCCAAAAACCCACACTCCATTTTTTGCTCTCCCTCTATTATATTTCCTTCTGAAGAATAGAGACTCGTCGATCTCAACTTCTTTTGGTACATTTGTCTATTTGCATTCCACCCAGTTGGGTTGTCTATGATATCTTTTTCACATACTTCTCGGATGAAAGACATCCAGTTAACTATTGTGTGTTCCGATACACCGAATTCATCTTTTATTCTGCGCTGGATCATTTCCATGCTCCACCAGAATATTAATGTCAGCAACTTACTTATTGGCAAGCGGCTTCTTTCGAAGAAGGAGCCTTTCCTGACAGTGGCTGTGGATTTGCAAGAATCTGAGGGACAATTCCACACATATCCATCAGAAGTTTTTGACCGTTTATGCAGAACCCTACGATTGTTGCAACTTTGGCATACGCTGGTATTCTGTATCAGGCCTAAAGAAGCTGCAGCGTCTGATCAGTTCCAATGACTTCGGTAAACTTTGCAAATGTCCAACTCGTTTCATGTATTTCGGCAATTGTTAACACACGGTTAACAATTTCTGTTCTCATATTGAACAGATAAATAAAAACTAAATAAATAATATAAAGATAAATTAATTAATTTGTAATAACTAGAAAGAACTTAAAAAATTAAAACGTGCAAATTAAATAAATTAATTGTGTATTTGTAATAACTTGAAATAACTTTAACGTGCGTATTAAAAAAAACGTGCAAATTTATCGAAACTTTAATGAAAAAGCGACCGCGTGCTTTTTAGACGGTGTATTTTATTCAATTTCGTTTGCATAAAATCAAATTAATATGAACGCGTACCTGCTTAGACGGTGTCATAGTAAATTGTGAACCGCCAAGAGTTATCGAACATTTTCGGGACAAAGTACAACACTGCCATATATATATATATATATATATATATATATATATGTGTGTATATATATATATATATATATATTTTTTTTTTGTAAGTAATGTTTTCGGCAATTGATTTTTCATCCTGTTTTTTTTTTTTTCTGTTGGTGTGTTTTTTTTTTTTTAAATATCAAAAATGGAGTGTGTTCGTAAAAAAAAAGTATTTACTTACGCGTGGAAAAGACGTTTACTCTTTTTTTAGTCTGACATTTGTTTGTTTGTTTTTTTTGTTGCGTGCTGACATGTGCAACGAGTTGCTAGGACAAGAATTGTTCGTTTGGAAGGAAAATTTTTGTTTCGTGTTGACATCGTGTGTCAAGTTGACGGTGTCTTCGCAAGTGAGTCTGCGTTAGTGTGTGTACATTGTCTGTACGGGCGTTTGTTGCACATTCATTCGTGTTGAACGGTAGTTGTGGTTGCCGGCTGTCAGCGAAACTTCCAGTTGTGAGTTTATCAGTGTGCGTGGTGCATCTCAACTCGTATTGTTGATTCAAATTCTCCCTATGGAAGGAAGCCGAATTGCAAAGGGTAGGAAACAGCTTGTCTCTTGCTTTTATAGTTGTTTCCGGTGGTCTTTTGCGCATGTGTGGATTTCCTTCAAAGGGGAAGTGACGTTGTCCATGTGTGCGTACATGTGTGTGTACGTTGGCGTGTGTGTGTATGCACGTGAATGTGAGTCTATGTACGCAAACATGAATATATGCATGTGTGTGTACGTGTGCGCGTATGTTTTTGACAAGAAAAGTGGCTTGAAATAAGAACGTGTGTTTTTGTGTGAGACTAGAAAAGGCTTGCACATACTAACAATTGTAATTTTAGTGTTATTGAAAGAAAAAAAATGAATACTTAACCATAAATATGACACACCATGTGTAAAAAAAAACAAGTGTTTAACCAGCAAATAAATTATATATCTGATAAGTTTTGGATTATTCGGATTAATCTGACTACTGTTGTCATTTTAAGTGTTAGTGTCACAGTGAATATGTCGGTTTATTAGTTACTATAAATGAATTATAATTAAATAATATAAGATTATTAGTTACTATAAATGAATTATAATTAAATAATATAAGATTATTAGTTACTATAAATGAATTATAATTAAATAATACAAGATTATTAGTTACTATAGATTAATTATAATTAAATAATAGAAGATTATTAGTTACTATAAATGAATTTTAAATAAATAATAAAAGATTATTAGTTACTATAGATTAATTATAATTAAATAATAAAAGATTAGTTACTATAAATGAATTATAATTAAATAATACAAGATTATTAGTTACTATAGATTAATTATAATTAAATAATATAAGATTATTAGTTACTATAAATGAATTATAATTAAATAATATAAGATTATTAGTTACTATAAATGAATTATAATTAAATAATACAAGATTATTAGTTACTATAGATTAATTATAATTAAATAATAGAAGATTATTAGTTACTATAAATGAATTTTAAATAAATAATAAAAGATTATTAGTTACTATAGATTAATTATAATTAAATAATAAAAGATTAGTTACTATAAATGAATTATAATTAAATAATACAAGATTATCAGTTACTATAGATTAATTATAATTAAATAATATAAGATTATTAGTTACTATAAATGAATTATAATTAAATAATAAAAGATTATTAGTTAGTATAGATTAATTATAATTAAATAATAGAAGATTATTAGTTACTATAGATTTATTTATAATGAAATAATGTAAGATTATTAGTTACTATAAATGAAATTCATTTATAGTAACTAATAATCAGATATTATTTAATTATAATTCATTTATAGTAACTAATTATCTCATATTATTTAATTATAATTCATTTATAGTAAATGCAATTGTGTGTTATAGAATTTACTTTCGGTATCTGAATTTTTGCTGAGAAAAAAGAAGGCCACCATCTTAATTAAAATATGCTGTTGATAATAAAGAGGGCAACCATCTGAAAAGTATTCCTAGCCATCAAATTAATTTTTATTCTTCTTAATCATATGGCCCAACGTTAAAGAATATAAAATGACTATGCAGATTTAAATATTGATAGTATAGGAGAGAATGTATTGATGACAAAAGTTGAAATATTGACCGGCTTTACTTTATTATATAGAAGAAGAAGAAGAAGAAGAAGAAGAAGAAGAAGAAGAAAATATTCAAAATAAATTTTATTTATACAAACATACCTTGCTAAACAAATGAATTGAAGAAATATTTGGTTTTCATCTTCTTTCTCTTTTGTTTTTCTTGTCTATCTCACTGACCAAAAGTGATCTCTTTATTAATTCAACAACAAAAAAGGAATCATTTTCCCGACTCACTAACACCAATATTACATTTTTATTTTTATTTTTTACATTTTATAATATTGAATTTTTGGTGGGTGGAGGGTGGGGGTTCCATTAATTAAGTGGAAAGATGTAAAAGTACAGTGGCATTTATTGAAATAGATGTCGGCAAATTTATAGGTTTTAACCTCTGTTTGTTTCTGATCTGAGGCCTGAAGGTTTGGTTTAGTTGTTTTGTTTTACAGCATATCAACCCTTTTCAGGTTATTTAATGTTGAATTTGTTTTTTTTATGTTTCAAGTTCTTTATATCTTCAAATAACTAATCAACTTTAAGCATTATAGTCTTTATTGAATAGTCGATATAAGGTATTCCATGATGTGTGCATTTTAAAAAAATTTGCAAAGGACACATAAAAAAACTGACCTTTTATTGATGTTTCCTTCTTATCAGAATCTGAAAAATGTTCCCTTTTTTTAGATATTCCTAGCCAGAATAAATATCTGAGTTCCATAATCAATCTGACTCTTATCTTGGTCACTTGTTACTTTTTCCCATCTCTTCCTCATTATCTGCATTTTTATCTGTTTCTTCTTTTTCTTTCTGGATACTTTCACTGGGCTCTTTTCTTTCCATCTTCATCTCTTCTGTCTTTTGAATAGGCGGAATTATTTTGGCCTTTCCTCCTTTCTCGGCCTTCTCATCTGAAATGAATTCTTCAGTACGGAAACTCTTCCATTTCAGCAAGCCTTGAGTATTTGGCATCTGCACATTCTTTATATAGAGCACGTTCATCTTGTGTGCAAGAGCTGCACCAAACTGAACCCGATTGGCGCCTAGGGACTGCAGGTCATTGAGGGCACGTGAAATGTTGTAGGCCTTGCTAAACCACTCCACTGCTTCTTCATGCATCGCCTTCAAAAGAAAGAATTCAACATTTCAAAAGACAAAAATATTTTGTCACAATCAATCTTAAAATCAGGTATATATTTTTTAATGGAAATCACTCCAGACAAGACATGAAGGAGCTAAAAAAAAGTATGGCTTGAAGGTTAAAAACCAGCCAATTATAAGTGTTGGATGGACAGACTACAACCCAGAAAAAAGCAATTCTTCCTCCTTTGTCAAAAGCATCAAAGACAAGAAATGAAGCCATTTGATGTAAGAAGCTCAAAAAAAAAAAAAAAAATACTACTTTAAGGTCAAAAACCAGCCAACAATTAGTGTTAGATGAAATAGATTGTGACCTAGAAAACAGCAATTCTTCCTCCTTTGTCAGAAAGATTGCTCATGGAATGTGAGGACTAAAGGACAAAATGAGAGAAGCAAGAATTACAAAGCCTTCAAACATAAACCCAGTGTCCACTTTCCACTCTCCTAGATATACAATAGACGATCAACTAGCAGGAAGTGATGGTGGCTGTGATTAATGACGCAGATTGACGACCTGGATGTGCCAAGTTCTAATCCAGTTCATTCTACAGATAACATTTTCACTTAGGATATTGGCAACCTTCACATGGTCTCTCCTGTAAGCATCTGATGTCTTACTAGAAAGAATTCTGGTACTTATCCAGTTTATGACCCAACCTCCGGCAACTTCGCGTAGGCATCTTCTGATGGTTGGATGATGCTGAAGCAATTAGCCAATCAGCTGTCAAATGATAAATTTCATGAAAGCATAAAATTCATTAAAGTAAAAAAAAAATTTTTTAAACTGAAAATAATTTTCAACACACTATGTCAACATGAAATCCCCCTTTTTTCCATGTTAAGAATGGCTTTCTTTAATTTTTGCAGCAATATTGAAGTAAATGAATCAAATTGCAGTGGTTGCCAGCATAATGAGACTTTGCCTGCACATGATAGCAGACATTTAATTTTAGTTGTTAAAAAAGAAATAAGTTGAACAATGAAAGAAATAAAAACAACATACAAACTAATGAAACGTAAAAAGAAACTTTCAAACAACTTACAAGTAAATAACAGATGCTTCCCAGATGATGGCATGCAATGCTGTACGCTTGTTCCAGACCATTCTTTTCTGCAATATCAACGTACATTCGCAAGTAGGACATACATGTGTCAGTGTCACCCTTTCTGCAAGGATAAAAATCAGAGTTAACACATCACTTAATAAATGACATAACAACATCGTTTAGAGGAAAATATCGATTGTATTCATCAACATAGTCTCTTTCTAAGGTGATACACTGATTCAAATGCTTTTCTAATGATTTGATATTGTTTTTAAAACAATTTGATATTGTGTTTTTAAAACAATTTAATATTGTGTTTTTAAAAAAATTTGATATTGTTTTAAAAACAATTTGATACTGTGTTTTTAAAACAATTTGATATTGTGTTTTTAAAACAATTTGTCCTTGTTCTCAAAATATGCCTCAATTTCTAAAATCACTTCTCCACTAGATCCAAATCTCCTTCTATGTAGTATTATTTTGAAATCTGCAAATAGTCAGTAATTGCTGGGTCTAGATTTGGAGAATGGGATGGATGTGGGACTAGTGTTGCCATTGTTGTGATCAACGTCTGACACAATGAATTGTTTTGGTTAAAGCGTATTTTTTTTCATTTTGTACACATTTTTTTAGCGATTTATTTCTTCCATTGCACTTATTCACAATATCTATACAAAGTAGCAAAATAGTGCAAAATTTAGAAATATAAAAGAGAATATCACATCAACTAGTGATACTATTTAACCCATAGCTGGATAACAAATTGAGAGGTGGAGCGAGAGAGAGAGAGAAAGAGAGGGGAGAGTATAGCAAGTGAGTGGAAAGTGGCAAAATTTGTCTTTTTATTCTTGTAAATTTAACTGACTTTACAAACTGGCTTTTCCCATATTCATACAATTTAATCCAAACTGAATTGGGTGACCCAACGGGTCCCCTTTTCTAGTATGTATACTAATGAATACACCAATTATCAGATGTAGAAACATTATGTACAAAAATACTATCCTATTTATTACTAACACAAACTAACAAAATAACTTTGTAAAATTCACATGAATTCATTAGTTGCACTTGATACACGGAAAAAACATTAGACTGATAATTAAGTTTGATTTACAATGTATAATTATTTCATCTTTTGTACCTGTAAATTCCTGGAAAGTGGCTTCATGCTTTGCTGAGGTGATTTCTATATAAAAAAAAATTTATTTTATGTCTAATGCTTACAAGTACCATATACAATTAAGTTGCTTCCAATCCTTTTTCCACAAAGTAGGCAGGAGAACTTTTGTCTCTTTCTGATTTTTTGGTAACATTCACTCTCATAGAATTCCTCCAAGTTTTCAACTTCATAAGGTCTTCCATTGTTTCACAGACAAGCATAAAATCACCAGCATAAAGCATCTTTTGGGTCACAAATAAACACTTATTTTCTTTCATGAGGAAATGTCCCTGCTAGGCAATTTGGCCACACACTGACCAATCAGATTGCAGGATGCATTGATTTCATCTGTTCCCTAAAAAACTATTTTAGCTTATTTGAGAATCATGACCAGTTAGCAGAGAGAACTCTTTAAGCAACAAGGGGACTCGTCGCTTCTCTCTGTCTCCTGTGCTAGTTCACTGGACACCCAAGCATCAACAATCTTCGCTTGAAGATAACAACCAGCCGACCTTCGACAGCTCAAAAAACTTTCTTTTTTTGCACTTAAACACTGTTCAATTTTCTTTGAATTAAATAAACGTTCTCGTTGCTGTGATAAAAGAGGTTTTGTTTTTTCCTTTCATGCAACAATTTTCATTTACAACTAATATATAGAAATTTCTATGAGGGTTGTTCCAAAAATAAAACTTGCTTTTTTTTTTTTAACTCAAAAAGTGGAAGAGCTACGAATACGAAAGTGGTATCATTAAAATGAGTGACCTTTTATATTCCAAAAATTTATTTAACTACATAGTCACTATCATTCTCGATGCACTTTTGCCAGCAATGAATGATGACTGCGCATGCGTGTCTAGAGCAAGCTTAGTCCTACAAGAATTGTTCCAAAAGTAAAGCCTCCTATTTTTCTTGCAATTTATCAAAAGCTTTTTCCAAATCCACAAAAGCAAAACACATTTTCTTCTTCTATAGCAACTATAGTACTTTGCCTAGGCATGAAACCAAACTGTATTTCATCTACGAAGGGCGTTCCAAAAGTAATGCCTCCTATTTTTTATTCGGCCCAAATGGATCAGAGAAGATTGCAAATTGCATCTTTATGATGACTGAACTTATGCATTCATGACCTGAAAGTTTCATCTCTCTCCTGCAGGTATTGACGGTGTAAGACTCTAAGAAAACAACTCCTGTCTGGGACGTGCATCAGAAGCAAAGATACATCATTAAATTCCTCCATGCAGAAAAAATTGAATCAAACAACATTTACCGGCGCCTGTTAAACGTTTACAAAGCCAATGCAGTCGATGTCAGCATAGTTAGGAGATAGGTTCATCGATTTCAGAGTGGGAAACAGAGATGTTAATGGCAAAGCGCACTCCGGACACCCATACACAGCTATCACTCCATCGCTGGCAAAAGTACATGAAGCAGTGGCGGCTCGTGCCTAAGATTAGTGGGGGTGCTGTTTTAAAGAAAATACCTATTGTTTTAATATTGTGTAAAATAAAACAAGCATAAAAAATATAATTTATACGTATGCACACGTATAAAAATACAATAACTTAAAGGAATCCTAAATAGATGTAAATATTTTAAATATTTTACTTATTACATTCATTTGAAAGTAAACTCCATTTTTCTTGTTTTAATTTGTGAGAAAAGATTGATAATTTTCTCCTTAACTTCTGAATGACTGCTGAAGAACTTTTTTATCAATTGAAAGCACTGCAAGTTCGTTTACTCTTTCGCAACCCATGTTTTTTTTTTCTTTTCAGAGTTAAAAAACAACGTTCTACCTCTGATGTAGTCATGGGAATTGTCAGGATAATTTTTATGAGTTTTGTGATTTCACTAAGAACATCGTTTAAATTGTTTTCCAAAATAAATTTCAGATCAATTACTTTACAATATTCATGGATATCTGACCTACTATAAAATATTTCTAGCTCAGTTTCAAACTTTTCTTTGTCAATCATGGGATATGCTTCAGTTGTCAAGGATATCTCTTCTGTAGGTAGTTCTTTTCTTAAAACTAGCAAAGCTTATCTTGTAAAACAATTTAGCAAGTATTAAATGTTTAGTTGAAGAATATCTGTCCGTTATATCAACAGATATATAGTCACACAGTTCTTTAGCTTCGCCCTTGAGTGTTTATAAAGGATTTTCACAGTATTTGGGGTTTCTTGTCTCTAAAATAGCAGTTTTGAAATTTGTTATGTATTCATTGACTTTATATATGCTAATTTCCCGAGAATAAATTTCAACATGAGGCATAATTTTATGAAATAGTTCAAACCAAAATATGAAATTTTCATCGTTCAAATATTTCAGAATTCCTGTCGCTTCTGCAACGGTCTCATCTGCATATGATGTTGACTGAATTTCAGTGACAGATTTTTTATGCTTGAACATTTTCATGAACTCTATTTATGTATGTTAAAGTTCCACCTTGTGGCGGATACACGTAAAATGCTTACATCTAGATGCTTCTTGAAAAATGGACAGATGCTGTGGTGATCTAGAAAAGAAAGTCGGAATAGCCAAAATGTTAGAGATAAATATTCTAGCATTTTGTGTAATGCTTGCTGCATTCCTCATTATTAAATTAAGTTGATGCGCATAACAGTGAGTGAAATGTGCATTACTATAAACTGCTTTTATTTTCGCCTGAGTACCAGCTTTTTTGCTTTTCATGACATTTGCATCATCAAATGTCTGAGCTATCAGTTTTTGGCGATTCCCTTGTACGATTATATCTAATTGCTGTAGAATACGTTTTGATATCCCATCAACGGTTTGGTTTTCTGGAATAAAGAATCCCCAAAAGCGTTCAAGTATTTTTTCATCCAAGACGTATTGTAAAACAATGATCATTTTTGTATGTTCAGACACATCTGTTGTATCGTCAGCCATGACAGCTACAAAGGAGGCTTTACTAATTTCTGCCCTTATTTCATCACGGTATATTTGTAAAAAACAGTCAAGTATATCATTCTGAATAGTCTTGGAAACACTTTTGAAGACATTACTGGTTTCTAAGTGATTCTTTAAATCTGGATCTAATTAAGATGCAAAATTTAAAAATCCTCTAAATACACTTGGATTTACTGAATCATCTGTTTCATCATGTCCTCGTAAGGGAGTTTCAAAGTTCCCACAAAAGAAAATACAATCTATTATTTTAGATAAAATTTCACGGTTCTTCTTAACATTCATGTTATGATGATTGATTGAAAGTCTGAATGCCTCACTAAGTTTTTCTTTACTATTTATGGTCCCACAAATTGATAGGGAAACTACAGTGTCAACGTGCTTCTCATGCTTTTCAGTTCTATCTTTCATTTTGCTAATAGTTCTGAAACTATCTTTTGTCCATGTTACATCACCCCCTAACAACAAACAAGGAAAGCAGAACAATGCCTTTTTTAGTTCACAGCCGCAAAGCAAACTTTTCCGTCAGTACCATTAAAGCTACGAATATACACTTTGTTGTTGCTAATGCCTGGCTGAGATATTTGAATATCAGGCGTTGAACGGCTTCTTTTCTTAATTTCAACTTTATCATGGAGAGACAGCTGTGAAAACTCAATCTGTTGAAGTTCACTTACTGTCGCAGAAGTTATTTCTTGCAAGGAGGCCATGGTTAAATTCTGTTTATATCAACTTTGTTGAGAAAGGTAAGTACTAGGTAGTCTATTAGTAAAATATCAATTAAGGTAGAAGGAATACAATGTTTATGTGATCCACTTTTTGCGATTCAACTGAGTTGAATCATACTTTTATAACTTTCAGGTCACAGATTTTTATTAACGAAAAAAGTTCTACTATTTAACAACGGTTTTATTTATAAAAAGCTTGTTGTTAATTAAAAATAGACGCATAACAAAATAAGCTTGTCATTAAAATTGCTTTTTTTAATACAAATATTTTTAACTTTGCCATTATAAGTCGTCGAAAAAGGGGTAATACGCAAAAACATTTTAATAAAACACTATTTTAAATTGTGTACACTTTACAGAGTAATAAAAAAATATACAAATATATTTCTTTTAAACTTTACAGATTAAATAAAATTTTACGGGCTTTTCCGCAGGCAAACAAACGAAAAACATTTTTTATATACATTTTATTTACAATTTTTTAATAATTTATTTTTTCATAAAAACAAAATCTTTGAAATTTACTTGCCTGCAAACGATGGTAAAGTTAGGAGTTTACCATTTAAAAATGGTTTTATTGGATAAAAGTTTTATTCAAAATTTTAAAATGTGTGTTTATAACAAAACTTTGTAAATAAAATATAGAATAAAAAAGTTTACATGTTTGTACTATGAGCAAACAAAAAACATTTAAAGATACATAATTTTATTTACAAATCTTTTTACAACTTTTTATATAAAAACAAAACAAACTTTGCTATTTACTATTTGCTTATTATAAAAACGGTTTTACTTACTCGTTTTGTTATTGCACATTTTAATTTAAAAAACTTTGTTCAAAGTGTAAAACTTCTTACGTTGTACTCGTGGAAGGTAAATAAATGCTAAAGCTTATACATATATATATATATATATATATATATATATATATATATATATATATATATAATGTGTGTGTATATATATATATACATATATATATAATGTGTGTGTATATATATAATGTGAGTGTGTGTATATATATATATATATATATAATATGTGTGTATATAATGTGGGTGTGTATATATATATATATATATATAATGTGTGTATATATATGTGTGCGTGTATATATATATGTGTGTGTATATATATGTGTGTGTGTGTATATATATGTGTGTATATATATGTGTGCATGTATATATATATATGTGTGTGTATATATGTGTGTGTATATATATATGTGTGTATATATATGTGTATATATATGTGTGTGTATATATATCGTGTGTGTGTATATATATATATGTGTGTATATATGTGTATATATATATGTGTATATATATGTGTGTGTGTGTATATATATGTGTGTGTGTATATATATGTATGTGTGTATATGTGTGTGTATATATATGTGTGTGTACATATATATATATATGTGTGTGTATATATATATATGTATATATATATTTATATATACATATATATATAAGATAAAAACATTTCTAACTAAAATATATTTTAAAAATAAAATTTTCTTCGCTTTTCTACAGAAAAAAAAATGTAAATATTTATTATTCTGTAAAGTTTAACTACTACAAAGTAAATAGATTTCAAACTACTTAAAAACACAAACAAAATAAGCCATATAGGTAAAAAAACAAAAATAACATTAGTCGCGTTGATAGCCCGAACACTTTTAATAAATAAACAAGTTTGGCATATTGTATATTTTTGTCTGCTTAAATCGCATTTTAAAGTGTGGGAATTTTTTTTAAGGTGGAGATTTTATTTACAAGAACACGTTACATTTTTAATAAAAATAAAAAGAAAACATTTGTAAACAAGCCTCTTAAAAAAAAA
Organism: Euprymna scolopes; assembly: GCF_053919585.1. Taxonomy (NCBI): domain Eukaryota; kingdom Metazoa; phylum Mollusca; class Cephalopoda; order Sepiida; family Sepiolidae; genus Euprymna; species Euprymna scolopes. The sequence continues at coordinate 9,401,155 of NC_136482.1, read as the reverse complement.
TAAGTGAAAACGCGCAAACACCGCATTTTACGAGCGTTTGGAACTGCGAAAACAACAGTTCCAAATTAGCTCATATTTGCCGTCTAGATCGGGCATGCGCACAAGTAAACTTCACTAAGAATGTGTCTAACTGTGAATTTCGCAGCTCCAAGCAAAGTTTTACTTTTATGCTTATATGAGTATGGGGACAATTATCGACATTAAGCTTCAGGATTATATATATATATATATATATATATATATATATATATATATATATATATATATATATATATATATATATAATTATTCTTTTTTTTTACTATAATAATTAAATACCTACAGACACTAGTGGTTCATCCTTTCGGGATTCTTCAGTGCAGGGTGTCACGATTACTACCAGTCGAACGATTCGAACCCCGCGACACGAGACATCTCTGGCTCGATTAGCGGAGGCCGTATCCATTCGGCTACTATTAACCGTGTGAAATAGCGTTGAATTTTAAACATTTTAATTTAAATGTTCATTACGTCAGGCAGACAGTGATCAAATCGTTATACGATGATCTACGCATAAGAGCTAAATTGACCGACTTTTTAATTCAACTGAAAGTGCTCAACGATAAGAAACGAATTTCTTAAAGGGGCTGTCATAATTATTTTTTTTTTTTTACTATAATAATTAAATACCTACAGACACTAGTGTTTCATCCTTTCAGGATTCTTCAGTGTAGGGTGTCACGATTACTACCAGTCGAACGATTCGAACCCCGCGACACGAGACATCTCTGGCTCGATTAGCGGAGGCCGCATCCATTCGGCTACTATTAACCGTGTGAAATAGCGTTGAATTTTAAACATTTTAATTTAAATGTTCATTACGTCAGGCAGACGTAATTATATATATACATATATATATATATATATATATATATATATATATATAATGATATATTATCACATAGAAAGAAAAAAAATAAACGTATTCTTTTTAACGTGTATCGATAATGATGAGTAGAAATGACTTGGGGGTGCTGCAGTTCCACAGCACCAGGCACGAGCCGCCACTGACATGAAGAATGTAGTAAAATAAATTCTGGTGCACAAAAGGTTGCTCATTTTAATGGTACTACTCCTGTTTTCTTAACTCTTCAACTTTGTTTTTTAGTTAAAAAATAGGATTCATTTTGGAACCACACTTGTAGATGAAATACAGTTTGGTTTCATGCCTAGGCAAAGTACCATAGGTGCTATAGAAGAACCTATATTGTTTTTTGTTTTTTTGTTTGTTTTTTGTGGATTTGGAGAAAACTTTTGATGAATTCCGAAAGAGAATATCTTGTGTGCTTTGCATAAAACAGAAACAATATGTGAGTTTTTCATTCTCAACTAGCTGGGCGTCCGGTCGTAAAATATACTTAAATATGATATTTTAATTTAATCGTCTAGCTGAAAACACTATCAATAATTTCCCCCACTCTTTATCTGTGCCTAAACCTAAACCTAGATTCCATGAAAAAAGCTTCTTTCTTAGAACTGCACGCCTGTGGAACTGTCTTCTGTTTTCCTGCTTTCCAGCTGACTACAATCTGATTGTCTTCAAGTCCAACGTAAACAAGTTCTTTATGAGCCGTTCCACTTAAGTTAACAAATTTACCAAATTTCTATTAATAACAATTACTATATTGTTCACTTGACTACTGTACACTCTTTAATACTTATCCTCGAGTGGTGATGCCTATGTAAAAAAAAAAATTATGTATATTCCATATTTGTTATTATAGAGTTAATTCTCTATCGATTATTATATATTGTATTGTAATGATTTAAAAAAAAACTGTGACTTGGGTACCATCAGCTAGAATCAAAACAAAAACACATAGCACTCTATCCTTAGTTGTTACCATTTACTATCGTTAGATGGATAAGAAATAGTTAAAAATGAACCGTCTATAAAGTTTAAATGTATATTTGCACATGCATACAATAGCACTTTAAGTCAACTTATACCGGCCCATTTTCAATTTTTTCCAATTTCGACTCGTTAGCAGTTATTTTACTGACCATAAAAAGCAGTTATTTTACTGACCATAAAAAACAATCCACAAAGAATACAATTATTTGGTCTGCCTCATGCCGCTTTGCTACCTTGCATCTTGGAGGAGATGCAGTTTGAAAAAATGGAGACAGGCATACAGACAGATAGACGGACACACAGACATAGTGAGTTTTATACTCCTCAATTAATATATGTAAATATAGATATACTTTCTTTTATTATTTTCTGCCCGACATATGAAACAGGTGTGGTATGCTGTGAATCACTTTAAATAAATCAGGTTATCGACAAAAATCATTGTCAGATATCGTGAATCATCATTTAAAACTATCGACGTTGAAAGTTTTAGCATCGTGTTAACTGATCATACCTTAATAAAGACTGTTGATCAACAACAAAAACAGTGCCAATGACATATATGCACAGTGATGACAAAAAGTATTCGATCGAAAGTGTATTTGGCACTTAATCATGCTGGCACTACAAAGGAGATATTAAGCATGCAACTATTGATTTAATGCATAAGAGCTCGTGGCGTAACAGATAAAGTACTAAATAAAATCCACTTCTAGGAGACACTCTTCTGGATGTTGAAGGTTCAATCCTCAGTGCAGGCGATACTAAAAATATAACTGCGAGTTACTTAAGACTTCTAGCCGGTCATGGCTGACAGAACAAGAGGATATGCTTGTAGATTAAATAAAGGCTTCCATTTAAAATTACGTACAGATTCCTCAATTCAACAAGATATATTTGAAGAAGGTCAAACGTTACATTGATTGAAACATTGTGAGAATAACACGCAAGATGATAACTATAGTTCGAAGAATCCAAATAATATGAAAAAGCACACACACACACACACACACACACACACACACAGATATATTTCCCCAAAACCACTGGCCTTGATGGAGGAGAGACTAAAACTTGCTACTATAGTTTCAAATGACCTGAAATAACAAGGGGAGACTTGATTCCTCATATGTTATATCTCCCCTCTTTTGAAAATAGGGTGCGATTCCGAATATGTCCTTATACACTGTGAAATTTACTTTACGTATGAAAACCAAAGAGGGGAGATATAACATATGAGAAATATTTGGAATCAAGTCTCTTCTTGCTGTTATTTCAGATCATTTGAAACCATGACAGCAAATTTTAGTTTCTCCTTTAGTTCTTGAGGCCAGAAGCTTTTGGGAAATATCAAATATTTTGTAATTCATATGCAAAACTAGGAAAACAAATGACTATAATTGAAACATTTTATAGCTGTAAAAATGTGCCAAAAATATGCTCTGGATGATAGATGGTTCCCTTAATGTGCAACCTTTAAATTTGCTATCCTGTACTTTAAAGAACCCCAACATCTATTAAACTGTAGAAGAGACATAGCAAACAACTGTGTTCACAAGATAAAATTTACTCTAGGATAGCGATACAAAATAGTTTTAAACCTAACAAAAACAATAGAAAATAAACAAATAAATAAATTAAATAAACATGAATATACATAAACGATAACACATATATGTATGTATATATATATGTGCATATATGTGTGTACACATATATATATTTATATATAAATTAACATTTAAAAAAAAAACAAAAAAAACACTAGATTTAAAACAGATCAAGAGACTAAATATTCAGGCTAAATAGAGCACACACAAAGGAACAGGTCAACCAGAGGTCAAATAGGCCTTTGTCCGATAAATGCATGCTCATTGGCTGATAGGAAGGGCGCCGTGGATACTAGAAAGCTGATTGGCTAACTAAAATCTCAATAGAAGATGTGCATATAAAAACGACAAACAACCACAGAATTCACGCATAAGCCTGAAGAATCCTAGAGTGGACAAAACGCGGAATATTCAGTGTAGCTTAATCGCCATATACATTTTATAACTTACTAACTAGCTCTACCTACGTATTGAGCACTTTTGAAGTAAATACTTAAAGTTTATGCATAAATCTATACTTTCGTATATTAAATTTATGTGAGTAAATTAAGTAGTTATATATATATATATATATATATATATATATATATATATATATAATTATTTTTTTACTATAATAATTATATATATATATATATATATATATATATATATATTAGTTTTGGAATTATTGTCAAACCACAAGGACCTATGGTGTAGTGGATAAAATGCTTGGTAAATTCAGTTCTAAGTTACACTTTTCTAGAGGTTGAAGGTTAAATCATCAATGTGGATGACACTCAAAGCATAATTGCGAATTACTTAGGACCATTACTCAGTCATGGCTGACAGAACAAGAACATGTTACCCCTATGGATTAAATGAGGAGCTTCATTAGAAATTCTGTGTAGATTCCAGAATCGGACAGAAAAATTTCTAAGTTCAGTAAGATACACCTGAAGAAATGTTGTGAGAATGACAAGATGAGAACAATAGTCCTAATGATCTAAATAATCCAAATTATGAAACCATTATGTACAATGTTTTGCAACTCATCAAAAGTGTGTGTGTCCGTGTGTTTCGGGGGACATCAGGCATAGTTTCGGCAAATTTCTGGAAACAAAAAGGTTTTAAAAGGATGCAGTATTTACACAACCAACAATTGATGCAAGCAGTTTGTTACATGCTTTAACAATTCTGAGTGTGAAAAATATTTTTTTCAAAGTCATGGAAGCTGTGCTGTTTTAAAACAAGGGCACATGTGCTCGATCACATATGAAGATCAAAAAGATACTCAAGCGAGATGGTTAATAATTTTGTACAAGTTTAATTGGTTGTTAGACGTCAGAGCTTTAATACTTTGTCCAACACAAATCGCTGCTGATGACAATGGCCATTTCATACTCACAAAAGGACTTCTTGCTATTAGTGTCATATAGGGAGTATGCAGACGTTAGATTTTTTCTCTTAAAATGGTGGTATACGTGTCCACAGCTTCAGTTGCCATTTTGTGATTCAGTTGCTGTATTTTGCAAGAAAGATTGGTACTGGTGAATTTTACAAAACAGGTTTCTATAAATGTCCACTCGAGCTCAACCAGCACCTGATGTAAACTGACAAAATATGCTGAGCACTGATCAAATCTCAAAAACGCTAGGAAAGATGACATCTATCGAAGAAATGAAAAACAATAAAATAAAAATAAAAAACAACCTACCATAATTTTTTTATTTTTAATTTTTCCCAAGAAAAACTTTCAAACATTTTTTTCAAGATTATTTTTTTTTAAGTTTTAAGAATTAAATTTTTGTTTGTTTTTGTTTTTTGTAATAATTAGCAACATTGTTTTTTAAGAAAAGTTCTTTTTTTTTTCAAGATAATTTAAGAAAATTTTTAAGAATAGAAGATTGTTTTGTAAATTTCCTGCACCTCATTTCAGATGCTATTAATTATTTTTTTTTTTTTTTTTGACAATACTCTACGACTTGCTCTAGCATCTGTAGTAGCTTATCTAGCATGATTAAATTCATTGTCATGCGCTACTTCATGATTTTAAATCAATAACTAAAAATTTCTTTTTTTTCCAAAATTTATCAAAAGTCATCTATTCATTATGTGGCTTCTTATTGGCTGATCGCTTTTGTTGTCACTTTCTGATTAACTGATCAACTTGGCAAGCACTCTGCATATTCTGTCAGTTTGCATAAATTTCTGGTTCAGCCCTACCGAAAATTTGTGAGAATCTGGTTTGCAAAATACACTAGTACTGAAAGATTTATAGCTGTCCATGAATAGTTTAGTGTAGCAAGGGTTTCACAATTCACAACCTGTTCTTCTTAGGCCGTCGCTGTTGCTTACATAGAAAAACTCAAGATGATACAAAGCAATGTATCTTACAGTTGTCTTCTTTTAGATATGAAAAAATAAACTGAAATTGGATGAAAAAATAAAAAGACAAAATATTAATTTGTACTTTCCACATTACCATTCTCATCTGAGATGTTATTTTCACAATGTTTCAGCTGATGTAACCTCCACCTTCTTCAGATGCCTTTCATCAAAATTGGAAACTTCTAATTGAACTTTGGAATTTCTGACTGATACTTTTATTCAATCTACGGGAGTAGATTTTTGTTATTTTGTCGAGCATCAATTTGTCATTTTTAGTTATTACCTGTAGTAAGGTTTGAACATTTAACCTCTAGAAAACTGTCATTTAGAACTGATTATTATTTAGTACTTTGATAATTTCATGAAGTCTGGCATGAACGGCTTTAATGAAAATTAAATTGCACGGTATAACTGGACGTATACTAAATATAATTAGATCCTTCTTAGACAATAGGACCACCCAGGTTGTCATTGATGGACGTACATCCAAGCAGCATAACATTAAGGGGTTCATTCTTGGACCACTATTATTCCTGATAATATTTTGTCCGAGATGGGTATATTTGCTGATGATACAATGCTCTATAGCATGCATGAGGGAAGAACGGATGTACACAAATCCAAGGCAATGGCAGAATCGTGAGAAAATGACCTGCAGACTGAAGTGAAATGGGGCCATAAATGGATAGTAACATTTAATGCTAGTAAAACTAAACTGTGTCTGTTTTACTATTATTTTAATGGAATGTGCTCTGATGAACTTGTTGCACTTGTACATATATTGGACAAACCCTTTTAGCAACAAAATCACACCGCTTCACTGTTGAAGTCCCTAAATTCCAAAAAGCTTTCTACTTTAATAGTTTCTTCCCTCGAACAGCTAGATTTTAGAATTCACTTCCTGCTGCCTGCTTCCCTGACTGTACTGATATGCAGAAGTTTAAATGTAATGTAAACCAACATTTTGTTAATCTTTTCTAAGCATAGTCCCGAATATTAGCCCCTTACATCTAAGTGATGATATGCCTTGTGAGAAGTTGTTTTTTTCTTTTTTACATAGGCATCACCACTTATCAAGGCCCAGAGACCACTCGAGGATAAGGGTTAAGAGTGTACAGTAGTCAATTGAAAAATATAGTAATTGTTAGTAATGGAAATTTGGTAAATTTGTTAACTTAAGTGGAACGACTCATCAAGAACTTGTTTACGTTGGACTTGAAGACAATCAGATTGTAGTCAGCTGGAAAGCAGGAGAATGCAAGACAGTTCCATGGGCGTGCAGTTCTAAGAAAGAAGCTTTTTTCATGGAATCTAGGTTTAGGTTTAGGCACAGATAAAGAGTGGGGGAAATTATTGATAGTGTTTTACGCTAGACGAGTGTTTTTTGTGAAAGTTTGGCGAGGGGGGACCATAGATTGAAGCTCAGTTGAGCACTTGCCATGAAAATAATGATAAAGCAGAGACAAACTCCCAACAACTCTTCTGTGAGATAGAGGTTATAGAGAAGAGAAAAGGACATCTCCTACAAGGCTACGAAGTCTATTTTGAACTCTATCAAGGTAGGATAAGTCCTTTCTAGCAGCTCCTGCACAAATGTGGCAACAGTACTCCATCCTTGGATGTACCTGGCTCTTATATAGATAGAGAATTGCTTCAGCAGTGAGATATCTACTGGATCGATAGAAGGATCTCACCATTTTTCCAGTGGACTTGGCAACAGATTTAATTTACGTGTTCCAATTAAGATCAGGAGCAAAGGTCAAGCCCAGAAGCTTGTCAAAACATGAGGCCTCCTCAAGACGAGAGCCATTCATTTCAATTGATGCCAGATGGGGATCAGAGCGTAAGGATAGAAGTTTGGTTTTAGATACATTAAAAGTAACCAGCCACTCCTTTCCCCATTGTACCACATGCTCAAGATCAGAGGAGAGAGAATCGGAGAGAACTTGGTCATTTACGGTCTTAGATGTGCTACCATAGATAGTAGTGTTATCAGCATAAATGTCTAAAAATGATGTAAGGATGTGATTTGGAAGATCATTAATGTAGATCAGGAAGAGAGTTGGGCCCAAGATAGAACCTTGAGGGACACCAGCATTAATACTGTGAGCTTCTGACTTCTGCCCATCAACCACTACTCTTATGAACCTATCAGAGAGAAATGATTTAATAATTGAGAAGACATTTACAGCTATACCATAGTTAGAAATCTTTTGAAGTAAACTTTTATGCCATACACTATCAAAGGCCTTTGATATGTCAAGAGCAATTGCCCTAGTAAGGTTGCCTCTGTTGAGCGATTCGCTAATCCTATGAAATATAACTAAGTACATCTGCTGTAGATCTAGCAGAACAGAAACCATATTGTGTGTCACTAAGAAGGTTATTTTTGCTGAGATGGTTGATTACTTCTCTATTTAACACGGATTCCAGCAACTTACTCGTGACGCACAGGAGGCTTATTGGCCTGTACTGAGAGGGAGAGGTGCGATCACCTGAATTCTTAAATACAGGGCATACTGATGAGATTTTCCAGGGTGATGGGAAGCAATTCTCCTTAAGACAACATTTAAACAGTTTTGTAAGTATGGGCACTAGTTCTGGTTGAAGTCTTTTGAGCACTATAATTGGAATACCGTCAGGGCCGGTTGCTTTACTGGAATCAAGGTTTTTGATTAGCTTAGCAACATCACGAACAGATATTTGTATATCACACAGTGTGTTTTCTGATACAGGAGGAAATATTAGGAGTTGGCGGCCTTGGTCGCATAGGGTAGAATTAACTGCAAAGTTCTTGGCAAAGAGTTTGTCTTTGTCTGATGCTTACAAGATTACCTCAGGTCCATTTATGAGAGTTGGGATAGAGCACACGCTTCTGTTCAGGCTTCTGTTCAGGATTCTGTTTGCTATTTGCCAAAACTGGTCAGAGCTAAGCCGCTTCTCAGCTACTTTGGACTTGACGGACTGAGCATACAACTCTCTTGCGTTCTTTATCACTTTCTTGCAATGGTTGCTGGCAGTCCTGAAAGTTGCTTTAGTCTCAATACATCTATTACGTTGGAAGCAATAGAAAAAGTGATTTCTGTGCGCAATGGCAGCAGCACATTCTGGAGAGAACCATGGCTGGCTGTTAGGTTTTTGCTGGAACTTTTTCAAGGGTATGAAACAGTCTTTACTTACAATTAACTATTCAGTCAGGTCTGATACTATAGAGGACACATCCTTTTTAAACATGGAATGCAGAGGTAGATCTGATATAAATGTACGGAAGCTATCCCAGTCAGCCATAGTGTATCGATATACTGTACGATGGAGAGGTACGTCTGAGGACTTATTACATTTCATTTTTATCTTAATTGATACAACAGAGTGGTCGGAAGATCCAAGAGGAGACAGTACGGAAACTGTTCAGGGCAAGTTGTGAGAAGAAGGTCTAGGAGACTTGCATACTGGCCGTCAGTGTCGGGCACACGGGTGGGTTCATGAACAATCTGAGTGATGTCATAAGCAATGGAGAAATCATGACAGAACCTTCCCTCATGATCGGTCTTGTTTCAGTGGGTTAACCATTCCACATTGTGAACAGTTAAGTCTCCACATATGTGAATGTTAGCTGAAGGATAAGCAGATAGAACATGGTCAATTTTCTCAGATATGCTTTTAAAGATAGTAACTCCACTGTTGTGGGGGCGATAGAGAGTAAATATAAATGCTGTAGTGTGAGTAAGTGCAACCTGGAAGCACATATAGGGTAAGTTAGGATCTTCTCTGTAGATGTCCCTACCATATGGAAAGCCATCTTTAATATAGGCACATATTCCATGCCCATGGCAATCTTGGGGGTCGGATTTGGAAGTTAAGTTAGAGTATCCTTTAATTATGAACTCATCTAGGGAAATAGTCGGTCCAATGCCAGTTTCACTTAGAAATAATAGGTCTGGTTTAATCTCCTGTAATTGGGTTTCAACCTTTGGAAGGTTAGAACGTAGACCCCTGATGTTGGAGAAGGAGACACGGTAGTGGGGGTCTACGTTGGAAGTTGGAGATCCGGGTTTAATCGTGAACATGATTAAAAAAAAAAGTACTTTATCTGTTGCGTGATGAGTCTAAGTAATAAATACTAAGTGACAGTCTTCTGCAGTTTTTTTCACTAGGAGTTCATCGCTTATCAAGGCCCAAGAGCCACCTGAGGATAGGTTTAATGAGTGTCATATAGATTATGAGACAACACTATGATGATTAGTAATGGTGGAATTTGGGTGCGGTTTGATTATTTAAGAGGACAGCTTCCGTGTTATTTCAATGCAAGAACTTATTTATATTAGATTTGAAAATGCGCATGTTATAATCAGCTGGGAAGTAGCCTCATGATACAATGTTCCATACACAGACAGTTCTAGGAAAGAAACTTTGTTCATCAAATGTTCGTTTAATTTTAAGGATTGATGAGGGAAATTATTAACAGTTGTTGTAGATAGACGAGTATTTGTTGAAAATTTTTTGCAGGGAGGGGGACATAGATTGAAGCGCAGTCGAGCACTCGCCATGAAAATAATGATAGAATAGAAATAGAAAACCTCACTATAGACGACGCTAACCAAGAATATGAAAAAGACATTACTTAGAAGACAAGAAGACAGACCAAGGTTGACAGAACGAAAACAATTTATATTAAAAAAAAAATTCACTTTAAAATTACAACATGAAAATTCCTGACTTTGACAAGATGAAGCTGCAAGGTTCATCCAAAATACTGTGAGAATTACATCCAAAATGACAACCATAGTCCAAATTATACAAATTCTGAAACAAAACATTAATCATAATCAAATAGGATGTACTTGCATTTCATAAGCCGAAGCAATACCATTCGCAGCTCTTCCCATACCATCGGCATTATTTAAGTTCTTTGAAATGGCCATAAAATCTTTCAAATGCTGCAAAAATGAAAAGATGAAGAAATTGCTGAGACAATTTTTATCATTTATCAATTTTATATCTTCACTAAAGGCTCAAAACTTTTTCAAATTAACAGCAAAGTAAGAAATTAGAGTAGTTCAGAAAAGAAAATGATATATCGCTAATATCTATGTCTTTTGTAAAAAAAATACTTCTAGCAGATCTTCTACTTGACAGAAAGATTCCTGAGTTTGACAAGATTCACCCAGAGAAGGTTGCAGGTTAAATCGACTAAAATATTGTGAGAATAATGTTCAAGATGACTGTTATTTCTGATATTCATAAACGACCTTCCTGATAATATTGTATTTGAGATGAGTATATTTGCTGATAATACAATGCTCTATAATATGCATGAGGAAAGAACAGATGTACATAAATCTAAAACAATGGCAGAATCGTTAGAAAATTTTTTGCAGGGAGGGGGGCATAGATTGAAGCTCAGTCGAGCACTCGCCAGACTATAGTAGAATAGGTTGCAAATGGATGATAACATTTAATGCTAGTAAAACTAAGTTGCTCTCCTTTTAACAAATACAAGATGCCGCTCAAACCACCGATATCCATGACAACTAACACCCTACCTGAGAATTCTTCCTTCAAACTCCTTAACTTAACATTTACAGGCAAATAGAAACTGCAACAAATACACTGAGGACATTGCGAAAGCTGCTGCAAAGAAAGTGGGTTCCCTCTATTGAGCTAGAAGACTACTCACACCTGAGAGTATCCTGTATCTCTACAAGGCCACCATTCGCCCATGCATGGAATATTGTTGCCACATCTGGATCAGTGCATCTACCACTTGTCTCTCCCTCTTGAATAAGGTCCGAAAAAGTGTTTTCAATCTAATAAGTCCCACTTTGTTAACTAAGCTCCAACCTCTGTCCCATCATCACAATGTTACATTTCTGTGCCGGTTTTACTAATATTTTAATGGAATGTGCTCTGATGAACTCTATGCACTTGTACCCCCCTCAACATACATATCCCTGACAAACCCACTTAACAACAAAATCTCACAGCTTCAATGTTGAGGTCCCTAAATTCCAGAAAGTTTTTTACTCTAATAGTTTTTCCCTCAAAGGACAACATCATATTCTTTTCATCATTTTGACTCTCGAGTGTGTATCCGTTGATATCTTATATGTTTTTATATAGAGTGATGTGGTTCTCGGTTGATTAACTGTGTCCAACTGTGTTGGATATATACTCGAGAGTCGAAACAATGAAAAGAATATTCTGTTGTAATATCCCTAATAATTACTGGCTTTCATTGAGATTCTGCTTACTAAAAGAAAAGGAAAGCTTGTCAAACTTTTTACTTAAGAATAGAACGGACGCCTTCCGATCGACTTTAAATGTACGCGCATTGAAAGTCAACCAGCGTCGATACAAAGGCATCCCTTTTGTTTTGCTTATTTTCTAGGGTTCTTAAAAACTTAATTGATTCATTTTATCTTTGAAGCCAAATTGCATTGAAATAACACAGGGGAGTAATGTAATAAGAATATTCTTTTTTCTAAAACTATTCACCTCAATGGCAACATCCGGGTCCTTAGCATCAAGATAAGCAATGCCCAGTTTGTAGATGGCTTCACCAATGTCGTGTTCATCTTTAGCTGGGAAAAGAAAGGAAGGAATAAGAAATAGAAAAAGTAGATATTTAGATCATGCCAACGATATGTTATGTTTCTGGACTTTTGAGATGAGGATTGATAATTCTTATTATTGGAATATTAGGACTAGTGTTTTCATTCTGCATGTTATTTTCACAATGTTTTGGTCAATGTAACATCCGACCTTCTTCAGGTGTATCTTGTTGAACTCAGGAACCTTTTCTGTCGAATTCGGGAATCAGCACAAAATTTCAAACACAACCTTTTATTTAATCTACAGAAATCTTTAATTTCTCATCAGTCATGTCTGGGTAAAAGTCCTAAGTAATTCACAATTGTATTTTGCATATAGCCCGCACTGAGGATTGAACCTTCAATCTCCAGAAGAGTGTAACTTACAACTTAATTTTACCAAAGTTTAACAAGATACACCTGAAGAAGGTCAGAGGTTACAAATAACTCTCAAGATGAGAACAGTAGTCAAAAACATATGAATTATCAATCCTCATCTCAAAAATTCAGAAACAAAAGTTAATAAGACGAAGCAACGATTTGTCAGTTTTCAGTCAATAAAGAATACACAGTTTAGATTTCAGGCTGTAGAACATACCTTGTCCTTTTTCTTATTTCTTCCTCATTTCTACTGCAATGGTTTGCAGTCTTCTTGCACTAATTAAGAACACAACAAATGATATTTATATAAGCACATAATTTTATTTGTTCTATTGGAGATTGCATCTCAGGTAATGATGGCTAAGTGGCTAACGACACGGACTGAAAACTCCAGCTCGTTCCACAAAAACACTTTCATCAAACCTGATCTTGTGTCTACTCTGATTCAATCTCATGTTTTATATTTTATTATGTTTGTTTTTTGGGGAAAAGGGAAAGATGTAAGTAAATCATATTATTGAAAATACATTTTGGTATATTCATAGTTTTTAATGCCCCAGAGGCACACTCAATATTTCCTAGAAATTAATGAACACCCCTATGCACTCCTGGACTAAGCTCCGAAATCAATATTTAAATTTCTATTATTTTTTTACTTTTTATAATTTACAAGTTCTTATTTTATTTGCTCTATCAAAAATTGTATTTCGGGTGATAGTGGCTAAGTGTTTAATGACATGAACTAAAAACCTGGGTGAACCAAGTCCAAATCCAGTTTTTTCCACAGAAGCACTTTCATTAAACCTGCACTTGACTTTGTGCCTAAACTCTTAGAGAGGGAATAAATAGAATAATAATATTCTGACAGAATGTTGTCTATCCTACAAGCATTTATTTATAGAAAGAAATTTTTGGCGCTCTTAGAGAATTCGTTATTCTGTTAAGGGAAATAACTACATTTTACTAAGTCATTTTTTCATATGATAATTTAGGATTTTTTTTTTTTTTTTTTTTACACAGTGATCACCACTTATCAAGGCTCGGAAGCCACTCAGGGATAAAGGTTATTGCAAGAACATTATGTTAGTGTGGAGATTTGATGAAGTGTTTAATTAAGGGGCGGTTCATTAGGAATTTGTTAACATTGGACTTGAAGACATCCAAGTTGTAGTCCGGAGGGAAGCAGGCAGACGGAACAGAGTTCCACAGGCGTGCAGTTCTAAGAAAGAAGCTTTGTTCATGGAATCCGCGTTTTGATTTAGGCACATATATTGAGTGGGGGAAATTTTTTACAGTGGATTCAGCTAGACGGGTGTTTTTCGTGAAAGATTTGCGAGGGGGGACCAGAGATTGGAGTTCATACGAGCACCTGCCATGGAAGTAACGATAAAACAAGGATAGGCTTGCAACGTCTCTTCTGTGGGAGAGAGGTTGCAGGGTAGAGAAAAGGGCATCACCCACTAAGCCACGAAGTCTATTTTGTACTCTGTCAAGGCAGGATAGGCTGTTTTTAGCAGCTCCTGCCCAGATATGGCAGCAGTATTCCATCCTTGGACGTACTTGGCTTTTATATAGATAGAGAATTGCATCAGTAGTGAGATATCTTCTGGAGCGGTAGAAGGATCCCACCATCTTTCCAGCGACCTTGGCAACAGACTTGATGTATATGTTCCATTTCAGATCAGGAGTAAAGGTCAAACCCAGAAGCTTGTCAAAACACGGGGCCTCACCTAGACGAGAGCCATCCATCACAATTGATGCCAGATGGGGATCAGAGCGTTGATGATGTAAGGATAGGAGTTTGGTTTTGGATGCATTAAAGGTAACCAGCCACATCTTTCCCCACTGAACCACGCGCTCGAGATCAGAGGAGAGAGAATCAGAGAGAGCTTTGTCATTTACAGCCTTTGATGTGTTACCGTAGATGATCCTGTCATCAGCATAGATGTCAACGAATGATTTAAGTATGTGTTTAGGGAGGTCATTGATGTAGATCAGGAAGAGAGTTGGGCCCAAGATTGACCCCTGAGGGACTCCAGCATTTATATTGCAGGCCTCCGATTTTTGTCCATCTACCACTACTCTTATGAGCCTATCGGAGAGAAATGATTTCATGATTGAGAAAACATTTCCAGTTATACCGTAGCTGGAAATCTTGTGAAGTAGACGCTTATGCCATACCTTATCGAAGGCCTTTGATATGTCAAGAGCAATTGCCCTAGAAAGGAAGCCTTTGTCAAGAGATTCACTAATCCTGTGGGATATAACCGTCAGCACATCTGCGGTAGATCTTGCAGAGCGGAAACCATATTGTGTGTCACTAAGAAGGTTATTCCTGCTGGGGTGGTTGACTATTTCTCTATTTAATATGGATTCCAGCAACTTACTCATAACACACAGGAGACTTATAGGTCTGTACTGAAAGGGAGATGACTTATCACCTGAATTCTTAAATACAGGGCATACTGATGAGGTTTTTCAGGGAGTCGGAAAGCACTTCTCCTTAAGGCAGCGCTTAAATAGTTTCGTAAGTATGGGAGCAAGTTCTGGTTGAAGGTTTTTTAACACTATAATTGGGATGCCATCAGGGCCAGTTGCTTTACTGGAATCTAGGTTCTTTATTAACTTGGCGACCTCATGCACGGATATTTGTATGTTACCTAGCTTGTTCTGTGTTATAGGAGGAAATATGGGGAGTTGATGGCCTTCGTCGCATAGGGTAGAATTAGCTGCAAAGTTCTTTGCAAATAGTTTGGCCTTGTCTGACGCTGACGAGATGACCTCTGGTCCATTGATAATGGTTGGGATAGAACGCACACTTCTGTTCAGGATCCTATTTGTTATTTGCCAAAACTGGTGGGATCTAAGCCGCTGATCAGCTACCTTGGATTTAACAGACTGGGCATATAGCTCTCTTGCATTTTTTATTACTCTTTTACAGTGGTTGCTGGCAGACCCGAAAGCAGCTTTAGTCTCAGTGCATCTATTACGTTGGTAGCTATGGAAAAAGTGATTTCTGTGCGCGATAGCAGCAGCACATTCTGGGGAGAACCATGGCTGGCTGTTAGGTTTTTGTTGGAATTTTTTAGATGGTATGAATTGGTCTATGCCTACAATTAACCATTCGGTCAGATCTGATACTATAGAGGACACTTCCTTTTTAAACATGGAGTGCAGAGGTAAATCAGATATGAATGTACGGAAGCTATCCCAGTCAGCCATAGAGTATTGGTATACAGTATGGTGGAGGGGTACATCTGGGGGCTTCTTACATTTCGTTTTTATCTTAACTGATACGACAGAGTGGTCGGAGGATCCTAGAGGAGAATGAACGGAACATGAACATAGCTCAGGGGAAGTTGAGAGAAAAAGGTCTAGGAGGCTTGCATATTGACCGGGTGTATCGGGCACACGGGTGGGTTCGCGAACAATCTGAGTGAGGTCATAAGCAATGGCAAAATCATGACAAATCCTCCCCTCATCATCTGTCTTATTTGAATGGGTCAGCCATTCCACATTATGGACGTTGAAGTCACCACAGATGTGGATGTTAGCCGAGGGATGTGAAGACAGTATGTGGTCTATTTTCTCAGATATGCTCTTAAAGATAGTAACTCCGCTGTTGTGGGGCCTATAGAGGGCAAATATAAATGCAGTGGTGTTAGCAAGTGCAACCCTGAAGCACATATAGGGTAAATTAGGATCTTCTCTAGAGATATCCCTGCCACACGGGAAGCCATCCTTAATGTAGGCACATATTCCATGCCCATGGCGATCTTGGGTGTCAGATTTAGCTGTTAAATTAGAGTATCCGTTAATTATGAACTCATCTAGGGAAGTGGTCGGCCCTATTCCAGTTTCACTTAGAAATAATATGTTCGGTTTCGTCTCCTGTAATTGGGTTTCAACCTCTGGAAGGTTGGAATGTAGACCCCTGATGTTGGAGAAGGAGACCTGGTAGTAGGGGTCTACGTTGGAAGATGGGGGTTCTAGGTTTAATCGAGTTTTTATTCTGGAGATATTTCATGTTGAGGTTTTGGGATTTGTGGAATAGGTCAGCATACTTGGTTAGAGCAGTACAAGGAAGAGACAAAAAGACTGGAAAATTTTTTTTTGTAGCACACGAAATGGTAAAGCCGTAACAATTACCCACTAGGATGTTAAAATCAATGTTATTTCAAAGAATTATAAGAAAAGAAAGATGCAACTAATTTTTTTCAAAAAACAACAACATTACAAAAAAAAGAAAATCTTATTAAAGAAAACTGCAATGCAACTAATTCTTTTTCTTTTTCCACTAACTTTTTAAAAATGTTAAGATTTGTAAAAGTGTAATTTTTAATGCTACAAAAAAGAAAAACAAATTGCAGAAGAATTACAATTTTTATTAAACAACACATTTTATTAAAAAAAATTTTTTTATTAAACAATACATTTTATTAAAAAAAACAAAAAACTAAGAATTTTTTTTATTTATGAAACAACACATTTTATTAAAAAAACAACAAAAAAACTAAGAATTTTTATTTATTTATTAAACAACATATTTTATTAAAAAAAACAAAAACTAAGAATTTTTATTTATTTATTAAACAACATATTTTATTAAAAAAAACTAAGAATTTTTTTATTTATTAAACAACATATTTTATTAAAAAACCCAAAAAACTAAGAATTTTTTTTATTTATTAAACAACATATTTTATTTACAAAAAACAAAAAAAACTAAGAATTTTTTTTATTTATCAAACAACATATTTTATTAAAAAAAAAAAAAAAAAACTAAGAATTTTTTTATTTATTAAACAACATATTTTATTAAAAAAACAAAAAACTAAGAATTTTCTTTTATTTATTAAACAACACATTTTATTAAAAAAAAACAAAAAATAAGAATTTTTTTTATTTATTAAACAACATATTTTATTAAAAAAAACAAAAAACTAAGAATTTTTTTTATTTATTAAACATATTTTATTTAAAAAAAAACCAAAAAACTAAGAATTTTTATTTATTTATTAAACAACATATTTTATTAAAAAAAAACAAAAAAAAAACTAAGAATTTTTATTTATTTATTAAACAACATATTTTATTAAAAAAACAAAAAAAAACAAGAATTTTTTTTTATTTATTAAACAATATATTTTATTAAAAAAAAAACTAAGAATTTTTTTATTTATCAAACAATACATTTTATTAAAAAAAAAACTAATAATGAAAACATTTAAAAAAGAAAGTTGTGACGACTTTTTTAATGTAACAAAATTTATAACATTGATAATAAAAAATGATTACATTTTATACTACCAAAACAAATTTTTTTTTTTTTAACAATTCTTAGAAATCTTCCAAACCACCAAATGCCATGGCTGATTGCACCCTTCCCAAGAGTCCAACATTCAAACTCATCGACTTAATATTGATTTCCCACCAGCATGAACATTAGTCTTCACTGGAATTCGGGTAGTAATAAACCTCCCTAAGGTCCCTGTACTCTTCACACTTAGCTAGTGAAGGTCTGGTTAGTGCTGTCTTTTTTCAGTTCTTTCATCTTTGATCCTTCATGATTATTTTGTGTGGTATCAGCCTTGCACTTAAATATACTTAAATATATTTTAAATCATACAGATTTCGTAATTATTATTACAGAGCCAATTCTTTATTGAATATTACATTGTACCTAATATATAAAAAAATGACTTGTGTGCCATTGGCTACTCCAACCATGTTCCCTACTGTGTGAGCTATCGGCAGATAAATAAGAAAGGTTTAAAATAGACCTACTTCAAGCTAAGAATGAATCTGCGCATACACAAAAGTAATAGAAATATGTTGGAAAATTGAAATGAACATTTTTGCATTTCAACTTGCTGATATATTTCTGTATGCGGTATTCATCCAAGCAAAGATTTTACTCATTATAAACCAACCTTGATTACTATTTCCTGTTAATTTATGTGTCATGTGACCATTAGTTTACGAGTTTATCGGTTAAATATTTTCACACAGAAACACATACATACATCTACTGTTTTATTTATATAGATAAAGGATTTATTTCCAAATTCATTTAAGCCACTGGAGGTTGTCTGACTTGCCATTTGCTTTCTCATTCCCCCTCAGCACTTATAACAGTTTCATTCAAGGACTAGAAAAAGGCACGTTTTTAATTCACTAACTTTTATGTGACTGGATGAAAGTATATATACGAAGGGCATGCAATAAATAATGCCCCTAACCCACTTCCAGTCGTCTGATATAGCTGAAATTTTGCATGTGCAATTATTTATATCTCTATGGGTTGTGTGGCAAATTACAGCTCTGAACTAATTGTGGTTTCTGTTTCACAGGTGTTTCAACTGAGTCAGGTGTGAAATGGAGCATGTTGAATGTCGAGCAGTGATCCGGTTTTTGTATTTGAAAGGACGCACACCACAGGAGACTTTTGATGAAATGAAAGAAACTTATGGTGATAATGCCCCATCATATGACCTTGTAAAACGCTGGCATCATGAATTCAAACATGGCCGGAAGTCTGTGGAAACAGCTCCCAGACCTGGTCGCCCCCCCCCACACACACACTTCTGCCATTGATGAGGCATCTGTCCGTCAAGTTGAGGCTGCCATTTTGGAAGATCAGCACATTACTATTTGCCAAATAGCCCAAGATGTCAAGATTAATACAGGGTCTGTGGAAACTATCATTCATGACCATTTGCATATGCATATGGTGTCTACCAGATGGATTCCCAGGTTGCTCACACCATTCCAGAAGCGAGAACGCGTCGAGTGCTCAAGGATGAATTTGGAGATGTGCCAAGAAGATAAGTCAAAGTTTTTCAAAAGACTGATTACACAGGATAAAACCTGGGTCCATCACTATGATCCAGAGACCAAAGCCCAGTAAATGCAGTGGAAGCACTTGGATTCACCACCTCCAAAGAAGGTAAGGGTGCACCCCTCTGCTGGCAAGGTCATGCTCACAGTCTTCTGGGACCAGGACGGAGTAGTGATGACAGATTTCCTGGCAAAGGGTACCACAATTACAGGAGCCTATTATGCTTCACTTTTGAGGAAATTAAGACAAGCTATCAAAATCAAGAGGCGTGGCAAGATCAGCAAAGGTACCCTCCTCCTGCAGGACAACGCTCCGGTCCACAACTTGCATGTTGCCAGATCAGAAGCACGAGCATGTAGTTATGAAATACCTCCCATCCTCCCTACTCTCCTGACCTTTCACCATCTGAGTTTCACCTCTTCCCAGCCATGAAGTTGTTTTTGAAAGGAAAACGTTTCCCAGATGATGCAGCCTTGATTTCTGAAGTCACGTCGTAGACCAACCTGGGGTGTTCTACAAAAATGGTCTCCAGAGCTGCATCAAACGATGGGAGAAATGCATAACTCTGGGTGGTTCCTATGTAGAGAAAGACTAATAGCTGTGCCAAGTTTCGTTGCTCTACTGCTATGGGAAGTGGGTCAGGGGCATTACTTATTGCACACCCCTCGTATTTATTTATATACAAATGTATGTAAATCCAACCATTTCTTTGTTTATTCTAAACTCATATGTGTTCTTATTATAACACAACACATAAAATGATGACCATCTGTTTGGAAAGAAAACCAAACATGTGCTCACTGCATAAACATAAAAAATGCAGATATAAAATATTCATCTTTTACAAATAATAAAAATCATTTTTTTCCTCCAAGTTTGAACTTACCTTCGAAAGCTCTTTCATGCGCTTTTTGTAAATAAAAAAGAGCCTTTCCTGCTTGGCTACTCTCTTTCATTTTCATCGCCATAAATGTGTAGATTTGATAAAGATAGCTGCTGGCCTGTTGATGGAGATTGACTCCCTCATCATTTGTCCATTCTCGACCAGCAGTTAAATCATAAAACCATTCCAACTTTTCCATTGCCATCAGATATTCACCTGAAGTGAAAAAAATAATTTTTTAAAAAGTGGTTATGAATTTGATACGATTTTAATATAAAACCCAACATAGCATTTGACAATACTTCTGAGATGGGGTTTCATTTTTACTTCTTTATATATAAAGTTTCTTTAGTAATAATAGCGTTGTTAACAAAAGGTACCAACTTAAAACTGCTCAATCAGTTTGAGCAAATACTGGTCTGAGTTCTTAAAAACAAAAATTCAATTTTCAATTAATTCCATCGATTTTCATATTTAAGCCGATCAACAGTTTTTGATTGGATTACTAATATCATGGAGTGAGTGAGAGGAGTTTGTAGTGAAATAGCAAAGTGATTCCAACAAATGCTAAAAAGCAAATGGTTTTAATTACTACATTCTTTCTTTCTCCACTTTTTTGGAATTCGCTTCCCTTCTCATTCCCCAAAATAGTTTTTGCAGGAACATGTTAATTCAAAATATTTTCAATCAATGAAAACTTTTTCAAACGCTGAAATGGTAACACACCTATGTGAAAATAATAAGCCATTGCAAACTTAGAAACCTATAAGACCTGGTTAACAAAATTTTTCTCTAAAATTCTAAAGCCAAATCCAAAAATATTTACCCAACTCCCTCCACCGTGTCTTTGGTCAGTGGTAGAGGCGAAAAGAATTTGATGATTCAAGCACCAGCTTTCTTCATCTCATGAACATATTCCTACATGTAAGTTATCAAATTTTGTCCATTCCAGTAATCATTTTCAACTGATGATAAATCTTATCCACAAGTGGCTTCTGACCTTGATAATTAATTGTGACCTATTAGTGTGTATATATACATATATATATTAATGTGTAAGCTATGCATAAAGGTAAGTGTTAGAAGGCTATCACAATGCAAGCAATGGAATGTTATCAGTGTTGAGGAAGAAAGGCAAAGCTTATTGATATTGTATGAGTCTATGTATATTAATGAAAACAAAGGGATGTAGTGTTTACCTGATATACACAATAGTAAACTTCAAACTAATAAAAATAACAGTATTTATATACAGCAAATGCAATCCCAACCGAATTTAAAAATGCTCAATACGCAATAGAGAGTACAGCTTATTATAAGAGAAAGAAATTTAAAACTGTAAGTTGAACTTAATTTGATAATTTGCTGATTTCTTTATGTCCTATGATGAGAAGAATAATAAGAATAGCATTCTTTGAAACTCCGCGGAATAAGGACTTTGTAAATGATTCTTTGGAGTATTCAGTCAAACAATAAATTTTGTTCAACTTACAGTTTTAATTTTCTTTCTCTTATATATATATATATATATATATATATATTAGCGGGCATATTAACTAAGTAAATAAATATAAACTAATTATGCATAATAAATTAATAAAATATTAAATAAGATATGTTTATGTTAATTGATATCAATATGAATACAATTTATTAATATGTGGATTTAACATTGGTGACTCTAAAAATTCAAATTCAAAGATGGTGTGATAAAAAGAAAAACAATTGCAACTTCTCTTCTGATTATCGGATTTTGTAATCATGCCCATATTCCTTTATTTTCTTTTAAAGTTGATGAGTTCCTTTTCTTCTGATGAGTGTAGGGCCGAATAAATTCCAAAATTGACATAATAGTTACACAAATGATTCTACGCTATGAAACAGGTGTTGTCAAGAATTGAACATTTCAACATACTTAAAGAAATAAACGGTAAGATGGTCAACATCTTGAAATTTAGAATATAGACTTTTGTCATTTATATACATATATGTGTATATGCACAAAAAGAGTTGCTATTGACATAATAATAACCATTTATTTCTGCATAATGAAACATATCTGTAAACAATGTACCAAAATTTTAATATGCTACATGAAAAATAAATATTTGGATGTTGGAATGTAACAATACTCTTTTATTCTTATTGTCGTCGGTGGCAGCATGCATTCATGTCTAAATATCATCGTTCCCAAGTCCAATACAAAAAAGAAGCAGAAGAGAAAATTTTATGAGTCGTAAGAATTTTAGTCATTATCGGGATGGTGAGTCCCATTGTATTTGGGGAGGGGGTTGGCTCTAAGGGCCCTTTGTTGCCGTTTAGTTACTAGATTGACTCTTCTATTTTCTTCGAATTGGCTTATACCCACTTTGACTCTGTTCTTCCATTCATGTTTGTTGTTCGGTGAGGCTTCAAAGGTGCTTGGATTTATATTGGCTTCACCTAGAGATTTGTCCAGCTGAATCTAAGTAGCGGGCAGCCTCGGGGTCGATTTCCTGCATTTAGTTGATTGAAGAGCACTTGTTTCAGCAGTTTAGTGTCTTTTATGTGAGTCACGTGGCCAGATCATCTCAGTCAGTGTTTCATGATCAAGACCTCGATGCTGGTGATGTTGGCTCTCTCAAGGACAATTATGTTGGACATATAATCATCCCACTTAACCCACATGATGGTCCACAATTTTTTTCTGGTGGAACTGTTCAAGTTTTTTAAGGTCTTTACTCTAGATGGTCCAGGTCTCGCATGCATCTAATAGGATGGAGACAACTATGGTGTTGTAGACCATCATCGTTGTCTGGATGGTTAAATCCTTGTTCTTGAAGACCCTGGTGGACAATCTTCCAAAAGCGGTGTGGCCTGCCTGTAGTCAGTTTTTGATTTCTTTCGAGCAGTTAGCTTGAGTGGAAAGACTGTTGCCCAGGTATGGGAAGTGCTCGACGCATTCTATGGTGGTGCCATCCATGGTGATGTTGAAATCTGGCACAACTTCCCCTGGCGGTGGTTGAGCCACTATTTCGGTCTTGGTCTTGTTAACTGTTAGGTCAAAGCACGATTACAGACTGCTGAAGTTCATCTGAGTATTGGGCCACAGTATCGTTGCCATCTGCGTATTGCAGTTCCGTCACTTTGATGGTGTTGATTATTCATCTTGATTTTAATCTGGCCAGTTTACAAATTCCTCGATCAAACCTGAACTTAATATCTATCCCGGAGTTGTTTGGGGGGATTTTGAATATCATGGCTGCAAGATAGAGGGAGAACAGTGTCGGTGCCAGCACACAGCCTTATTTAAGCCCACAAATGATCGAGAAGGGCCCTGACAGGTTGCTTCGGTGGATCATTTTAGCTGACATCCCATCACGCAGGGCTTTGATCATGTCCACAAATGGTTCAGAGACTCCAAACTTTATTTTTATATGTGCGCGTGTGTGTGTGTGTGTTTATTTTACTTACTTTAATCTTTGAATGATAATACATTATCAAAGCAAAATTCATCACTTGTATCCACTCTTCAGTGTAAAATGTTGACAAAGAGACATACCACGATCTTTAAGGGCCAACGCCATGTTGCAGTACGCTTCAGCATAAGTTTTTCCTTCGTCCGTATCAACCAAGCAACTGACTTCTAAACATGTTGCACGAAAATGATCTGACAGCCACTTGTCCTCCTCAGTGTTGAAATAATTTGCTAACACCAAACGCGCTTCATATGCACGGCGATAATTCTCTGCCAAGAAAACAAAAATAATATTAATAAAAATGTCTTCTGGCTTTTCTTTTGTTAAAAAGCAAAGACAAAAAATAATTGAGTGGTGTAATTTGCTTGAAGCATCATATGATATATATATATATATATATATATATATATATATATATATATATATATATATATATATATGGGTTACAGAAATGCAAAAAGTGGAACTCAACCAGTGTTGAGATGAAGTACAAAAATGAAGTGATATTTTTATATATGAGAGGCGTTTCATCTTATAATCATTTTTAATCATCTTATAATCAGTGCTGAATAATCTTAACTGAACATCAAATACTTTCCATCCTCTGTAAATAAAACTGAGACGACCCATGTCATACAGGCAATAAATTCCTTTCTTCTAAAATATATTGGACACCAGAAGAATGTTTGGCAACCAGGATAGAGTAAAACTGTAGTTTAGAGGCCTGAACATAATGTGATCAAAAAATTGTACAAGCGATAAATAGTGTCATGCTTGAAATGCATATATATCTTAAAATAATTGATAACTTCCGTTTATATGAAAACTCCATTGACTTTTTTCTAGCAATTCTTTCAGCATTTATATATATATTTCATTTGTGTTCTTTAGATTACAAACGTAATACTAAATTGATTTTTAAGTTAAAATGGTTCGTCATTTACTAATATTTAACAAAAACAAGATGAAACAATATTTATTGCTTGTACTCATTTTTTTATCGCATTATTTTCAGGCCATTAAACTATGGTTTTACTTCAAAATGTTGATGAGATTCTTCAGGTGTATCAATAAAGACTGATTCCTTATTTGAGCGGTGAAGGATCATCACTTTTTAATCATTTTTAGTAATATATTTAGTAATATTTTAGTAATATTTTTAGTAATATTTTTAGTAAAGTGTAATGATTAATCATATTTTAATCATCATTTTATGCATGACTTTAGTCGGCCTACAACTAATGTTACGTTTATTCTCCATGTTGCAATATTTTAATAAAAAATATATAAAACTCTTTGTAATTTTCCTTTTTGACATTTGAACACAATTAAAAATGGCGTCTTTTTAAATGCTAAAATTCTAAGATCCAAATGATTTCTAATTTTTCTTATGTCTAAGTGAATATAAAAATATATATTTATTTTTAAGCAGAACAAACACAAGGGACTTCCCCATTATAAAAAATAGGGAGGATGTTGCAATATTTTGGAGTTGTAATGGGGTATGATCCCACACAGTCGGACGATTCTATTTATAAACGATGCTGCTAAGAACTGACGAATCAAATAAATTCACGTTCTGCTACCAACCAATCAGAAACCAGAATTGCTTCATAAATATTAAACCTTTTCTGGAGCAATTTCACATGTTCTTTCCCGGGTTTCAACACGGTAAGAATATTTTGTTCTGTGGAACTGTCTACTACAAACAAGTCACCTCCCAGGACTTGTGTGTAACAGCGAACCATCTGAAACTGTTCTGAAACTCAAAATGGCTTACACTTCTAGACTCCACATACAAGGAATGTTCCAAAAGTAATACCTCCTATTTTCTTATTCGACCTGAATGGATCAGAGGGAATTGCAAACTGCATCGTTATAATGACTGAGCTTATGCATTCCTGACCTGAAAGTTTCATCTCTCTCTTGCAGATATAGATGATGTGAGACTCTAAGAACCCTTGTCATTGACATGCTTCAGAAGCTTACATGTAGAAAAAATTGACCGATCAACATTAACTGGCACCTGTCAAACATTTTTTAGGCCGATTCAGTTGATGTCAACACAGTTAGGAGATGGGTTCTTTGATTTCAAAGTGACAATAGAGACATGAGTGCCAAAACACGCCCCAGACGCCTATAGACAGCCATCAATCTATTGCTGGCAAAAGTGCATTGCAAATGGTAGAAAATATGTAGAAAAATAAATTCTGAAGCACAAAAAGTCACTAATTTTAATAATACCACTCCTGTCTTCGTAGCTCTTCAACTTTTTTTATTAAAAAATGAGATGCATTACTTTCGGAGCGACCCCCATACAATCACAATTTCAACCAAAGCAAACTCTTATATGATTTTGCTCCAGGTGCAAAATATCTTGATTTGTCCATGTACTAAAAGAAAAAAAAGAATGCTTTAACTTTCACTTATACTCTCTGGAAGTGAGTAACTTCCCTTGAGTTTTCTTTCCTTTTTCTTTCTTTCTTTTAAATAAACTGCAGATTCGCAGCGGCTCATTCCCTGCTTAGTTCTCAGTAAAATACAGCTTCTTTCAAGCTTCCTCAGTCTTGGACTTTTTCATTACAATTTATTTACCGAGAATGGAGAAATACTTAAAACTCGAACAGCTGGATTTGGATCCTACAAAAACAGACGCTGTCGACATGTGGAGACACTGGAAGAGGTTATTCACTATATTCCTTGAGGTGGTTAGCAATTAACAAGTAACCGACAAGTTAAAACTAAATTTATTAATTAATCTGGTGTCTCCGGCAATATTTAAACACATTTCCAATATTAATGACTACCAGACAGCCATGAACACCCTCGAGGAGGTTTTTGTTCAACCCAAGAACAACATCTTCTGCAGCCATTTATCGTCTATTCATTACCAATAAACAAACGAAAGCGTGGGATGCATTTATAAATGAAATTTCATCATCCCACATCAGACAGAGACTTCTAGAGAATAAGAGACTCGACGCATACTGCATATGACCGAGCTCTCATGTTGGAGTCAGTCCCCAAACAATTGTCAACATACACTCAGTCGAACTCCGAGGAAGAGGACGGCCGATTTGAGTGTGAGGAGCAACCCACAGCAGCAGAACTCCCAGGACAGAAATGCTTCTTTTGTGGAAACCCAAGACATGATCGGGCAAGGTGCCCTGCCAGAAATTCAATATGTAAAAACTGCAAAAAGAAGGGGCATTTTGCACGTGTCTGCAGATTCCCAACAGCAGCTGTTATGAATTATCGTCAGAAAGTCTATCTCATTCGTCCTTATGAGGAAAAATCAAAGGTGAGCCTACGAGGATACTCGTCGATACTGGGAGCTCTGAAAATTTCATCCACCCTAATAAAGTTAAGAAGTTTGGGTTAGATTCTCGTAAAAGCAAGTCAGTCTTTTGAAAGACTAAGTGTGGACTTCAAAGGACCATTACCTTCAAATTCTTGCAACCGATGCATACTGACAGTCATTGATGAATACTCATGCTTTCTTTTCATTTTCCCTTGTGTCAATGTTTCAGCTGCAACAGTTCGGAAACACCTAATTTATTCTCCATATTTGGAAATCCTTCTTTTGTACATTCTGATCATGGAATCGCTTTCATGTTGGATGAACTAAAGAAATTCTTGCTTTCTTGAGATATTGCTACTAGCCGGACGACTGCCTTTAATCCTCAAGGTAACAGACAAGTGGAAAGATATAACAGTATCATTTGGCTAACGGTGAGTCTGCGATCGAGAAACCTTTACATTACAAGTTGGGAAAGAGTACTAGATGTAGCCCTTCACAGCATTCACTCATTGTTTTCCACCTCCACTAATTGTACTCCCCACAAACGTCTCTTCAATTTCCAAAGGAAATTGGCCACTGGAGATTCCATGCCCACCTGGCTTACAAATGCTAAGCTTGTCCTTTTAAAGCGACATGTATGCGGAAGCAAATTTGAGCCCTTAGTCGAGACTGTAGACCTACTTGAAGTCAAGCCTAACTATGCTCATGTTTATTTCAATAATGGACGAGAGACGACAGTGTATCTACACCACTTATCTCCATTGGGTGATAGGACAAATAGTTTGGAGGCAGAACTAGATCCAATGCTGGAGAACCAACACCTACAGAATACACCTTGGCAATGCAACAATTCAGATTCTTCGCCAAGCACGCCCAAAACTAGATCCTAGAAAATTCAGCTCCTACCCCTCCCCACTCAGATGATCAACAGAGATCATCAGAGGACAACGAGGTGTTGAATCTGTGACGCTCTACTAGAATTCGTCAAAGCCCTCCATATCTAACTGAAAACTATTAGCTTTGAACTTCTGTTTCTTTTCTCTTTTTTCCAGCTTAAACAGAGACCCTCCCCCCTCCTGAGATTCCATGTAGCCTTACGTCCCCAGAAATCATACGGCCTCAAATTTCACTGAGCGGCGGAAAATGTGCTGAAAGAAAAAAAAGAGAACTCTTCCGCTTATACTCTCCAGAAGTGAGTAACTTCCCTTGAGTTTTCTTTCCATTTTAAATAAACTGCAGATTCGCAGCGATTCATTCCCTGCTTAGTTCTCAGTAAAATAAAGTTCTTTCAGCTTCCTCAGTCTTGGACTTTTTCATTACAATCCAATTGGATGTTTCTAGATAAAAGATAATCTATTTATAAATCTCACAATTTTAAACCGTTATGAATATTTATTAATCCCTTGAATTTTTTCTTATGTTGCACCTTGTGTAAGCTTTGAATTTCATAATCCACTCAAAAGTTAGATGAATACAGTAAATATATTTAAAGAAACATTTTACATGTCATGTTGAATGAATTGCCATTTTTATTAATAGTTTATATATATATATATATATATATATATATATATATATATATATCCTTGCAGGACCTGTTTCCTGGCGTTGCCTGAAAGAATATAAGCTAATGTTTTAGCTTATATTGTTTCTTCACAGAAGGTACATGATAATCATGGCTGATTATTCATTAGTCACTCTACAATCATCACAACGGATATACAGATTTTTTTTTTATTTCGTTTCCTATAAATTCCAATAAATAGTCAAATATTATTTATTTTATATTTTTAAAGTAAATAATTTAAGATTGTAATTTGTTTTTGTTTTTATATGAATTCCATTACTTTACCTGCGATAACTGCAGACTCTGCTTCCATTAATTGTTTTTTGATAATATTTAACTTCCCTTTTTCTTCTTCCAACAATTTCACCTTCTTTCCATTCTGAGAAATGTGTTGTTTTTGCTCTTGGATGAGGTTGAAGATCTCGTCAAAGGAGAGATGAAAACCAGCTGAGAGCAATTCTGTACACAGACTATGCTTGAAGGATTTCCCAAAGCTGCAACAGGAAATAGCAAAGAAAAAGTTACACCATACATGGAATTTGGAAAAATCGATAACTTTGTTATTATGTTCTATATGTGTAAACGAACCTCTTTGTGTGGGGATTACTTTTGTAATAGCACTCAATTGCTAGTCTAATTTCCTTTCTTATCCATTTCTTCCACTGCTTGGTCTTTGATTTATACCAATCATAAAAAAGGCCATGGTTTGTTATGGCAAAACCAGACCCAGGCTTATTTTATTTGTGATCTTTTTTTTTTATAAATTCAATCCAAACAAGGCAAATTGCCACTGAGATGTAAGAAGCTTCCGTTAATTAGGAACCATGTCTACAGGATAATTATTAGTGATTACGATAATATATATATATATATATATATATATATATATAAAAAATATATATATATATATATATATATATATATATATATATATATATATATATATATATATATAGGGAGTAGAGCAGCAAGATGTCTGTTCACTTTACATTTAAATTTCTGCATGTTAGTAGAGCAACAATATTCCCTATGTGGGTGAATGATGGCTTTGTAGAGATACTGTCAGACGTGAATATTTTTCTAGTATGGTAGAGGGAGACTACCTTCTTTGCAGCAGCCTCGGCAATGTCTTCTATGTATTTGTTCCAATTCATGTTGCCTGTGAATGTTAGGCTGAGGAGTTTGAGTGATGGACTCTCATCTTATGTTGGTCGGAAAGGTTCTTTGTAATTGTTGAAAGATCCTATCACAGGGATAGTGTTTGCTTATGTCATATGTAGAAATGTAGAAATCACATTGTACATGTTAGATGTTTACAATAAGGAATGTTGATAAATTTTTTTTTCAACAGCTGATATATTGGAAACAAAACACTTTCCAAACAATATATTTTTAATAAAATTATTTTTAAATACTATTAAAATGTTAGTTACAACAAGTTGAATCATATATGGAAACCAGTCAATAAAATGTAGTCATTTTGAAATAAAGTATATTCAATAATAGATCAAGGGAGATGACATCCCTGATAAAATTGTCTGTGAGATGGGTATATTTGTTGATGAAACCACACTCTATAACAGGCACGAGGGGAAAACAAATGAACACATATCTAAGGAAATGGCAGAAACACTAGAGGATGACCTCCAATCTGTAGTGGACTGGGGACAAAAATGGAAGGTCACATTCAATGCTGCCAAGACTAAGCTTGTTTCCTTCAATGATTACAAGAAACCTTCTCTACCACCAATAGCAATGGCCAAGAACACATAACCTGAAAGTACTTCCTTTAAACTCCTCGGCTTAATGTTTACAGGGAACATGAACTGGAATAGATACATTGAGAGCATTGCCAAGGCTGCTGCGAAGAAAGTGGGCTTTCTCTACCGTGCTAAAAACTACTTATGACTGAAAGTATCCTGTACCTCTATAAGGCCACCATTCACTCATGTATGGAGTATTGTTTTCACATTTGGTCCGGTGCATCTACTATCTGTCTGTCACTCCTGGACAGGGTTCAAAAGAGAGTCGCCAACCTGATAGGTCCTGAACTGTCATCTAGGCTTCAGCCTCTGTCCCATCGACGAATGTTGCATCCCTCTGCCTGTTCTACAAGTATTTTAATGGTGAATGCTCTGATGAACTACAAGCATTTGTACCGACGTGAACACCCTTGACAAACCTGACAAGCAGCTAAATCCCACCTCTACACAGTAGAGATCCTTAGGTGTAAGAAAGCCTTCTACTCCAATAGTTCTTCCCCAGAACTGCTAGACTTTGGAACTCACTTCCAGGATTCTGCTTTCCCAACTGTACTAACATGCAGAAGTTCAAATGTAATGTGAACAGACATCTTACCACTTATCTCCCTTCATAATATTCCTGCAACTTATGTCCCCGATAGTAGCCCCCCTACTTCAAAGTGGCACTGTGCCTTGTTTGGGGTGAAAACTGAATTAAAAAAAAATAAATAAAAACTACCAACTTTGGAAAATTTGATTAAATGTGACATATCATGAATTTAGAGTTATTTCCCTTGGTGTTTTTAACAATGCTACTATTGGCCATATTAAATTCGTTTCAAAATGACTACAAAGCCAAGTGGCTTCTCATCTGATTTGGAGATTCTTTCTAAACTTAACAAATAACCTTGGTAAAACCCATTCTTTAGAATGCCATGCATGCAGTAAATCTCTTTCTTCTAAAAGATAGAATTTTCAATGTTTGCCAACTAGGATAGGATAAAACATAGTGCAATTAAATGTGTACTAGCAATAAATCTTGTTTTGTTTTTGTTTAAATAATAGTAAATGAGGAACGATTTTGAATTAAAATTTGTTTAGTATTATGCTTGAAATGCATATATATGTTAAAATAATGGATGACTTCCGTTTGTATGAAAACTCCATTGACTTTTTTCTAGCATATGTACAAATTTCAAGCGTGATCTTATAATTCAAAATGGCGGCCGACTCTCTCTCGGAGAGGGTAAGTTTGGGAAAAGGTATTATAAATAATAAACTAGACAAAATGCTGTTAGAAATTCGCTCAATATATGTTACCGTGACATAAGTTGACATATATTCGGTTGTTTTTTAATAGTATTTTGTCTAGTTTATTATTTATAACATCTTTTCCCAAACTTACCGTGTTAAAGAGACGGTTGGGCGCCATTTTGAATTTTCTAATACATCGGTAAACACTGCATGTTTTTCGAGCTGAATAAACATGTTACACTGAATAAAAACACAAAAAATATATCCAGTTAGGTAGAAAAGTAACTTATCTTGCCTTTGATAACATTTATTTGTTCTATATTTGTTTTTTGACAACTTTTTCGAATCTATGTGTACAGTAATACAAACCCGTATGTCCATCACTCCTGACAATTACTGACAAAAATAAACCTTTTTTTCTGACAAAAACCTTCATTAAGTTAGAAATAAAAAAATATTTTTTGCATGAAAACCCACACAGGGCCCACCCTAAGCCAGCTTGACATTTTTTTTGGAGTTTTAAATTGTAATGATAGGTAACTATATGCTTAATAATAAACTAACACCAGAAAATGGCTAGACTCATGCCATTGCTTTCATGCATTTTTATTTATATAAATATGAATATAAAAAGTACAAAAACAGACTAAGTAGCCGTCTTCAAAGCATCAATTTTCACATTAATTCCTGATATTTCATAAAATACAGGTACAAAATAAATAAGTACAAATTTAAATAAAATTTAGTAAAATAAGTACAATTTACAATAAAGGAATGGTCAGTTGTTCAAATGCTGGAGCAAGGCTCTTGCATAACCACCACAGAACAAGTTCATGAATGGACCAATATTTCTTATCAAGAACTAGTCAAAGGTAACTTCATTATCATCAAGATCTGGCTGTGGTGAGTTGGTGCAATGAAAGCCTTTGCAATTACCACACAAGTTTGAACAGTGAATGCCATGTTTCCTGTAGCTGCATCTAAAGTACAGTTACACCTAATTATAGCCAACAAGTTTACAGGAGCAGGTGGCAAATCAGTTTTGATTGGTTGTAATTTACTATCTGAAAGTTTCCATCCCCACTCGTCAGGTTTTAGCTGGTTTCTACTTTTCCATTCTTGAATTTGGAAATAAACTCGAAGGCTGTGGAATTTCGTAGCTGCTCTTGTTGATGGCAATGATTTGACATCAAAATATTTTGAGCTTTTTGCAACTTTTTCCTTAAAGTGCCTTAGTCAGAGATGATTGATGTTTTTCCATCATTACCATTGTACAGGTACACTAAAGACGACCCCCAGCTTCAATAACCTCTTCTACACTGCTATTCTTGTCAAACAGTTCTACCAGTTTGAGGAAGTTTCTATTGTTCATCACCTTTCAAAGGGATGCTGCCTTCCCAATTTTTTTTTTTTTTTTTTTTTTTTACACGGTGGTCACCACTTATCAAGGCCCAGAAGCCACTCAGGGATAAGGGTTATTGCAAGTATAGTACGTTAGTGTGGAGATTTGATGAAGTGTTTACTTAAGGGGGCGGTTCATTAGGAATTTGTTAACGTTGGACTTGAAGACATCCAAGTTATAGTCAGGTGGGAAGCAGGCAGACGGAACAGAGTTCCACAGGCGTGCAGTTCTAAGAAAGAAGCTTTGTTCATGGAATCCACGTTTTGATTTAGGTACAGATAAAGAGTGGGGGAAATTTTTCACAGTGGATTCAGCTAGACGGGTGTTTTTCGTGAAAGACTGGCGAGGGGGGGACCAGAGATTGGAGTTCAGACGAGCACCTGCCATGGAAATAACGATAAAACAAGGATAGGCTCGCAACATCTCTTCTGTGGGAGAGAGGTTGCAGGGTAGAGAAAAGGGCATCACCCACTAAGACACGAAGTCTATTTTGTACTCTGTCAAGGCAGGATAGGCTGTTTTTAGCAGCTCCTGCCCAGATATGGCAGCAGTATTCCATCCTTGGACGTACTTGGCTTTTATATAGATAGAGAATTGCATCAGTAGTGAGATATCTTCTGGAGCGAAAGAAGGATCCCACCATCTTTCCAGCGACCTTGGCAACAGACTTGATGTACGTGTTCCATTTCAGATCAGGAGTAAAGGACAAACCCAGAAGCTTGTCAAAACACGGGGCTTCTCCTAGACGAGAGCCATCCATTTCAATTGATGCCAGTCTAGCTGAAACCACTGTCAAAAATTTTCCCCACTCTTTATCTGTGCCAAAATCAAAACCTAGATTCCATGAACAAAGAAGTGCGCGCCTGTGGAACTCTGTTCCGTCTGTCTGTTTCCCACCTGACTACAACCTGGATGCCTTCAAGTCCAACATAAACAAATTCCTGATAAACCGCCCCCTTAAGTAAGACACTTTATCAAATCTGAACACTAACGTGCTATACATACAATAACCCTTATCCCTGAGTGGCTTCCGGGCCTTGATAAGTGGTGACCACCTTGTAAAAAACAAAAATCCTTGGACTTCTCCACCTATATATCTGGTCTTGACCTTTACTGCTGATCTGAAATGGAAACATACGTCAAATCTGTTGCCAAGGTTGCTGGAAAAATGGTGGGATCCTTCTATCAATCCAGTTGATATCTACCTGCTGATGCATTTCTTTACCTAAATATCTACTGGATTGATAGAAGGATCCCACCATTTTTTCCAGCAACCTTGGCAACTATTTGTTCTATTTTAGATCAGCAGTAAAGGTTAAGCCCAGAAGCTTGTCAAAACATGGATCTTCCCCAAGACGAGAGCCATTCATTTCAATTGATGCTAGATGGGGATCAGAGTGTTGATGATCTAAAGATAGAAGCTTGGTTTTAGATGCATTAAAAGTAACCAGCCACTTTTCCCCCTATTTTATCACATGCTCAATATCAGAGGAAAGAGAATCAAAGAGAACTTGGTCATTTACAGTCTTTGATGTGCTGCGATAGATGGTAGTGTCTACGAATGATCTAAGGATGTGATTTGGAAGATCATTGATGTAGATCAGGAAGATTTCTTGGACCCAGGATGGACCACTGAGGGACTTCAGCATTAATACTATGAGCTTCTGATTTCTGCCCATCAACCCCTACTCTTATGAACTTATCAGAGAGAAATGATTGTAGTGTGAAGTATCCTCATGTACCCTGTACAGAGAGACCAAAGCCATTCGAGGATGGTGTCTATTAAGTCATTCAAACTCTCAAAATTAACTGCGTGAATGAGTGTGCGACCCTCCGTGTACTTACTTGGTGGTTTCTTTAGTGGTTAAAACTGGCAACTTTGCTCGCAGACTCATCTGTTTTTGCAGCAGTTCTCTTTCTCTTCTACCAGCTGGCATCTTGATGTTCTGGAAATACATCTGGTTTTCAACTGGATCATTGTCGTTGGAAACCAACTGCACCGCCAGGTGTTCGGCATTTTTTGAAAGAAGATCAGCCATCCTTATGAAATCCTGATGAGAGAAAGAAGTCAAAAACGTGTAGAAGTTGAGTTTGATTTTGTTTGGAAACAAACATTATATACATTTACTATATATATTTTATATTACTACTAGCGAGGGGTACCCGGCGTTGCCCGAGTGTTTGGAGGTGTGGGGGGGGGGGTTTAAAAAAAAAAGTAAGTATGAGGATCGAACCCAAACCGTTGAGGCAAAGTTGTGAAAAAAAAAGTGTGACGTTAGCCATTGCCCCACCGCGACATGCTAACAGAAACGTGTTTGAATTTATTTAATTACTTGGATTTAGCAGGTGCGCATTTTAATGAGTTAATGAGGTCAAGTTTGACTACTGGATTTCATTTACTGCTGAACGCTTCTTCTCCCCCAAGATGTTATAGGAAAAAGACTAACCCATATGCGGCGAGCGACAAATATTGAATATTTATCTTCCCGAAATCGAGCAAATTAAATAGACAGGCGAGCTTCGTTGTTAACTGTGAGATATTACGATTTATATGTGATATAAAAAGTTTTAAAAAGTTGTGAACTGACCGACCGCTTCTCTGAAAGAAGCCTTTTGTAGACACACAGAAAAAGCGAACACACATACATACATACATTTTCGCTTTTATATTTATAGATATATTATTATTATATATATATATTATATTCACTATTTATTACTACATATTTTTACTATATATATTTTATATCACTATGTATTATTACTATAAATATATATATATATATATATATATATATATATATATATATATATATATATATATTATTTATAATTGATGGTTTCCATATTGTATTAAATTCTATACTTGGTCTGCTTAATAGGTGACCATCGCCCAGTATATATATTCTTTGAGTCGTTTTATTCTTCACCATTCTTTTCTGTCTATAATTTTTACTTCATCCCATAAGGATGTATCCTTTTTAATGCCAGATGTGCTCAGCCAAAGCTGACTTTTCAGTCTCTCCACATATCACAGCTTTTCGATGTTCTTTCCAACTTTACTTTTAGTGAATGACATGTCTCACGTTGTATAATTTTCCACATTTACTTGGGATCTCATATACACAGTTCATAGTTATGATTTTTTCTGTAGGGGGGGGGGAGACTCGTAAAAGCTGTTTCCTGAGAGTCGAATCGCTTCTGAATACTGTCCTTATGTCATATGGATTAAATATTCTTTGGAGTTTTTCCGAAGCACCTTTCATGTATCGTATACAAATTGTGGTGAGTTTTTGAGTGGGGTCTTTTGGTGTTTGGTTCAGATTTCTTGGAGCTGACGTCATGCTCCCTGGTTCAGTGAAGGGTTTCTCGTAACTATCCATTTCCTCTTGATATGTATTGCTATTGCTACATATTGCTTTTTCTTGGTGTTGTAGGCAATGAATGATTCCTTTCTTTACATTATATGGATGGTGGAAGTTGAAATTTAGATACTGTCCAGTGAAAGTTGGCTTTCAATATACAGATGACATAAACTCTTGACTCGTACGAGTTATCAGCACATCTAAGAAGGACTATTTGTTATTATATTCTTTTTCCATTGTAAACTGTATAGATGGACGGATAGAGTTCAGATGGTCCAGTAATGTTTGAACATCTTCCTGGTGAGGCCAGAGTATGAATCTGTTGTCCACATATCGCAGCCACATTGTTGGCTTTAGTGATGTTGATCCTAACGTCATTTCACATATACATTTGCCAGTACTGAGGATAATGGTGATCTCATCCACAAACGTTCTTCCTACTGATATATATCAAATCCCATCACAAAGTATGTTGTCTCTACACAGAAGGTCAACATCTCTATTAAGTGCATTCCTTCAATGAGGCATCTGAAGACAGCTTATCGTGTACCACCATCTGCATCTTGTCAGTGTGTACTTTCATGAACAGACTCATTACATCTAGACTCACCATCTAGTGGGAGATGAAGTTTAAGTATTGTCTAGTGAACATTTGCTTTCCATATATAGATGACATAAACTCTTGATCAATTCAAATTATTAGCACATCTGGGACAACAGTTTGTTATTATGTTCCTTTACCATTGTGAGATGGACAGTTTAAAAAAAAAACCTTCACTGAAATCATTATTTTCATAAAAGGTGCTCGACTAAGCTTCATTCTTTGAATCCTTCTCCTAAAACATTCACAGCGAGAACTTCCTTTTCTTTCTCTGTTTGCCTAACATGAAACAGAATTTCCCAAAACAGAGTTTATTTTCAAGAACTTCACATCTGTGGAACACAATACCATGGACTGCCTCTCTGTAGACTAAAACATCCAATCTTAATAAACATTTGTCATAAACCTTCCTCATAAGTAATCAAATTTTGTTGATCATCTTCATCATCGGGTTAATATCTGTTTTACATGCTGACATGTGTTGGACGGCTTTTAGAAATTGATTAGACAGATCTTCATTTATCTCTCTTTTTCTCAACTCCATCCCTATCTCATATTATTTACTCTGTCAGAGTAAAAAATCTTCTGACATCTAGGGACCGTTACCATAAAGAGATGGAATTTTTCTTTCAGTTGGGTAAGTTGGGAGTATTTTCATTTGAAAAGTTCAAGTGCAGTAAGTTCATCAAATATATTCTTTACAATATTTGTAAAAGTTCAAATACCACTCTACATCCAACCTGGACTTTAACACTTCCATCCATACTGATTCGAGAGGCCCGGATCAAAATTGGAAAGACGTCTCTTCAGTTTAACATAAAAAAAAAAAGAAAAAAGGCCATCAATGTCTTAACAATAATTTACGCACCTGAAGTGCACATTTACTACAAAAAAAACAAATCATGGTTCCATGAAACTGCTTCAAAAAAGGCAAAATTTGGCCTTAAAGAGGCCAATCTGTCAAACCTTAAAAAGGCCAAATTGTTAAAACAATATGGCGGCTACACTCTGGGGCCTCGAATGTCGTACATTTAATTTAATAAAAAAAGATAAATAGGTCCGACTTTGTCAACTAGGCCCCAACCCCTGTCCCATTGCCGCATTGCTGCATCCCTGTGCCTGTTTTACAAGTATTTTAATGGAATGTGCTCTGATGAACTCATTGCATCGACGTGCATATCCCGACAAACTCGCTTAGCAGCGAAATCACACCCCTTGGCCCTTCACTGTTGAGGTCCCTAAATGTCGGAGGGCTTTCTACTCTGATAGCTTCTTCTCTGGAACGGCTAGTCTTTGGAATTCTCTTTCTTCTACCTGCTTCGTAAACTGCACTGATATGTAGAAAGTCCAAATGCAACGTAAATCAACATCTTTCTCAGGCATGGTCCCACGTCCAAGTAGAAATATTCCTTGTTTGGGGTGAAGGTGGGGCGGGGGATAAATAAATAAATTATAATAATTAAAAAAAAAAAAAAATACTTTTTGTGGTTTTAATTTCAGCCTTTGGGTCTAATAATGTGCTTTATATAAAAATAAATAGTATTTTATGGTTTTATGATGTCAAATAATTTACGCTGCTAAATTACACATTAACAGTTTTGTGTCTGTGTGTTTTGAATGCTTTTTCTAAATCTCAGATATTCGGTTTTTACAAGCAGTTTCGCAAACAAGATGGCGGCCGTCAGAAAACCTGCCGCTATTATTGCTTGTAAAACCGTTGGTAAAAACTGAATATTTGATATTAAAAGAAAGCATTAAAACTACTTTAAAACGCAAAAAAAAAAAAAAGAGAATAAAATAAAATAAACCAGGTAAATAGCCGTTTTGCACTTTAAGGAAACAAAAGTACGAGGAAGAAAATGGGACATGTCGTATTATACCGGTTTAAAGAATGCCATTTGATTGGATAGCGACATATTGATGTCATTTTATAAATAAAAAGGAATATTGAAATTTACATTATTAGAAAACAGAATTTTTTTTAAGTAAGTTTTTTTTTTAATTTAAGATAAAAGTAAAATAGTTCACTATAAATAGGTGAAAGAATTGTGTTACTTAAATATGACTTTACAATAATTATTTTTATACTATTATTAAATACTTAGTTATTAAATTCTTAAATTAAGTTCAATTTTTAAATTCTATCTTAACTTAAAAAATTCTTTTACAATATTATTTTTATACTATTAATTATTACATACTTAGTTATAAAATTCTTTTCCAATAATTATTTTTATACTCTTATTACATACTTAGTTATTTAATTCTTTTACAATAATTATTTTTTATTAAATTCTTTTACAATAGTTTCAATTTTTAAATTCTATCAATATTTTATAGCAATGACGTCAATATTTCACTAGCCAATCAAATAGCATTCTTTCAACCGGTGTAATACGACTTATGTCCCATTTTATTCCTCGTACTTTTGTTTCCTTAAAGTGCAAGAGGGCGTACAAAAGTAATTTTTATTGGTTATAGTAACATCTATTTATTGTATATTTTCATTTTTTTTACCCTTTTTGTTGTTGTTGTTGTTGTTGTTGTTGGATTCTCTGCTAAATCACCCAACATTGCCATAGTATAGAAGGATTTCTCCTTTGTTTTTGACCGAAGATAGAAAAGATGAAATGTAGTATCGAAACAGATACTACATTTTGCTCATAGCCAAGTCCCATACTTTAACTAGAAAATTATGAATTTGAATTTATTACGCTTAGTTCCGTTCTCGATTTGTTTATAAAGATGGCAACTATATTTTTACGTACGAGTTTTCATTTCCTTATTTCACGTGTACGCTGAAACATATTACAACTTATTGATTTTTAATGTTTTTGTTTTTTCGATTAAAACATCATTGTTAGAGAATTAATGTCGGACCCCATTTCACTCAAAATAATTTACGTGACTGA
The DNA here is from genome assembly GCF_053919585.1 of Euprymna scolopes. Classification (NCBI taxonomy): domain Eukaryota; kingdom Metazoa; phylum Mollusca; class Cephalopoda; order Sepiida; family Sepiolidae; genus Euprymna; species Euprymna scolopes. The sequence goes on along the minus strand of NC_136482.1, from coordinate 9,360,984 downwards.
AGTAGGAATAAACCAACCTCTTACGCGTTCCACAGAATTACTGCGTCCGTGAAATGTCGCTTCTTGTCAGCAAGAAAAAAGTTTCCAGTTAGAAACATAGTAAATATTGTTGCTAAGCAACATGTCAACGAAGATTATTCTCGACTTTCGTAATTCTTGTCTATTTTTTATTAAAAATAAATATCAGTTAAGAATGGAATTTTTGGTTACCTTTACGGTTTCTGTTTGAAATTCACTTTCGGTTTCTCCTTCGTTGTTACTTGATTTTTTTTTTTTTTTTTCGATATCATTTGTTTATTAAATTGAGTGAAAGTGCACTGGGGGGGGGGGGACCACCCGATTATTTACCTTTAAGAAGTCGTTGTTTTTTTGATATTCGACTGTTTACAGAGCTGCGCTGCAGTCGGGTCTGCTGCTTAAAAAAAACACATTTTATAGTATCGCTGACTAGAATTATGTACAATAATAACACGGAAAAAAAAACAATGCTTTCGGTAATAGTTAATGGCCACCATGTTTCTTGCCATGCAAGACAGCCGGCAACAAACCGCGACAAAAAAAAAAAAGACAGCGAACTTTTTTTTTTTTGTAGAGATTTTTATTTTTTTACAGGAAGGGTTTGGGTTAATATCCTCCCCCCCCCCCACACACACACCTTTTCTGTTTTGTTTTTTTTTAATTTTACACAGAAAAATAGTTCAGAGTTAACTTTTGTTTTTTGCTTAAAAAGGAAGAAAAAAGTTGAGAGTAATTTATTTTATCTCCCTTTTTTCTTTTTTTTTTGCAAGGAAGGAAGGAAGGAAGGTTTTTTTTTGTTTGTTTGTTTTACAGGGAAGGAAGGTTTTGGGGGGTTTTTTAACAAGAAATCTCTCGAAGTTCCGACTTGTGTCTGCAGCAGCCTGTAAAAAAAATTTATGCAACAGTTTCGTCTTGCCTGTCTCACTCCTTATAAATAAATACCTGGCTAGGTAATGCTGAATGCTGCATGAATTCTGCTCGAATACCAGGCCGCTTAATCCACTGTTTTATGTCTAGCCACATGCGTTCTATATTTTGTGTGTGGATGCTGGGATCCTGAGGGTCCACAAAATTTTGTGAGTGGTTTATGGTGTAATGTGGAAAATGCCGGTCGATGTTACTATATGCCTTCCAACAATCACTGAAAATGTTTGAGCCCGGAAGGATAAACTTGTGCACCAGCGGAGTTTTGGCGTCCCGTTTTTCATCTGGGCCCGTCAATGCGGCGACGAAACTTTTTTTTTAAATTCTTTCGATTCCGCCAAAAAGCCATATTTGACTAGCCATCATCCTTCCTCTATTGTACTTTCGGCGCACGATAAGGGTTTCATCGATTTCGACAGCTATCCCGTCGCCTCCAATGGGTTCCTGGTTGTTAAGCCAGTCCTCACAGACCTCGGAACAGAAGGACCGCCAATCAACTGAGGAGTGGCGCGAAATGTCCAGATTTTCGCGTACTGTCCGGTGGTTCCACATAGTGCTTAAAAAATGATTGACGAACATTATTACTTTCCATCCTGGCATCCGAGCAATGAATGTTCCTGTTGTTTCGGCGACAGTGAAACCGCAATATTTTCTTTTTTCTTTTTTTTTTTTTTTTTTTTTTTTTGATGTTCCCACTTTTGTGTAGTGCGTGCACTCCACTGCACCTCCAGATTTGTTTACCTTCTCGGAACGAACACGTGTTCTTGCATTGCGGACAGGTAACGCTTGTCGGCAAAACACCATGTCTTCGCAGAAATTGCCTGCTCGTGTCTTCTTCTTTGTGAAATGCCTTTACTATATCAAAATATTTGTTGCTACAACCGTCACAGGAATCCACAGTATTGGTATTCATCTCCCCCCCCCCCCCCGCCTCGAAGAAAATGTTAAAAAAAACTTTTTACAGAAACAAAAACACAAAAAATGGAAAGAAATAAATGTATAAAGAGATAAATGTATGAAAACAAAAAAAAAAAATTGGGGGGGGCATAGAAAAGATTAAGAAAATGTTTTAGGATTTAATTTGGAGTGGTTTTCGTTTGCAGTAAATGCTGAAACTGAAGAAAAAGAAATATCATCTGCTACAATCACTGACAATTTTTGCGCATGCGCACCCACTTCACCGTCGTAGATGACAGTAAACCCAAAAAATTGCGGCTAGACATTACTATACTAGTAACCACGAGCTAATGCATGTGTCAGTTTTGCTCATAATTCTAGTCAGCGACACTATAAAATGTGTTTTTTTTTTAAGCAGCAGACCCGACTGCAGCTGTAAACAGTCGAATATCAAAAAAAACAACGACTTAAAGGTAAATAATCGGGTGGTCCCCCAGTGCACTTTCACCTTAAATTGTTAGGTGAAAGTATAGTAAAGGTAAAAAAAACAAAAAACAACAACAACAAAAAAAACACCCACCCATCCACGTTAAGAAAGGTTTTCCTAAATAATGTTAGAACTAAACAGTGAGCACATTCTTTCAAACAATAAAAAATAATGATTTTTTTTTTCAATTGTATTAATTTTTTTTTTTTTTTTTTTTTTTCATAATCTGGTTAGTGTCCAATCAATAATAATGCAGTGAAAAAATTTCAAAAAAAAACTATCAGTATAGAAATTACGCATGGGGTGATGGTTGTACACTCCGCCAATAATGTTATTTAGGGGGGGGGGTAAAGAAAAAAACATTTTTAACATGAGGAGATACAACCGGAAGTAAAGTTGAAACCGTAATCGTAAAGATATTTAATATTTCAGAAGGAATTGCCCCATTTTACGGACCGTACTAAAAACCGACGTATCGTCGGCATTTTCCGGCAGGTTACATAAGCCGCCAATGAAATTTCAACAGACGATAATTGACAAACACGATAGAAATACATGGCAGAAATTTCAATCATTTTTTTTTTTTTTAATTAGAGTCAACATCTCCAATCTATACAAGGTTGGAAAGTAGGCCTTTAAGTAGTCATATTCTTTTAATATGATTCTCAAGTTAAATTCACTTTTACGGTATCTTTTGTTGACAATTCGAAAGTTTAACTCATTGTTTTAAGGTAAGTAACTTTATTTTACGGAAATAGTTGGAAAAAAAAAATCATTTTTTTCTTACATTTACTTAATGTTTTGTTTAAGAAAAATTACAATATCGTCGCATTTTACATTTTTTTGTGTTATTAGTGTTAGAAAAATTTTTTACGTTTGTTGCGGGGCCAGTCGTCCGGGGACAATTGACCCAGCAACTAACAAGGTAGATACAGGCAAAAAGTAAACAGCAAAAAGGCAAAGAAGAATGACAGACACAGGTTGTTTGGTTAAAGGTGAGGGTTTGCCTTTTATTTGCAAAGGAAGCAAAAAATCGTATGAACTGGATGCTGGTCGAAAAGTTGCATGTCACTGGAGACTAAGGTTTGGAGGGCTGGAACTGGTACTTTAAACGTAGCATGATTTAGAGTTGCTTGCTGGGTCTGAAATGATCGGCTGGATGCCAGGGCAATCCAGAACAGTCGGTGAACACTGAGAATGCAGGGGTCAGTGTTAAGGAATGGACGACACTGGGGGCATAGGGGTCAGTGTTAAGGAACAGACGATCAGTAGGGAGCAAGGTCACAGGTCAGAGGAGCAAGGTGCAAGCAAGGTTGCAGGCCGGAGGAGCAAGGTGCAAGCGAGGTTGCAGGCTGGAGGTGCGAGGTTGCAAGCAAGGTTGCAGGCCGGAGGAGCAAGGTGCAAGCGAGGTTGCAGGCCGGAGAAATGAGGTGCAAGCGAGGTTGCAGGCCGGAGAAATGAGGTGCAAGCGAGGTTGCAGGCCGGAGGAGCGAGGTTGCCGGAAAGCTGCAGGAGGAACTGGAAGGCACTGAGGACTGGAAGGCTGGAGTGAGCTGGAGGCACCAAGGGTTGGAAGGCTGTAGGAGTGAGGCGCTGGAGGCACCAAGGGCTGAAAGGCTGCTGGAATGAGCAGGAAACCGCTGGAGTGAGCTGGAAGCGTTGGAGACTGAGAGTGAAGTTCACTGCTGGTGGGTCTCAGGAGGCAAGCAGTAGTGAATCGCATTAGTAGAAAAACTTATTAGCCTTGATAAGGGCTTGTTGTTTAGCCCTGATAATGGCTGTTTGAACTGCTGCTGCTGCTGCTGGGAATCCTTTCGGCTGGTGGATTTGGTCGACTTGACTGGTAACGTCAGTCGTCGCTTCGGAGTCTCCTCCTACTCTCTTAGCCGGGTCTGGTGCCCGGCCGAAACTCGCTGATCGGGCCGAGGCTGGCTGTATTCATTTGGCCAGTGTGATGTTAAAGGCGTCGCTCCCAATAAGACAAATAAACAACTCTAATTAATTCCAGAACGAAATTTATGCAATTAAAAGTAGCTTGGGAGTTTGTTGATTCCATTTACGTTAAATTCATCTAAAAAGTAAAAAGTCAATTGCCTGAATTATTTGCATTTTGTTTGATATATATGAATTCCGACGTGTGTAGCAAAGTTGATGATGAAAAGAAAGGGAAGGTGAATGTATTCACTGAACCCATATATGTTCATATGTTTAGCTCACGTTAGCCTATCGCGTCCTTTGTTTAAGGGAAGGGAAGCAGAAGAGAACAGTGGGAGCGAAGAAAGAAAGAAAAATGGAGGTGGTGATTTTGAAACTGTGACATGTTAAATGTAGTTAAAAAAATCATTTTTTATAATTCTTAGTAAAATAGTTATCACCCTTAGAACAATGAGTTAAGCTTCCGAATTGTCCTTTTATTTATTTAGTTATTTGGTGAAGTACAGAATAATTAACAAAGTCTTCAGTCCCATGTTAAGAATGGCTTTGTAAATAATAATATTATTTCAACATGGTCCATTCAGTTTTTTTTTTCCTTGATTTTAATTTCCTTTTTTTTTTGTTCCATGGAGTAACCACTTAACAAGGCCCAAAAGCCACTCAAGGATAAAGGTTAATGAGTATACGGTAGTCACTGAGACAATGGCATATTAATTATTAATGTTGGAAATGGGGTAGAAATTTAGGAGAACGGCTCAACAAGAACTTGTTTATATTGGATTTGAAGATGATCATATTGTAGTCAGCTGGAAAGCAGGTGAACGGAACAAAGTTCCACAGCCGGGCAGTTCTAGGAAAGAAGCTCTATTCATAGAATTTGCATTTAGATTTATGCACAGATAGAGAGTGGGGGAAACTGTTGATAGTTGTTGTAGATAGACAAGTGTTTGTTGTGAAAGTTTGGCAAGAGCAAACCATAAATTGAAGCTCAGACGAGTATTTGTTATGAAAATAACAATAGAGCAGAGACAGGCTCACGTTTCTTCTGTGTGAAAATGGCTGCAGGGAAGAAAAAAAGGCATCACCTACTAGATTTTGAAGTCTGTTTTGTACTTTGTTAAGGCAGGATAGGTGCTCCAAGCACCTCCTGCTCAAATATGACAACAGTACTTCATTTTAGGATGTATTTGGCTCTTATGCAGGAAGAGTGTTGCATTGGAAGTTAGATACCTTCGGGAGCGGTAGAACGAGGCAACCATTTTTTCAGTGACCTTGGCAACAGATTTGATGTAAATCTTCCATTTCACGTCAAGAGTGAAGGTCAGGCTCAGAAAACAAGAGCCATTAATAACAATTGGAACCAAGTGGGGAGCAGAGCGTTTATAGTAAAAAGATAAAAGTTTGGTTTTGGATCCGTTAAAATTAACCAACTACTTTTTACTTCATTGTTGATCTTTGAAGTGTTGCCATAGATCATAGTATCATCTGCATGAATTTAGAATGTGAGTTGAGAAATCATTGATGAAAATAAGGAAGAGGCTTGGATCCATGAGGTATGCCAGCATTGATACTTTGAACTTTAGATTTTTGTCCATTGATGACGACTGTCGGAGAGAAAATATTCGATGGTTGTGAAAACATTTTCATATATTCCGTAGCTGGAAAATTTGTGAAATCTTTATGTGAAACTCTATCAAATGCATTTGATATGTCAAGAGCTATTGCTCTAGAGAGAAACCTCTGTCGATAGATTAATTGATCCTATGTGAAATTACAGTTAGTACATCAGCTGTAGATCTTGCAGGGCGGAAACCATATTGCTTGCATATTGAGTAGGCTGTTTTTGCTGAGGCTGGTTGACAATTTCTCCATTTAACCCAGATTAAATAACTTAATTATGGCACACAAAAGACTAATTGATCTGTACTGAGATGCAGAAGACTGATCTCCACTATTTTGAAATATTGGGCAAACTAATGAGGTTTTCCAAGGTGTTGGAAAGCATTTCTCCTTCATGCATCAATTGAACAGTTTTGCATTAACCGGTGCTAGTTCTGGTTGCAGCTTTTTTAGTACTGTAACTTGAATATTCTCAGGACGAGTTGCTTTGCTGACATCAAGGTTTTTAATGTGTTTGGCAATATCACAAACAGATCTGTGGATGTCACTCAGATTATTTTCAGTCTTGGGAGGAAATTTGGGATGTAGAAGACCCTGATTGCATAGGATTGAGTTTGCTGCAAAGAATTTGGCTTTGTCAAACGCTGATGGAATCACCTCAGGTCCATTGATGATGGTCAGGATAGAGGACATGCATCTATTTAGGATCTTGTTTGTTATTCACTAAAACTCATGAGAACCAAACCTATGACACTTTTATGTTTTCTATCATCCTTTTGCAGTGATTACTGACAGTTCTAAAGGTGACTTTAATTTTTAAACTTTCTTAAAAAATTTTCATTTATCTTTCATTGAAATTACCATGTTTTTCGATTCTAGTTTAGAATTCTCGCGATATTAAAAAACAATAATTGTAAAAATCTGTGATGTGTGCACCTGTGACGAACTGAAAATATATTCCAAAAATCAGGTTAATTGATCAAATAGTTTTATTTTTATAAATAAAATCATTTTTAATCGATTAATAAGAAATCGTAGGCATTACAACATAAATCTAGTAAGTATGAATTATTGTTGAGTTATCTCCCTTTGTATCCTAATTTTTTTTTCATTCAAAATGGTGGCGAGACAGTCATTCCTCAGATACATTTGATTTTTTTTATTAATAAATAAAACTACTGGATCAATTTACGTGATTTTTGGAACATGACATTTTGTTCCATCGCGGAACGTACATCATACAGATTTTTCTTTGTTTTTTGTTTTTTTGTTGGTTGTTTTTTTTTTAATATAGGGAGAATTCTGAACAAAAACACTGTTTACTTCTATATTTATATTTTTGCCTTAAGTTTTAACTTTTTGCTAGCATTTTAACACAGATCAGCGTTTTCGCCTAAAACAAAAAACAACAAAAAAAGATCACGATGCTTTCGTTTGGCACCTTCTGGTGGTTTACGTAACCTGCCGGAATATGTTAACAATAACACCGTTTTATAAACGATATCAAATTCAATTTTTAAATGATGTAAAAAAAAATCTATTGATTTTTTGGCACTTGTACAGTTTAATGAAGACATTAAAAAATGAGAATATCGAAAAAAAGGTTATCTTGTACGTACCCATTTTGGACTGAAGATCTCCGAAAAAAAATTTCACTTAATTTGATCGAGTAGTTTTTTTGTTTTTTTTTACTGCGGAAAAACACGTTTTTATGATAGCGCGTTGAAGGTAGACATCTTAGAATTTTTTTAACATGCTACGGGGAGATAACTCAATTTAAAGCGCCAACACTCCCTCCCATCTTTAATACTAGCTTTTCTTCCTAAAAATCGAACCTTTTGTTCGGTATAATAAATTGTTTTTCGCTGTAAAAAAAAAAAAAAAAAAACTATTTGATGAAATTAAGTGAATTTTTTTTTTTTTTTTGAGAATTTCATTCCATAATGGATATGTACAATTTAAACTTTTTTTCGATATTTTCATTTTTTTAATGTCTTCATTACACTGTACAAGTACTGATGTTTTAAACATAATTAAAGGGAAGTAATTCAATTCTTTTTTGCTTTATTTTTTCCATCATCATCATCGCATAATATTCGTTAAGACAGTGTTATTTACTTCCTTCTCATCGCAGAAAGATGTGACACAAGGTCGGGAGGTGGAGAAGGATCAAGCCACCGCCTCTGAAGAAGGAGTATTCTGACTATTAAAAATTGCCCCATCGGCATTCCCTGAGTGTCTCAGGCAGTAAACTTACTCCACCTGAAAGATGGAAGGCATGTCTTGAGAGAGTGGACCTTTTAGAACTGCACAGGATTTCAGCCATTTCTCAATTAACAGAGCAAAGGCTATTTCCAAAATGGCTTATACTCTGTTAGTTTTGGAGCAGAGGTAATTCCCGGCTAGTTGGTTATTCTGTCTGAACTAAGGTGATACTTATATCAGGCCTAGTGAACACACAACTGAGGTCCATAACTAGGGGTAGACATGTAAAGACCAAAACCTGTAGGAAGAATCACATTATATAGTTTCAAACATGGGTTAGATTTTACTCTTTGTCCCACGCTGTGAATGGGAAAATAAAACTAAGAGGTTATGTTGAACCACTGTACCTATTCATTATGGCTTTGTATGACGTCAACACTTTGAAGCCAGTATTAATCTGAAAAAAGGTACCTAAGATTAGTAAGGCCGGCAAATAATAATTTGTTTTCTGATTTGGGTGGTAAAAATTAATTCATTAAAATTTTTACATTTTATTGTGAAAATAAAGTCAGTGTTTTTTTTTTTTGTTTTTTTTGTAAATGGATTCAAAATATAACGAAAACTAATTTTTTTTTTCAATTCAATAAACAATTTTCTAATGCTTTTTTTGTTTCACAAATTTTATAGATTAATACCTCATAGTAATGCCATATCCAATAAAGTTTATAGCTGGAAGAATTGTTTTATATATGCTATACAAAGTTTTATAAATTATTTTGGTTCATAACAGTCAATTAAAAATATATTTATTTAAATTTATTTAATAATTTGAAACACTTTCTTTTAATTATTCTGTTTAAAAAGTTATTATAATGGATTTTTTTTCGGGTTATTATGTATGAATGAAGAGTTGTTTGGTTGGGAAATGTCAAGATGAAAGAGAAACATTTGGTTAAATCGGTCATGTCTGTATGTACCTGACTTGAATTAAATAAGGAAAAGGTCACCAGAATTCTTAAATAAAATCACCAACATCTTCTCTACAGAATAACAATTCATCTTTATTTAACAGGGACAAAGTATAGTAATATCGCTGGAACTACTTTCTTACGCACGAGTACCTGGCGTATGAACACACAGGACACATCAGAAGTCTTAACATGTTTTTGTGTATCTTTGTATCTACGTTAATAAACCAGTAAACTGAAATGCCTTCGTTACCAGATTTATCAACAAAAAGACAAAACAAAGTTCATATAAGAATAGCACAAACAGCCACCCATAAATATTTCAATGATCATATCACCTCATTAAAAAAGGACACACTAAGACAAACAACATCTCACACCAGAGAATCCCAAAACAGTCAACATGCAACACAAGAAGTGGCTGTGAAAGAAATTAGCAAATTGCTAATTTCTTCCTTTCCTCTGAAGAGAAGAATAGTATTCTTTGAAACTCTGTGGAACAAGGACATCTTAAATATTGTTTTTGAAGTATTCTGTCGAACAATAAATTTCCTTGTAAATGTTAATTTAAAGTTTTGATTTCTTTTCCTTATGACAAGCTCTACTTTCTATTGTATTTGTATTGAGCTTTTTTGGGGTTAGCATTACTATATAAACAATAAAATTTGTATTAGTTTTAAGTTTACGCTTGCTTTTATTGGGTAAACTTTTCATTTCTATTGCCTGATTTTATATATATATATATATATACATACAAAATTTCAAAAGTAAAGCTTCCTATTCCGAAAATTGACCATATCTTGTCTGCTCATCCTTTGGCTAACATTCACGTCTGTGGAGACTTCAATGTTCACAATGTGGAATGGATAACCGACTCAAACAAGACAGATGATGAGGGGAGGTTCTGTCACAATTTCTCCATTGCTTATGACCTCACCCAGATTGTTCATGAACCCACCCATGTGCCCGACTGAGTTAGTATGCAAGTCTCCTAGACTTTTTCCTCACAACTTGCCTCGAGCTATGTTCATCTTCCGTTCTATCTCCACTGGGATCTTCCGACTACTCTGTTGTATCAATTAAGATAAAAACGAAATAAGTCCTCAAATGTACATCTCCATTGTACAATGTATCGATACTCTATAGTTGATTGGGATAGCTTCCTTACATTTATATCAGATCTATCTCTACATTCCATGTTTAAAAAGGATGTATCCTCTATCAGACTTGATGGATGGTATAGACCGTTTCATACCCTAAAAAATATTCCAGCAAAAACCTAACAGCCAGCCGTGGTTCTCTCCAGAATGTGTTATTGCCATTGCGCATTGAAATCACTTTTTTCATCGCTTCCAACGTAACAGATGTACTGAGATTAAAGCCACTTTCAGGACTGCCAGCAACCACTGTAAAAGAGTAATGAAGAACACAAGAGAGTTTTATGCTCAGTCTGTCAAGTCCAAAGTAGTTGAGCAGCAGCTTGGTTTCCATCAGTTTTGGCAAATAGCAAACAGGGTCCTCAACAGAAGCGTGTGCTTTATCCCAACTATCATCAATGGACCTGAGGTAATCTTGTCAGTTAATTCTACCCTATGCGACCAAGGCCGCCAACTTAATATTTGCTGAAATGACAAATTGAATTGTCTCCCCTGTTTTCATAGAATTATTTAAAATTATTTAACAAAAGTGTACAGTAAAATTGATTTTTACTTTTAATTATTCTCAATAATTTTTCCTAATTTTTGTGAGGATATTTATTTTGTCAAAATATATCAAAGAGTTTTTTTATTTGTAATGTGAATTTTTATTTGTTTTTATCTGTATAAGCACCTTCCTTTAAAAGAAAATAGATAACAAAATTTAGTGGATTGTGAAATAATATGAACAAATTTATTTCCCTTTGCATCTTTTTTGATCTGTTTAAATCGGCCATATTAAAAATTCAATATGACAAGTATTATTTTATCAGCATTTTGCATGTGCCATTTAACTCCGTATAACTTACTGTTTAAAAAAAATAAATATTTTATGCAAAAAGAAATTAAATATAATATTTTATGCAAAAAGAAATTAAATATAATATTTTATGCAATAAGATTTATTAGCACACATTCATACCCCTCCATAACGAGAAAACAAAAATAAATGAAAAATCAAATAAACAAAGTATGGTGTATATACTCATGACTGAAAGAAAATATTGTGCACTAAAAATCACGTAAATTGATCAGGTAGTTTTATTCTAAAAAAGAAAATCAAATGATATTGTTAAACTACATGCACCGATCTCACAACGCCATATTGAAAACAATTTGAAGGAACAAGGGACTTAACTCCAAACCAAAATTTTAGAAAGCATAGGGAAGAGGTGGAACCTTTGAAAAACTTAGATTCGTTTAAAAATAGTTTTTAAATAAGAAAATCAAATTTTATGGCTAAACAATGATCAACAATTTCCCACCGCCTTATTTCAAATAATTTGAAGGACAAGGGAGATAATTCTAAATAATTCAAACGTGTAATATTTTAGAAAGGCATGGGGAGAAGGGGAGCATTGAAAAAACCCAAATTCATCACATTCAAACATCGTTTGAATTCAGCCTTGTACATCATTGTAGTGCCTACAAATACCCATTAATTGTTTAAAAATTATTTTCAATACCCATTATTATTATCAAATACCCATTAATTGTTTAAAAATTATTTTCTTTATAAAAATAAAACTACTTGATCAATTTATGTGATTTTTTTTTTAGCATATGATATTTTCTTTTCATCACAGATACATACACCATAAAGATTTTTCTTTGTTTTTTTATAAAAGGTGGGGAGTTATAGACAAACACTGATTCATTAAATCAAAATTTTTTATTTTGACATAAATGTGAAATGTTTTGTTTTTTTTTGTTTATTTTCGATTCCGCTCTTTTCTTTGTTGTTTTTAAATACTGTGATACAAGATTCATAAAGTTACAGCTGGAGCAAAGACAAGGTTCCTTTCAAGCTGTAATGTGTAAAAAATTTCTTGCCATGATGAATTGGCACTCAAATTATCCATCCACGTTTGAACATAGGGTGTCACTTGCACCGCAAGATTCTCAGGCACTGAGAATGAATAAATAGCGTGTCGGAACATTTCCTGGTCTGAATTTGATGTGATGTCTTTAGAGTTGTTATCACAGATATGTGACAGAGAAATATGGGAGTCTTTGGAAATATAATATTGGCATGTACAGGAAGTCCGCATCTGAACAATTACTTTAAACACTAGCAAGCTATTGATTTCTAGAGAATTGCCATCGTAATCATTCGATCGATTGAACCAATAGATAATGGGGTACCCAAGTAGAATACCCACAAGGCTGGTTAAATTTAGTGATGGAGGGAATGTTATTTCAAAATTATTTTCACTCTCACCATTGCAGATAGTCAAAATGTCCTCAAGAACATCTGGAATATTCCCACCAAGAGAATCTAGTTGCTCGACCAGTTTTGGTTGTGTGTTAGTTTTGGAAATGTCTGTGAACGCAACTGTTCTTTTGTTGAGTACGCATGTCAGGTGGTCACGTAGCACCACCATATTGCACAGCAACACATCTCCTCCGACAGAAATAATGAGAAATGTAGTTGGCTCGGAAACATTATGCAAAAGCCCCTGCTGCCGAAGATCAAGGATCAAATTCAACATCTCGTCTGGTTTTGCTGGTCCATAATCAAACAAGAAGCTCGGCTTGACGCCGCAATTGACAGCAGCAATGTCGCACATGATCTGGAAGCTGAAACGGACAACGCTTCGGCCGAAATGCTTCTGGATGCATTTCTTCCATTCTTTAACGAGGGTTGCAGGAAGCGATGAAGATGTTTTAACAAGATCAGGCTGAAAATATAAAAATATACAAAAAGGAATCAAGATCAAAAATTCATAAAATAATCGAACATGGATTACCTACGTAATTCACACAATATTATTTTTATTGGAAACTTCGCCAAAAAAAACAGTATTTCTCCTCTCGTTATTGTAGAATTGGAGAAGAATGTCAAGACTGACATTTGTGTAGCCGGGGGGGGGGGGTCACTGTGTCTGTATTCATCTGACTAGTTTTACTGGTTATATTCAACATTGTCTGCTCTTTTTGAATTCCGGTTTCTGTTCTGCTGATGGCATGGCATTAACAAGTAAGATATGGTCCGTTCTGACTAATGTTTATTTTCCTTTCAAACAGGAAAACCCTCCTTTCCCCATATTAAGAATAGCTTTCTTGCCCACTTAACCAAGTCTAATTATCCAGTTAAAAGGACAGCAGAAATCACTTCACTTGATAAGAAAAAAAGAGAATCATCAGAATTCAAGCTAAAACTGCAAAAGCCTTCCTCTTTACAATTCGTATAGACTTCAGTACGTGGATGTGTACTATAGAAGAAAAATTGTGTCCAGGGAATCTATCTTGTCTAGCCAAGTAGGAATCTCAACTGAAACTGTTCATATTTGGACGCCAAATAGCAAAAGGAGTGCATGCGCAACATGTTTTAATCACCTGACGTATTATTTTTACTTGGCATATATATAAGCGACCTTGTCTATTTGTGTGTGGAATGGTCTCTATCAAGCTACTCTCTCATTTTTTGGTGTACTTCACATATAAGAGATTTAGCCCTGTGGAAAAAATTGGATTTGATTTTTAGCTGGAAGAAATAGCTGCTAAGGGGTCAAAATTGAAAAATTAAAACTTGTCAAGTGTAAGTCAGTTTTATATGTATCCTCTTTCCATGTGAAAATATAATTTATACTATTAACTGCATTAATATCTAACATTTTGATATGCATGTGTCCTTAGCTCAAATGGTAGCGAATAGCACTGATGAGCTAAATGTTTTGGTTTCGATTCTAACTGATGACACCTGAGTCATATTTTTTTAAACTTTTGAAATTACTTATATTAGGTACAATATAATAATCAATATAATATTTTGTTTTTTATTTCGAATGACATATGGACAAATATTCATTTTCTATTTTTTCAATCTTATTTTTAATAAATTAGTTCTTTGATATACAAGCTATTTTGTGGGTTTGTTTTACAATCCACAGAGGTATAAAAAGTGGTAAAAAATTAAAAAATATAACAAATTAGTAATGTTAGCAAAGGCAAGATAAGTTACTCTTCTACCTACCTGGAAAATTTTTTAGAGTTTTTACTTACTTTAAAATGTAGTGTTTAGCAATAAGTGCGAACAAGAAAAATAGCGGCTAGCTAACATGTGAAGGTTTGATAATGACTTAAAAATAAGATTATACAAACTACTGTTAGAAACTAGGTATGGCACTAATTTTTGACACCCATAACAAAAAATACAAGTAAAAACTAATAAAATGAAATTAATTCATCATAATTTTTACTCGATATTAAAGAAGGATCAGGGTTTAAATCTTATTTATTTCACATGCCATAAAACCAACGAAATTTGATTTTAACCAAAAACTTTTTTAAAAAAATGATAAAAATATAATAGCGGTAGCGAATTTCGATATATATGTACGAGACATAGTTTTAAAAGCTGATTCATCATAATTTTTTTTGTAGGTTTCCGACTACTTTTTGATTGCATTTGAAAGACTAGAGTTAATTTCCAAAATGAAAAAATATTTATAACACAAATGTGACAAATGTTTTTACGGCGAGCTAACAAATTCAGCTAAATTTTGAAGTTTAATAATTTTTTTTATTCAATTTTCACCCCAAACAAGGCACAGTGCAACTTTGAAGTAGAGGGATATTATCGGGGACATAAGTTGCAGGGACATTATGAAGAGAGATGAGCATAAATTCATTGTAAAAAATCCTTTGAAAGAATATTAGTTTTCTAGGTCTATTTCAAAGATAATTAGTAAAATAACACCATAAAATATTGAATTAAATAAAACAAAAACACCTTGTTTGTACAAAAAAAAAAAAAATAGCTTAATAAAGCCCCCAAAAGCAAGAGATTCTTGCTTCGTTCAACCAAAACAAAATAAAGTCCTCGTCACATAGATTATATATGGCAGCTCAAAATCTCAAACAGTCAAAAGGCTGTTTGGAAATAACGTCAGGTAGTTAAAGGGAGGGGGAGGTACTGTTTTTCTCTTTTTTTTTCCTAGCTGTGCATCCGTACATTCCTATTGTGAACGTTTGTATAATTTATACCATCTTTTAATTTAATTATTTTTCTATGTTTCTGCTTTTAAATTGAAAAAAAAAAATTATTTTTCAAGATTATATGAAGGTTATGCTAAGCTGAAAGTTACACTTTCATTCAAGCAAGGAAAATATTAGAACCTTTCATATAAAAATCATGCAAGACCTGTAATCTAAAAAAAAAAAGTAGAAATATTTTTTGCAAGTATAATATTTTTGTGTGAAAATATTGAATAAACAATGTTTAATTCAATGATAATATCGGTAGTCCGAGAAATTAATTTGTTTTTTGAGTAATATTGAATTCATTAATAGGGACTATAGGGCCCTTTTCGTAATGTTCCTGTAAAAATTAAATAATTTTTTGTAATTGTTACAATTTTTGATGCTTTATTTTCATAGAAAAAGCAAAAATAAATTAATGCATTTTTTTTTTTACAGAAAACCATAACTTTAGTTAAGGTATTTTTGTTTAAACAAAATAATACATTTCCACTAAGATTTGAATAAAAATAATGGGTCAGTGATCATTATTTGATAAATACTGAAATTTTCATTAAAATTGGTTAATTTCCAACTAAAGGAAAGGGTAAAAATGTTTATACATTTTGAGTATCGGCATTCATTTTTGCATGTACCCAGTAATTTGTAGCCCGAAAATAGTAGTATTTAAATTATTTTTTATTAAATTCCTCTTTATTATAGGAAATATCACTTTTTAATTGCTAAAACTGTTTTTTGTTTAAATCTTAACTAAATCCTTAGATTAATTCTTGGAAACTTATTTTCAATTAAAACTTTTTGCACAGACTTATAAACTAAAAATCACATTTTTATTTAATATTAACAGATTGTAAAACATGTTGTGCACAAAGAAATTTAACTAACTTTTAAATCATAATTGTTTCAGTTACTTGGTTCAAAAATTATATTTTGATTAAACAAAGAAACGAGTAACACTACGATTTTTATCAGCAAAGTTCAAACAGGTCATTGGCCTTCTGTAGAAAAAATTATTCACATTCGATTTCTAAATATATTTTCTAATTATTCATTATTCAATCATTTTATTATATTTTAAAATGTAAAAAAACTAAGATCTGACCCCCCACCCTCCCCAAAAAAAATCTGATAAGATCGTGTTGGGGAGGGGGAGGGGGAATATGCAAAATATGAGAATTTTTTTTATATTATTTTATTCCAGTTTATATATAGTTCAGCCTTTTTAAAATGAGTCTGTAAAAAAAAAATTAATGAAATTGATCAATTATTTGATTTTTGAGAGACTTTTAAAAATCATGTTGTTTCTTCTTGTCCTGGCAATGTACGAGGAGGGAATGTCAACTTAAAGGGGCATTTAAATGAAAATTTTCTGAATTTGCCTGTCGACTCCACATTACAAACCCACACATTAATATGAGAGGGAAGACTATTTTCAAATATCATCCAAAATTGGAAATGGAGCAATGGACTTTATTAAGTAGATATTAATAAGTCTCTGGTACCTAATTTTTTTATTATTATTTATTATATTTTTTTAATAGAGTAGAAAATGCACTGTGGATGCATTATCGGCAGCTCCAGTAACTCTTGCTTCTCCTTATTTGTCCCTCAGTCCTCATTTGCAATGAGTGATTTTTCTAACAAAGGGAGAATAAAAAGCTGTTTACTAGGTCGGGAGTATTTGCATGAACAGTAACCAGAAATGTCGGAAATTTTCTGTTTCTATGTCTGAACAGCACTTATCCTGCCTTGATAGAGTTCAAAGTTTGTGGCCATGTCACTAATAAGAGTGCTGGAGGTAAAAATGTTTTATCTGGGCTGACATTATCCGCCTGATAGTCAGGGATCTGAACCTTGGATTAACCACAAAAGAGGCTGTCCTATCAGCAGGTGCAAAGTGCTGGGGCTGCTTTATTGCCATTTGGTGAATGGATTCTGGACCATGCAGTAGTTTCTGGTGGGGCTTCTCGGTGCCATATTAGTGGGTAATTGTTACGGCTTTACCTTATCATGTGCTACAAAAAAAAAATTCTTCCTTTCTTTTTCTCTTTTACTTTCCCTCTCTACCCTGCTCTAACCAAGTCTGTCAACTCTTTAAGAGCGTATCTAAGAAAATTGACCACATCCTGTCTGCTCATCCTTCTGCTAACATTCACATCTGTGGTGACTTCAATTTCCACAATGGGGAATGGTTGACCCACTCAAACAAGACAGATGATGAAGGGAGGTAATGTCATGATTTCTCCATTGCTTATGACCTCACTCAGACGAAACCACCCGTGTGCCCAATACTAACGGTCAGCATGCAAACCTTCCAGACCTTTTGCCCTGAGCTATGTTCATCTTCTGTTCTGTCTCCTCTGTGATCTTCCACCAGATAAAAATGAAATGTAATAAGTCCTCAGACGTACCTCTCCATCGTACAGTATATCGATACTCTATGGCTAACTGGGATAGCTTCCGTACATTTATATTTGATCTACCTCTGAGTTCCATGTTTAAAAAGAATGTGTTCTCTTTAGTATCAGACCTGACCTAATGGTTAATTGTAGGTATAGACCGATTTATACCCTCAAAAAAATTCCAACAAAAACCTAAAAGCCAACTATGGTTCTCCCCAGAATGTGCTGCTGCCATTGCGCGCAGAAATCACTTTTTCCATGACTACCAACATAACAGATGTACTGAGACTAGAGCCACTTTTAGGACTGCCAGCAACCACTGTAAAAGAGTAATAAAAAATGCAAGAGAGTTATATGCTCAGTCCGTTAACTCCAAAGTAGCTGAGCAATGGCTTGGTCCCCACCATTTTTGGCAAATAGCAAACAGGATCCTCAACAGAAGCGTGTGTTCTATCCCAACCATCATCAATGGACCTGAGGTCATCTTGTAAGCATCAGACAAAACCAAACTATTTGCCAAGAACTAATTCTACCCTATGCAACCAAGGCCATCCTGTAACAGGCAACACGCTATGCGACTTACAAATATCTGTGCGTGACGTTGCCAAGCTAATCAAGAACCTTGATTCCAGTAAAGCAAATGGCCCTGACGGCATTCCAATTATAGTGTTGAAAAAGCTTCAAACAGAACTTGCTCCCATACTGACAAAGCTTCTGTTCAGGATCCTGTTTGCTATTTGCCAAACCTGGTGGGAACCAAGCCGCTGCTCAGCTACTTTGGATTTAACGGACTGAGCATATAGCTCTCTTGCATTTTTTATTACTCTTTTACATTGGTTGCTGACAGTCCTGAAAGCAGTTTTAGTCTCAGTACATCTATTACGTTGGTAGCTATGGAAAAAGTGATTTCTGTGTGCGATGGCAGTAGCACATTCTGGGGAGAACCATGGCTGGCTGTTAGGTTTTTGTTGGAATTTTTTCGATAGTATGAATCGGTCTATGCCTACAATTAACCATTCGGTCAGGTCTGATACTATAGAGGACACATCCTTTTTAAACATGGAATGCAGAGGTAGATCAGATATAAATGTACGGAAGCTATCCCAGTTAGCCATAGAGTATCGATATACTGTACGATGGAGAGGTACGTCTGAAGACTTGTCAAAAAAATATGAGATTTGTTTAGAATCTTTCTTCTTATAATGAATTAATTTTATTTTACAAATTTTTACTTACTTTGATCGAGTATTTTTTTTTTTTTACAGCAGAAAAAAAAACATGTTTTTATGACAGCGCGCTGAAGGTAGCCATGTTTGCATTTTAAGATCACACCACAGGGAGATAACTCAGTCTAAAGCGCCGACACCCTCTTCCCCATCTTAAATACTAGCTTTTCTTCTTAAAAATCGAAATATGGCTACCTTTTGATTGGTATCATTCCAAATTGTTTGTTTTTTTGCTGTAAAAAAAAAAAAAAAAAAAAAAAAAAACCTATTTAATCAAATTAAGTGAATTTTTTTTTTCGGAGAACTTCATTTCATAACGGATATGTACAATATAACTTTTTTCAGTATTTTCACTTTTAATGTCTTGCTTAAACTGTACAGATACAGGTGTATCAGAATTTTTGTAGGAATTTTTGACACCCCTAACACGAAACTGCGAATAAAATATAAAAATCTCGTAATTTCTCTGTTAAAAGTGGGTTATTTATTTTCTTTATGGATTATACTTCCAAAATAAACTATTAAAGTTGTTTTAAAAGTAATAGAAATTTTTTTTTTTTTAAACAGTAATGAATTTTCCAAACTCAATATTTTTCAATTTTTAAACTTTAAAAATCTATCAAAATTTTTCTATTGATTCTATTTTTACGATATTTTCAGGGTCAATGTGAAATTTTGTTCTTTCCAATAAACCGAATATAATATTTTAGACAAACGTTTTTTTTTTAATTCACGCCCCCCCCCCCCATTTTCAAGTTTCTATTAAAAAGTAAATAATTTACTCACCGAAAAGTAAATAATTAATTTACTCACAAATTGAAGAGAAAAGGTCAATAAATAATATATTCAAATTTAAAACAAAACAAAAAAACGTAGTGTTTTTTTAGAATTTTACCTGTAAAGTTTGAAGTTTAAAACCTTTTTTTTTTAACCACGTTATTTGTTTTTTCTTTTTTTTTTTTTTTAATGGAACCTTGGTCCTTGCTCCTTTAATTGAAAAAAAAAATTAGGGCTTGAATTACATTTTTCGAGGAGTTATAAGCTTGGAAAGACAGACAATTCACGCCTCCCATTTTGAAATGTCTATTAAAAAGTAAATAATTAATTTATGTACCCAAGTCGTATATATCACAAATTGAAGAGAAAAAGGTCAAATAATATATTCAAATTTAAAAAAAAAAAAAAAAAAAAAGAACGATTTTTTTTAGAAATTTACCTGTAAAGTCCGAAGTTTAAAACCTTTAAAAAAAAAAAAAAACACGTTGTTTTTTTTTGTTTGTTTTTTTTAATGAAACCTTGGTCCTTGCTCCTTTAATTGAAAAAAAAAAAATTAGGGCTTGAATTACATTTTTCGAGGAGTTATAAGCTTGGAAAGATGGGGTGGAATTATTCACTATTTTCACGCAATTTCTGACACACCTACAGATACTCTGTTATTTGTTGTGGGGGGTCGAAATTTCCGCCTTTATTATGGTTATAACATTTATTTGTTATATTTTTTTAATTTTTGGCCACTTTTTCGTATCTCTGTAATACTCTGTATTGTAAAACAAACCCAAATTTTTTCCCACGTTTTATATTTATATAAGGGCATTTATATGTATATCGGATCAGCTGACGGAGAATGTCAACAAAGACGGACCAAACTGTGAAAACCCATGCTTTTTTTTTTTTTTTTTTTTTTTTTTGTACACAAATAAATTCTATTTGAAAACTAATAAAAATAAACTGTATCCATAATTTTGGATTATGAAAATTTGGGATGTCTTGGTATATTCTTGCTTAAAAAAAAAAAGAAAGAGAAAATAAAACATGAAACCTACGAGATAAAAAAAGCTTCCCGAACAAAAACAATAAAAAAGATAACCTGTTTTTTGTTTAAATTTCTTGTGTGCAAGCTAAATTACTTAAGAAAATGTAATTTTAAAATGACTCTAATGCCAAAAACTGTTTCCAATCTATTGCACGTTTTATGTCGTATTAAAATCACAAATTTACGTACAAAATAAATTATGATAAAATCTGTTTTTTAACAATAAACAAATAAACATACCAGAACATCAAGTCTTGATATTCGTAGGCTAGACATATTGGTTTACTTTCATAATTGAAGATTAACTAAGGGAGATAATTCTATTAGGAATTATTTTACTCTCAATTTCTTGTACATAATTATTTTGTATTCTATCCATACCCACATCGTTTTTTTTTTGTTGTTTTTGTTTTTTTTTCAGTTGAGGCTACGTCGGAAAATACGAGCATTTATGATTCTATAAAACTTACCAAATATTTCATACCTTTCTTATCGCACCTTCTATTTATGTTTAAGGGGAAGAGATAGATATTGGTTAATTCCTATTTTAGTCACGTAAATTATTTAACGTGAGATAGATTTTGATATTATTTGGTAATGTTACCAAATGTAATATTGAGTTTCAGGAAAAAAAATCTGTAAACATTACAAAAAATGTTTAAAAAATGTTTTTCTGTTAAATATTATTACATGAAAAATCATTTCAAGTAAATATTTTATTTTATGATGAGCTTTCCCATTGACAAGTGTCTTGGCCTTCAGCCGGTCAAGGTTGAAAAGCTTGCCATCACTTCTGGTGTGTAGATGTGTACCTTCTGGGGAGTGTTTAAAGGCAAACTGCAGGAAGAATAAAAAAAAAAAAAATGCTGAACAAAGTCATAATCTTGCTTAACTCTGCTCTGGATTGAGAAAGGCTTAGAGGTTTCCCCGTCAAAGCTTACAACACTCTGCATGTCCTCATGGAACGAGATGATGATGCTGAACAGCCGAGGGAAGCAACCGATCTTCTTCAGGAGCTGAAACAGAGACTTTTTTCTGACCAGGTCAAACGCCTTGGTGAGGTCGCGAAAGGTGATGTTGAGAGACATCTACTGCTCGCGACTTTTCTTCCGGATTTGACAAATGGAGAAAATCATATCCACAGTAGATCTCTCGCTTCTGAAGCCACACTGGGATTCTGGATAGATGCGTTCTGCTAGGACCTGAAGTCTGGCAATAACCACTCTGACAAAGACCTTACCAATGATGCTCAGATTTTTATACAGGGTGATGATCTTCACATTGCGCATATCCCCGGGCACTTTTCCCTCCGTTCAGCAAAAGCACAGGAACTGATGGGCCTGCTTGCCACATTTGACTCAGGAGTTTATCACTGGCTTTGTTGAGTTCATTGAGTGTAAGTTCAGAGTCAAGCTCCTCAAGGACAAGCAGGTCATCAGTGTTGTCAAAGGCTTCATGGGAAACAAAGTTCACACTGGCAGCAGACTTCGATTTCAGTTGTGTAGGTTTCTTAGTTGGCTTGCCTGCTGGATGCCTTCATACATGCCCCTGATTTTACTGGACCAAAAGGCCACCTGGATTCTGTCTGACAGGCATAGTCAATAGTCGTTGGCACAACAGCGTACGATTTGCTGAGCCTTGCTGTGCTCTTCTCTCAGCGACTGGGGGTTCCCCTGACTGAAGTTAATCTTGTACTTGACCAGTGCATCTCACTTTGCTTTGATAACTGGCTCAACGGTGGGTTCTCAAACCAGTCCATACCATTTTCTTTTTTTCCTGTAAATGGCGACCACAATGCTGTAGATGGTGGCACAAAGGGAGTTCCCTCTGTCAGCTGCACCTTGCACTGAGTTGTTAGTGAGAGCCTCCTGAAGGAGCTGGATTAATTTGGAATTGACTACTGTTAATTCTTGGTTGGCAGTTTTTGTAGTGGAGTGTTTTGGGAGTTTTTCACCTGTGGCACAACAATCAGTACTGTGGTAAACTCTGATGTTGCAGACATTGTTTATAGTGTTCGCTTTGGTAATGATCAGGTCCAGCTGGTACCAATGTTTGGATCGTGAATGTTTCCATGACATCTTGTAGCACACTTTGTTCTGGAAGGAGGTGTTGGTCAC
Organism: Euprymna scolopes; assembly: GCF_053919585.1. Lineage (NCBI taxonomy): Eukaryota > Metazoa > Mollusca > Cephalopoda > Sepiida > Sepiolidae > Euprymna > Euprymna scolopes. Next base: position 9,338,193 of record NC_136482.1, on the reverse strand, counting down.
ATACAGTTTGTGGAAGCAGCAAAGCTCAGAAAGTCTTTGACCATTTCCATTCATCTTCCCCATTCTATGGTGACCAAGCACTTTTGCCCAACACTCACAATCTGCCTTCACACAAATGTTGAAGTCCCCCAGTAGGTGGAGGTGTTCAGAAGGGATGCTGTTTACTACAGCAACCAGCTGATCATAGAAGTGGTCTTTGGCTTCTGGCTAGAAGAGTTGGTGCGTACACGTACACAAGGTTGACAAGGCTGGCAGTTGTGGAGAAGCATAGGGTGAGAACATGTTTGGTGCCACTAGTTACAGGCTCATCATGAGGAGCAGGGTGTTTTTTTTTTTTTTTTTTTTTTTTATTACATTTACACCCCAAACAAGACACATTGCCACTTTGATATAGGAGGCTACTATCAGGGACATAAGCTACAGGGGTACTATGTGGGGAGTTGGGCAGCAAGATGCCGGTTCACATTACACTTGAATTTCTGCATATCAGTACAGTTGGGGAAGCAGGAACCTGGAAGGGAATTCCAAAGTCTAGCAGTTCTAGGGAAGAAACTACTGGAATAGAAGACTCTCTTACATCTAGGGATCTCTACTTTGAAGAGGTGGGATTTTGCTGCTTGTTGGGTTTGTTGGGGGTATTTACGTTGAAGGGGTAAAAGTGTTTGCATTTCGACGGAGTATTCACCGTTAAAGTACTTGTAGAACAGGCAGAGGGATGCTACATTGCGTCGATGGGACAGAGGCTGAAGCTTAGATGACAGTTCAGGACTTATTAGGTTAGCGACTCTCTTTTGACCCCTGTCCAGGAGTGAGAGACTAGTAACAGATGCACCAGCCTAAATATGACAACAATACTCCATACATGGGCAAATGGTGGCCTTATAGGAGTACAGGATACTTTCGGGCGTTAGTAGCTTTCTAGCACGGTAGAGAGAACCTACCTTCTTTGCAGAGGTCCTGGCAATGCTCTAACAGAAAAGCCAATACCATGATCCCTCAGATCTTTTACCCTGTCAGAAGATGAAGTGTTTCTCCTTCAAGGATCCGCTGTCCAAGAATCGTGTCTCTTGCAGAACTGCAATGTCAATGTCTAGTGTGTGCAGCTTGAGGTCAATTGCAACTGATTTGCGTTTTCAATCGTCTGAATGTTGTCGAAGAACTTGCTTCACATGGTGCAGACGTTCCAGCTTGCAATACAAAGAGCTGAAATCTTTGAATTTTTTCCTTTTGATTTGAAGTGCATCGTTTAATAATCTGCCTGTTAAGCATCGCATTCTAACCTCCAAGCATCTACTGAAGCAAACAGATTATAGCAGGTCAACACCTTATTGGCCAGGGACTGTCCAGCTACAGGCGCACAATAACCAATGGGACGCGAGGGTCCCTCCTACCGATGAAGACAGCCTGTGGCGTCCAGCTCTACACCAGTCAAGTGAGGACTTATAAACCGTAAACTGCTGTCCTTCGTCTTATAGTCGCATGGGTAAAGGTGAGATTGTAGTTTCCTCTCCAAGACACAAACCTTGCCAAAGAATATGAAAGTCATGCACTGCCCAAACAACATGGCCAAAGCATGGCAGGATTTCAGAGAATGTTGAGCACTACATTTGGGGCTGGCTTGGCTGCAGGAGTTGATGGAAAGAAGCCATTGTTGTTAAAGGGACTTAACTCCTGATTTTTACTCTGGATTTACTTTCATAGTCTTTTCCATGAATATCGCTGAAGACAGTGGAGATTTGGAATCCTTCCCCTAGACTTGTTGACAAGGTTGACGACTTGTCTACGCAATCAAATGATTTTGAGGCATCAGTGACCTTTGTCTCATCTCCTTGTCTGTAAAAACAGCTTCGCCGGACTTAGAGGCTAAGCCATGCATGAAGGTCAGGAGTTGGACTTTGGTTGTCAGAGACTATTGGAGATGCCTTGAGAGCTTTTTATAAGTAGTGAGAACTTGTCCCCACTATCACTCTTGATGACAATCTTAAAGCCAAAAAATTTATGACTTAAATATGTAAATATTGCTTGGAAACTAACATGACCGTTTTGTAAGACACTACATGTTAGTAACATGGCCGTTACACTTAAACTATGTCATCATATTTCTAACCACTTGGACCCACACACATTGTCTGGTACCGTTGCAAATGAACAAATAAAAAAGGAAAGAAATAAAAGTCTGACTCAGCAAATGAAACGCATTTATTGGTGGTTCTTCCAAAACAACGCATTTTATTATCTTTCAAGTATTCCAATGCTGTGCCATATAGCATGTGCTTTTTAAAAGTCTCTCTCCCTGCCACCTCACACCGGCCAGTGCTTTCTCAGCCTCAACTTCACACGTCCATCATCCATGGAACGCAGTTTGCTCAACCACATGCTGTCCTTTTTCCCCCTTTTTTTCTCCTCCTTCCCATTTGCTTAATTTGCATATGTGCTAAGACAGCTACTGTTGCTAATATTTTTGTTAGTTAGCTATCCTACAGCTGCTGCTGATTTTGCCATTCACGCTATGTTACATAAGGAATGTTTACATATTTAAATTGTGTATTTCTCGTGCTTAAAATAAAACAAATATTAACTCAAAATGACTCATCTTCATAGTGGTTGTTTCATGTTTCGGACAATTATTCCATTGACCTTCATCAGATAAGATTTAAAATTGGATTTATAAGATCATAAAATCCAACCTTGATTGCTCTTCGGGGCCCGTGATGCAGTGGATAGAGGCAATGAGTCGCTATGGTTCCAGGTGGGGATTGTCTGAAGATAGCAGTTTCAATCCAACCCAAAGTCAGCCAGCCAGAGGATTAATTGGCCAAAAACGTGGTAAAACGACGACAACTATGGAAGGCAATAATTACGGAAGATACAGTTAAGAGATTCAGCATTCTTATCCTGCCACCTGACGTAAGCCAGAGGAATAGTTGGCGGAAATGTTGTGAAACAACAACTATGAAGATTGAGGATAACAGTCCAACGTTTACAAATTCCTAATGAACCGCCCCCTTAAGTGAACACTTCATCAAATCTCCACACTAACGTAATGTACTTGCAATAACCCTTATCCCTGAGTGGCTTCTGGGCCTTGATAAGTGGTGATCACTGTGTAAAAAAAAAAGTCCACAAATGAATAAATATACAAATTACTCATCTCAAAGGATTCCAATAAAAATAATCAAAATAACTCATGTAATAATATTTAACATAAAAAATATTTTTTAATCCCTATGCAGATTTTTTTTCACAATCAATACTAGATTTAGTGACATTAACCAATTATTTTTAATATTCTACTTAACTTGACTAAAACTTATAAAAAAAAAATAGAGAGAAAATTATTAACTGAATTATCACCCTCTCTCATCTAATCTTGTTTTCGACCCATTTATAAAGATTATAACTATAGTTTGGAATTTTATTTACTTGGCTATCAAAGTGAAGGGGGGGGGGAGCGGTCAACGATGTAAGTCTTTTCCTCTATTACCTCTTGCTTATTCTGGCATGTTGACATTGGTAATGGGAAGTGCGGGGGTGGGGGGCATAACAGTTTAGGAAAGATATAGGGGAATAAAGATGAACACCTGTTGCTAAGACACCAGTGGCTCACTTCCCATTAAGCAGTGAAACCCAGACAGAATATGCAAAAGCATGCTTTGCTCACAGTAGGTCAAAACCTGGGGAAGGGGGGGGGGGAATGACATTATCCTAGCCCATAATCGTACATGATAAAGACAATCCGAGAAAGTGAGAAAAACATCATATCTCAAATGGGAAAGAACACTTATTCCTCATGCTGAGAGCATTCTGCTCTATCGTTATTTTCATGGCAAGTGCTCGTCTGAGCTTCAATCTATGGTCTTACCTTGTAAAAATTTCACAAAAAACACTCTAGCTACAAGAATTATCAAGTTTCCTCCACTCTATCTGTGCCTAAATCTAAAACACAAATTCCATAAACAGAGTTTCTTTCCTAGAACTGTGCAGATGTGGAACTGTTCCACTCGCCTGCTTTCCAACAGACTACAATATGGTCATCTCCAAGTCCAAGGTTCTTGTTAAGCCCCTCTTCAATAATCCATTTCTACCACTTACTATTAATATGCTGTTGTCATAGTGATTACCGTACACTCATTAACCATTATCCTCGAGTGGTTCTCAGACCTTGATAAGTGGTGATTTTCATGTGAAAAAAAAAAAAGTAAAAAAATTAGCTGACAAATAATTTTATAAGATAAAATATTTCTAAAAAAAAAATTTTTTTACTCTAATAGTTTCTTCCCTCAAACTTTGGAATTCCCTCCCAATCTTTTGCTTCTGCAACCCTAAACTATGAGTGCAGAATTTTAAATGTAACGTGAATATTGCTGCTCAACTCCCTACATAGTGTCCCTGCAGACATGGTCTCAAATAATAGCCTCTTATGTCCAACTAGCAATATACCTTGTTTAAGGTACATAAGAGTTTTTAAAAAAACACCTGTCTTTTTTTTAAAGAAAATTTAGCTGACAATTCCAATTATTTTTTATAGAAGAATAAAGTCATTTTTATATTTTATTTATCCAAATATTATATAAAAAGGAATATTTTATTTATCCAGACAAATATTATATAAAAAGGAATATTTTATTTATCCAGACAAATATTATATAAAAAGGAATATTATCTTTAAGTTTTATTTTACTTAAGTTAAAGTTCTCAAAAATTGAAGGCCCCTGCCCTTACCGGAGACTAACACTTGTTCTCTGTATGAAATGTAAAGATATTTGAATATTCCATTCAAACACCGAGTTAAGAACATTATTTTTGTTTCTCCAATTAATCAATATATCTTGTTTTAGTCTCTGGGTCTTACTGGATTGCAGGATAAGAATTGATCTAGTTTGGTGGAGTATCCAGCTTTGTGCTGTTAACTGAGGCAAAAACCAAAGTTTACCATTCCTTGTAAAAGCAACATCGATATATAATTTGGGCTGCGAATATTATGTGGTTTCGAATATTTAGTTAATATTATGTGGTTTTGGATATTTAGCTACGGTTTACTTGTACAGAAAAGTATCCCGATACTAGGTTGTCTTGACAAACCTTTGTACAGAGAGGAAAGTGTCTAGTATGCATTCAAGTTTAACAGTGTATGTGGTGTCGTAAACATGGAATTTTTATGAATGCTGCTATTAAATGATTATATTAACATAATACACCATTTTTTCCCCCCATAACTTACTAGCACAATGATTAAATAAAATTTTGTTTTGAAAATATTGTGATACTTGTTTCTTTCTTACATTTTTTCAACACATGCAATCGAATATTTAACGGCAGTTTTCCAACAATGCCCAAACTAAATTGTTCAAAATTGATTTGCAAACATGCAAGGTTTTTGCAGAAATGCGAGAATAGGAAGTGCACCTTGAGTTTACTTTCCAGTTACTTGAAACTCTTGCTTTTCTTATTTTGTCGCTTAGTCCTCACATTCCATGAGTCATGTTTCTGACAAAAAGAGAATAGTCACTGTTTACTGGGTCAGAATCGTATCCATCTAATACTTAATGTTGGCAAGTTTTTAACTTTGAAATAATTTTTTTCATATTTACTTCTTTACATCAGGTTGCTTCATGACTTTCATTAAAAAAAAAATACAAACTGAAAATTTTGTGAAATCAGTGGCGGATGGTTTATGAAATGTTATTGTCACAAAAAATCTTATTTGACCTTGTAACTAATTAGCCAACACACATTGTCTAGCCTTCTTGTGACGATAAGACATAGCAAACAGTTACACTTGTCTCTCAGTGATACCCATAGATAAATTATGTATATTGCCTGCTTCTCCTTAGCAATGGTTCTACAAGTTGACTGTGCGCCGTTGATGTTAGCCTTTGGTTGTAACAGGATCAAGAATAGTTGCCACACAGTGGTCAAGTCATATATATCAACTGCGTATAACAGTCCACATATTAAAACCAGAAAATTAAAACAACTTGCATTTTATAAATTCTCAAGTTTATTACTTATTTTCACATTTCCTTGCAGTGATTCACTAACCCCATTTTATGAGTGCATGTCCCCCTCACCAAAATGTTGGGGGAGGGATTACAAAGTTGATATATCCCAACTTCTAAATGTAAAAACATTTTTTTTACATATAGGAGTTCCGGTTATTTGATATAGCATCCTATAAAGCTATGTTACTTCATAATTTTACATTTACAATTCCGTTAGAATTGAGGTATTTAACCATAAAAATAAAATTTGATTTGTTGGTTTTTGTCTAGAATTCACCCACATAAAAAAAAAAAATGCATGATGTAAATGATGAAAAATAAGTATATTCCAAAAATTATGTAAATTGATCAAATAGTTTTATTTTTAAGTAAAATAAAATCTTATGAGTAACAGAAGAGTATCTGTCTTGTCTACCATTTTAAAAACAAAACAAAAGGAGATAACTCAATAATTCAAACTTGCAAGATATGATGTAATACCTATTAATTCGCGTTAATTGTTTAAAAATGAGTTTCCTTTTCAAAAGATAAAACTACTTGATGAATTTACTTAATTTTTGGAATATGATATTTTTGTTGTCATGGTAACATGTATCATACAGATTTTTCTTTCTTTTTAGAGGGAATTCTGAAGAAGAACCTTTTTTTTCAGAATAGCTATATTATGTTGTGTTGAATGATATATATATATATATATGATGAATCATATGTTAATAACAATGTCTACCATAGTTTGTACATCAGAAAGATAGCACCCACTATATTTTAGTTCTTTATTTAAAATGATTTCAAAAATAATTGTCTCCATTTTTTTTCCATAACTGTTCACATTTAAGCAAATTAACATTAAAAGATTTTTCAATATTTTGAAATGCATTTCATGGCTGAAAATTGAATTGTTTTATTTGTTTTTTAATATTTATTATTTTGAAACCTCTCTGCTTTTGACCACAAACAAAATCAAGCAAAGCAAAAGAAAACTGTTTGAAACAGATAAGATAAAAAAAATCCATTTAAAATCAAGCAAAGTTTTAATGACATATGTCGAAATAGCAGAATTAAATGCATTGATTCAATCATGAAACAAATTGTTTATAGTTATCATTCTTGACAGAGTTCCATTTTTTTTTTTTTTGTTAGGCTTTCTTAGGATGAACTTTAGAAAAACTGATTTCTGCTTCCAACCTAAAAAACATATTGTGAGGATGGAATTGAGAGAAAAAGAGAGGCTGAGAGAGACCCAGGAATCCAATTTTGTTTTGAAAAAAAAAAAAAAAAAAAAAAAAAAAAAATTTTTTTCTTTTAAAATTTAAAGTGCTTAAAACCGATTTATTATAAAAAAAAATTTTTCTTTTAAAATTTAAAGTGCTTAAAACAGATTTATTATAAAAAAAAAAATTTTCTTTTAAAATTTAAAGTGCTTAAAACAGATTTATTATAAAAAAAAAATTTTTCTTTTAAAATTTAAAGTGCTTAAAACAGATTTATTATAAAAAAAAAATTTTTCTTTTAAAATTTAAAGTGCTTAAAACAGATTTATTATAAAAAAAAAATTTTTCTTTTAAAATTTAAAGTGCTTAAAACCGATTTATTATAAAAAAAAAATTTTTCTTTTAAAATTTAAAGTGCTTAAAACCGATTTATTATAAAAAAAAAATTTTTCTTTTAAAATTTAAAGTGCTTAAAACCGATTTATTATAAAAAAAAATTTTTCTTTGAAAATTTAAAGTGCTTAAAACCGATTTATTATAAAATGAATTCAACAAATATTTAAATAGAGACTGTTTTATATTCCAAGATCATGTGAAATTAGAGAGAGGAGCATTATGCGATGGCAATTAAAAGACTCATCAAGAGGCACAAAATTCTTCTACCAACCCTAAACGTAGAGAGGAATGTACACTACTAAGAATTACTCTAACTCGTCCATCATGTTCTGATATTGGGTAAAATAATATTAGAAAAATTCCACATAGTTTGTGAGCATCACTTTTTCCATTCACACCAGAAAATCCAAATGACAAAAACATAACATATAAAGCCTGTTAGATTTTCAAAGTCAAACCCAATTAGCCTTTAAATTGATAAATAAAATTTTTTTGGATTAGTAACATTTTTTTTATTGAACCATGTTATTGGCAAGATAACATACTTTGTACCGATTTATTTCTTAAGTTACTTTGTCTAATCCAGTGTGATATGAAATATTTTAAACTAATCAAAAAAAACTAAAATTCAGCAAATTTTTTTTTTTTTTTTATTACATTTTCACCCCAAACAAGGCAAATTGCCATTTTGGTGTAGGGGGCTACTATCAGGGGCAACAACTACTGGGGTACTATGTAGGGATTTGGGCAGCAAGGTGTCGGTTCACGTTACACTTGAACTTCTGCACGTCAGTACTGTTGGGGAAGCAGGGACCTGGAATGGAATTCCAGAGTCTAGCGGTTCTGGGGAAGAAACTATTGGAGTAAAAAGATCTTTTACATCTAGGGATCTCTACAGTGTGGGGGTGGGATTTAGCAGCCTGTCGGGTTTGTCGAGGGTGCTCACGTTGTGGGGGCACAAGTGATTGCAGTTCGTCAGAGCATTCACCACTAAAATACTTGTAGAAAAGGCAGAGGGATGCAACATTTCGTCGATGGGACAGAGGCTGAAGCTTAGATGCCAGTTCAGGGCCTATCAGGTTTGCGACTCTCTTTTGAACCTTGTCAAGGAGCGAGAGACTAGTAGCAGATGCACCAGCCCAGATGTGGCAGCAATACTCCATACATGGGCGAATGGTGGCCTTATAGAGGTACAGGATACTTTCGGGTGTTAGTAGTTTTCTAGCACGGTAGAGAGAGCCTACCTTTCTTGCAGCGGCCCTGGCAATGCCTTCAATGTAATTGTTCCAACTCATGTTTCCTGTGAACGTTAAGCCAAGGAGTTTGAAAGATGGACTCTCAGATAAAGAGTCGTTGGCCATTGATATGGGTGGTAGAGAGGGTTTCTTGTAATTATTGAATGAAACTAGTTTAGTCTTGGCAGCATTGAACGCGACCAACCACTTTTGTCCCCATTCCACTACAGATTGGAGGTCTTCCTCTAGTGTTTCTGCCATTTCTTTAGAAATGTGTTCATTCGTCTTCCTGTCGTGTCTGCCATAGAGTGTAGTGTCATCAGCATATATACCCATCTCAGAGGCAATGTTGTCGGGGAGGTCATTTATGAATATCAGGAACAATAGAGGTCCAAGGATAGAACCCTGGGGCACTCCCGCATTTATATCATATTGTTTAGATGTACGACCGTCGAGGACAACCTGGATTTTTCTCTTATCTAAGAAGGATCTAATTATGTTAAGTATTCTACCAGTGATACCGTATGATCTAATTTTCCTGAGGAGACCCTCATGCCATACCCTGTCAAAAGCCTTAGATATATCTAGAGCTACCGCTCTGCCTTCCCCCGCTTTGTCCAGTGAATGGTATATACGTTCAGAGATCACAGTTAGGATGTCTGCTGTGGAACGGGCTTGTCTAAATCCATATTGTTTGTCAGTCAGTAGTTTAGCATCTGTAAGATGATGGACTAGAGCATGGTTAATTATGGTCTCAAATATTTTGGCAAAAAGTGGGAGGAGGCTAATGGGGCGATAGTGAAATAATTTTTAATCGACGAATATATTAAGAGTTACCTGATCGTTTTTTATATATAAGTTTACAAATGTGCAAACGAAAAAATTAAAATGACTTCACTGTATACTCTGCAACAATAGGTAGATACAGATAATCTAATATAATCGTTTCTTTGTTATCAATAGGTTTCTTCCTACAAAAAACAATATTTTATTCTGGTTTGTCAGTTTTTATTGTGGATCTTTGCATCATGCTGTTAAGAATGAAATCTAATTTGATTTAATTTTTTCTGGAAAATACCTGGGACCAGAATTATTTTCAAATGGAGAGGGGGGGGGGACATAAATGTATTTGCTCATACAGAGTTATTTTCCTTTGAGTGGTATAAAATATTTTGAATAAAAAAAAAAAAAAAACCTATAATTTCAGGAAAAAAGTTTGCAATATGTTCCTGGGCAACACCAGCTAAATATAGCTAGTACTTCAATAAGATTGATTAAAATAAAACTAAGCTAAATCCTATATTTTTCTTTATAAGTATTATTAAAGAAAAACATAAGATTTAACTTTATATAGTCAATTGGAGTTCACGTCTGGTTTACAAACTACTGAGGGGAACCCATATGACTGACATCACGGGATAATTAGAACATTTTTTTTTTTTCCTAATCAGAAAACAGACCAGAAGGGCCACACTGAGCTTTCTTTACATTCACCATCAACTTATAGTTGATTGTTTAATTTCATAAGTCAACCCTTTTGGGGAGATTTTTTATGCCAGAAAAAAATAAAACTTTTAAAAATTTTGTAAACGTAACCTAATACATAAAATTATGCTGACTGGATTTTAAAAGTTGAACCTAAATAGCATTTAAACTCAAACTAAATTTTGTTTCTGACTATCCAATTTTCATGTTATTTGAAATGAACATACTTTACTACAATTAAAACATTTTTTAAAAAAAATCACAAAAAAAAAAAAAAAACATGCTTAATCTAGTCTGACATTTTGTTAATATGGAAATTGGATTATTAATTATGAAATTTGATTATTAATTATGAAATTGGATTAAATTGAATTATGTGGAGTTAAAAATAGGTTAAGGTGTATAATTTGGGGTAGGGGAAGGGGGCTCTTGTCTAGAATACACTCCGTATTAAAAACACAAAAATAAAGAAAAATCTGTATGTATGTGTCTGTGACAAAACGAAAATATCATGACTGTTTTGCCCATCAGTTTGATAAAATGTGAAGAAACAAAGGGAAATAATTAAACAATTTCTACTTACAAGATTTTTTGTAATGCCTATGAAATCCCATTAATTGTTTAAAAATGATTTTAAAAATAAAACTACTTGACCAATTTACATTATTTCATTATTTGTTGAATATGATATTTTCATTTACATCATGGGAATTCTGGACAACAACAATTTTTTTTTGTTTGTTTTTACAAAAAGTTAGCATTCCTTACTATCTTATATATCACAAAACAAATTTGAATATAATGGATCCAGAGCAATAGAGAGTTGATACAGATAGTAATTTCTTAGAGAGACACATTTTTTATTTTTATTATTCCATTGGATTTCCTGTGTTATCTTTTTTTTTTATATATAAAGACATACTTTATTGCAAGAAATAATTCTAATGTTGCTGGAAAAATGGATCCTTCTACTGCACTAGAAAGTACCTATCTGATGCAATCCTCTAACTATATAATAGACACATGCTAAGATTGAGTATTTTTACCACATCTGTGAAGGTGCTGCTCAGAGCATCATTACCTTAGCAGAATTCAAAATTGACTACACAATCTAGTGGGCAATGCCTCGCCTTTTCTATCATTATTTCCTTAGAAAGTATTTAACTTAGCTCAAAATCCTGGTTCTTTCTTATAAGATATCCACAGCAAGAACTTGTCTTCCAACACAAGTGACAAAAACTTTTTCTTCCTTTGTGTGGCTAACGGACAGAATTTTTATGAACTTTTTTTTTTGTGGACTTTCCACCACATTATCACATAACAGCTTCCATGCAAACTATATAATGGTTTTCTTAAAATCCAATGCTTTGTCATAACTGTTGCCATAAGGAATCAAATCTTTTTAATTCACTCTGCCCTCATTAATCCTCATCCTCAAATTGTGTAAGTGATGACTCATCAGTTAAAAAAAAAATTCTGCATTGATGTATGTTGGGATAGAAAAGATAAAGTGAGATTCTGGAAATAAAATCAATAAAAAAAATAAAAGCTGTAGCTCTTGTGCATTATAAGTGGATATTATATATATATATATATATATATATATATATATATATATATATATATATATATATATTATTTTAAGTAAAAACGCTACTACATATTTATGTGCATTGTGTAAAAAAAAAAAAAAAATTATCAAATATTGCAGTTTTATGATATCTGTTAATTTTGAAGAATTCTTAGAATCCAGAGAGGAGATAACTGTAGCCTATCGATTTCACCAAACAATTCTAATTCATAAATGGCCAATATGTTTATGTTTTGTTATACCTTTTATTTCATTTTCGTTATTAAATAAATTGCTTTTTTGATATGTGATTTTTTTAGAATGCCAAAAATATTTCCTCCTGTTCTGTATAAAAACAGATTTATCTCCCTTGCTTTCAGTTATATTCCACTATTTCAAATGAGAAAATGTCAGATTGAGAATAGTTATGTGTTTTTTTGTGTGTGTTAAAAATACTTCTAAGTCTTTTACTTGATCTTTTTTTGTATATTTTACTAATTTCGCCATGACATGTAAGTACGTACTCGTGTTTTTTTTTACTTACAATGCATTTTTAAGTTTTAGATATCCACTCACAATGCAGAAGAACTGTATACTGTTATCTTGCAGAAAAATGGGGCTCATTTCAAATATTGAGCACTCATGATGATTTGACCACAAGGGTCTGTGTGTCAGTGATGCAACAAAGTCTACAAGAAAAAACGTCTTCAAAACAACAAAGCGTAACAGATGTTTAAACAACACAAAAAGTAAAACTTTGACAAATGATAGAAATGAGTTGTGTTTGCATTGGAGAACGGAATGCTACAGAATCAGGAGATCAAAGTAAACGCAATTCTCTACAAAGCAAGAACAGAAGAAGCAAAAAAAGATGGAGAATGGATGGCAGAAGATGAAGAATAGAGAGTAGAAACAGCAAAGGATAAAGAATCATCAAAAGTTTCTTCAAAGTCAAATTGGTCAAATGTCGGCAAAGCAAACAGAATTTTTATCGATAATTCTATTTGAGATAAAAGTTTCTTTTCGGTCAATAGAGAACTGAAAGAAAAGCCAGTCAAAAGAAACAAAGTTTGTCTTCAAAACTGATTTTCAGACTCCATCAGTTTTATTGTTTTTATTGGAAAACATACAGTTGGACATTGGTAGGAATTTGGAGGAAGAAGTTGGGAGGGGGGGGGGTCATAATTATCATAACAGGAGTTTTAGTAAGAAGAAAAAAGAAATTAAAGCAAGTAGTATGATACCATATGCAATCCTTAAAGAAAGCAATCTTCCAAAAGCAATCCCAGGGGGAAAGCAATCCAGGAGGAAAGAAACCTTCCAAAAGCAATCCTAGGGGGAAAGCAATCTTCCAAAAGTAATCCCAGAGGGAAAGTAACCTTCCAAAAGCAATCCCAGAGGGAAAAGCAATCTTCCAAAAGCAATCCCAGAGGGAAAAGCAATCTTCCAAAAGTAATCCCAGAGGGAAAAGCAATCTTCCAAAAGTAATCCCAGAGGGAAAAGCAATCTTCCAAAAGTAATCCCAGAGAGAAAGCAACCTTCCAAAAGCAATCCCAGTGGGGAAGCAACCTTCTGAAAGTAATCCTCAGGGGTAAGCAACATTTCAAAAGCAATCCCAGTGGGAAAGCAATCTTTCAAAAACAATCTCAGGAGGAAAGCAACTTTCCAAAAGCAGTTCCTGGGGGGAAAGCAACTTTCCAAAACAGTTCCTGGGGGGAAAGCAACTTTCCAAAAGCAGTTCCTTGGTGGAAAGCAATCCTCCAATAGCAATCCCTGGGGGAAAGCAACCTTCCAAAATCAAGGGAAAACATTCTTCCAAAAGCAATCCCACGGGAAATCAATTTTTAGAAAGCATCATAACTGCTATCATGATCACCATAAAACAAAAATACTTCCACATTCAATTAAACTGGAATAAAATTAAATATTACTAAAGTGAACTTCCAAAATCAAAGCAAGTAACCAGCCTGAGAGGCGATGGCACGAATGATATGATCATAGCAGAGTGCCAATCAGCAACGATTTTGGGTCCATAAGCAATTTTACACCGGGGTGGTGAGGTAAGGAACCAGTCGTCTTTTGAATGGGGTGGACACACCAGTTAGTAGTGACGGTAGTAGCAGTTTAAGATACCAGCATAAAAAATTACAATCATTTCCAACGTGGAGAAATGAATGAGATAGAAGGAAGAGGAGAAGAAAAAGAGAGAGAAAGACCAGCAAGAAATGAGAGTATTACAAGACTGGCTTCTTTTGATTGTAAATTAGGTATTTTGGTTCTAGCTAAATAGGGAATGGGGTTAGGGTTAGAATAGCTGGGCACCATATCCAAATATCTGTTTTATGCGTGCCCAGTAATGGCGACTCCATCCGTCCTGTGTGTTATCAAATTCTTTCTCTGGTACGTTCTTCTGGGTGAGATTCATCGTTGTCGTATCACCATTTGAATCTAATTCTATCGTCACTTCTGAGTAATGACCCTCAGGCCAAGATTTTAATCGCCATTTCTGCACTATTTTTTTACTTGGAACCTGAAGAAAAAGATAAATTTAAGTTAGACAAATCCAATATGAAAAAAAATAAATAAATAAAAATGGGACTTGTGCATTATAATTGTATATTTAAGAAAATAAATGTATTTTATGTAAAAAAATTATTGCATAATTACGTGTCGTGTTAAAATTATAAAGAAAATCCAAAAATTATGAAAAATGAAGATCTGCCAGAAATATTTTTTACAAAAAGGAATTATTATTGACCCACCATTTTCTAATTTGAAATGAGCAAAAGTTAAATGAAAACAAGGGAGATTCACTTTGTCATACGAAACTGACCACAGTAGCAGAAATATAAAACTGAATTATTCAATAAATTTTATTTTTTCTTGTTATTTTTTTACTAAATAATTTTTGAAATTTTAATAATTTGGACATGGCACATGATTACATAATGTTTTTACTTAAAGAGCATTTTTAAGATTTCAATTATAATGCACAAACACAAAAATAAAATAAAACAATATCGAATACAATATAACAGATGTGAGTAGACAATGGCAAAAAATACTGAAAGCGATACGAGCCCCTCTCCTCCCGCAAACGTGCAGAGAAGCAACACAAAAAATAAGATTTTTACTAAACAACCCCAATTGTAAAAATGTGCTGTGCATCATGTTTTTTAGCATATATGAATGGTGGACATGCAGCTGTTAGATTAAGCATCTAACAACTGCACACCCACCATTCATATGCACAGTAGGGCAGGTCGATTTTGGAACCCCGGTGATGCAATGGTGATGGTATTTGGGGTTTGACATAAAAAACACTTACACAAAATATTTTTTTCAAAATCGTTATATTTGCTTGAGGAAATGACTTTAAAAGTAAAAAAATTGCAGCTATTAAAAGTTTTTTGGTGAATTGTCAAGAATTCCCGTCGTCAAAACAATCCGTACCGTTAAGAAAATGGAATCATTATTTAGAATATGTTTTAAACTACATTTTTAAATAAAATGAGTGAGGATAATGAATTAATAAAATAAATATTAACTATAAAGGCAAAATTATGTTTTTTGAATAATAGCGACCAACGTTTGCTTTTTTTCATTTCAGGAACTTTTTTGGAGTGGGAACATTTTAGATTTCACCGTCGCAAAACACTCATTGCTATTGAAAATCAACGTTTGTTTATTATTTAATTTGAAAACATTAGGATTTAGGCTTAATCATTTCGAAAGCAGAAATGAAAAAGACTTATTTAAAATATATATTATATTTCAAGTGTCTGCAGTGAATTTAAACATATTTGTTTTATCTTTTTAATTTGTTTTTCTATTAGGTTGGTGCAAAAATAATGGCATGTTTTGACATTCAAACAAATGTGAAAACACATTTTTTTTTTTGCATGAACCTAATATTTCACATCAATTCTATTTGAAATTTTTATTAAAATATGGTAATACTCCAGTTTTATATTTACTAAAAAAGAAAAAAAGATAGACCATACAATTTTATTCTACACACTCTTTACGAAACATAACGACGTAAATTTTCAAGTTTTTCTATTCAATAAAAAATACTTTGCAGAAAATTAGTGGCAAATTTTTATTTCTTTTATTTTTAGGGAGTAATTGTTTTTAAGTAGTATTTTTCTTCTAAAATTATAGTTTTAAAATCAGATAACCCACAAAGGTTAATACGAGTAAATAAGGAAACTGCTTTAAAGGTTTTTTGGTACTTGTGCATCTATGTTATTGTGCTAAAATAGCTTTCTTATTTGGAAAGCCATTGTTAACATGGGGAGGATCGGAGGGTGTGTTGTAACTATTCTGTACTTTCACCTAACAAATTAATTAAAAAAAAAACAATTAAATTTAACTTGAAAATACTATTAAAAATAGCATGGTAACATAGATGCACAAACACTGGTTTTTCAAACTCTAAATACTAAAAACTTGTTTAAAATGGTGCAGCTACAGCAAGAATGAATCTCTTTATGGATAAATTCATGTTATCAAAGGAGGAGCTAAAATCTTTATGGATAAATTCATGTTATCAAAGGAGGAGCTAAAATCTTTATGGATAAATTCATGTTATCAAAGGAGGAGCTAAAATCTTTATGGATAAATTCATGTTATCAAAGGAGGAGCTAAAATCTTTATGGATAAATTCATGTTATCAAAGGAGGAGCTAAAATCTTTATGGATAAATTCATGTTATCAAAGGAGGAGCTAAAATCTTTATGGATAAATTCATGTTATCAAAGGAGGAGCTAAAATCTTTATGGATAAATTCATGTTATCAAAGGAGGAGCTAAAATCTTTATGGATAAATTCATGTTATCAAAGGAGGAGCTAAAATCTTTATGGATAAATTCATGTTATCAAAGGAGGAGCTAAAATCTTTATGGATAAATTCATGTTATCAAAGGAGGAGCTAAAATCTTTATGGATAAATTCATGTTATCAAAGGAGGAGCCTACTAAAAACAATGTCTAAACTACCACAACTATGCCTCTGATTTGGTTTGGTCCTCTCTCTTCATAGATTTAATTCAACTCTACAAAGTTTTTCATTATTTCTTACCATAACTAGCACTTATTTTTTTACATATGAAATTGGAAGATAGCCTAAAAAAGTTTCCTTCAGTTATCATTCATTTATTTTTACTTTTCAGATTAAAACGTCATTAAAAACACAAAGTTCAGTTTTAACCCATGGTTCAAAAATATTTGCTGGTCCACCTCATTGTTTGGATGAAACAGCACCCCCAACTTAATGACAAGTTATCCCCACTTAAAAAATAGTGAGATTTCTAAGTTAATTGCCAAGGAAATCATTAGTATTTGGCAAGCAGTCAATCCACAATTACCCTTGTTATATAGGAGAGAAGGTCAATATATTTTGCTATAAGAGAGCCAAACAGATTAACAGGAAATCTCTTGCAGCAATCAAAGTGAAAAGAATGAAGGTACCGCTAGACAGACTGTTTGATATATCTTCTTGTAGCTGTAAACTTCCTGTCTTGAGATGTGATGACTTTGCAGTAAAGTGCAAGACAGAAAATTGTCAAACAAGGCACATAATCTGCACTTGTCCTCCTAACAAGGAGGTAAAATTAATTATATAGATTCACCTGCAATTATGTTCCTTTTTTTGTGGAAAATGAAATATATTGTTATTTATTATGTATTCTGACTATTATTAAACATACAAATTTTGCAATTTTCAGGTTCCACTAGAAGAACTGCAATTTAGAGCAATTTTTTAATTAATTGATGGAACAACAAGAAGCCTAACAACAATCTAAATAATAAGCTAGAAAGTGAAGACCAGAGGCTACTTTTTAAGTATGCTGTTGGCATTTCTCAAGAAGTTAACTTAAGATATGCAGCTTAGAAAACTGGGCCCTTGAATCAAGCAAGATGGCTAACATTAGCCACAAGGTTAATGTGTTTATGGACCATAAGTGTCTATCCTCAAACACTATGATAAATTCTGATAAAATTTATCATCTAAGTGTATACAGTTAGTTGGTTTGAGATCAAAACCGACAATTTTTTTAACCAACAATATATAATTTAATATGATTCAGAGAACAAAACAACAGTTAACTGAAATCCAAATTACTGTTTTAAACAGTTTAAAAGATAGTGCATTTACACTACTTCTGGAAAATATATCGATGATAAACTCAGATGAAATTTTGTCCATTAGGTAAATAAATATTTATCCATTAAATTTTATTATTTTCTCAATTCACCCAAACAATAGTCAGTTTTATTCATATTTCATCATAAAAATATTTAAAAAAAAAAAGAAAAAAAGTGTTTTCAAATAATTGTTTTTCCAGAAAAAATGAACAACAGAAAAAGATTACTTCTATCAATTTTACAGCCACACATTGGTCAAATGTGATTGATTTTTCTAAAACATTTAGAGTGTTTTACAAATGAAAAACTTGAAAAAAAAAAAAAAAAAAAAACTAGAACTTCCTAAATTACTTGCCCACTTACAAGGCGCGGAAAAGGCTGTGAACTTAACAGAAGCTTCACAAGTTTTGTTATGAGCAGGAAGCAAGATATAGATATTTTATTACAAAGTCATTGTGCCACCAAATTAGACCTTCATTTTCCTCAAAAGGAAATTACACAAAATTTAGTTCTAGTAACATAGTTTTTATTATTGCGTTTAATAAAAAATTAAAATACATGATTCTGTAACTTTTATCAAGTTGTTATATTGTGTAATACATCTCTACATATCTTTTTGAATTGTGAAATTTAAAAGACTTAATTGATAATTAGCTTTTTTACAATTTTTGTTTAATTAATGCAGTAAAAATTGAGATATTTTGCTAATTGTGATTCATAATTAAAATTATAATTCATGTATTTATTTTTCTTTCAATGTATTTCATATAAATATATCAATTTTAATTGAAAAATAATGAAATTTCAAAGTCAGTGTTGTGTAAAATGCTATGAAAATGAAGGATTTTTCAGCATTTTTCTACACGATTTTTAAAATTAAATGCTCAATTTTCTGTTCAAGATAGGAATCTAATTTTTGGTATCTGTTCTTATCACATTAAATCCCAACTATCATCATGAATGCCATGTTAATTTTCTGAAAAAAAGTTGCAAATCAACCTGCCTTAATACACAGTACATTTTTACAAGGAAGGTGAGAAGCATAGAAAATTGAAAATATCTCTGGCCAGAGTCAGACCACCCAAAAGATATTCTCTTTGTTTGAAAAAGTTCTTCAGTTAATGCAGAAGTCATGTCGAATTGGCCTTCATGGGAAAAGTAATTTCCCTAAATAGGCTCTACATAAAACCCTTATGACTAGGGACTGTCTGAATGTTATCTGAGGCCGCAGCTCAGATAAGTTTATAAGAGGACAGGAAGTCATTCTTTGATAAAACAAAAGTCATGTAGTTCCCTTAACCACATCATGAATTGTCTGAAGTCTTATTCTTTGCAGTAAAATTAACATTTTCGATTATCAGATAGGAGTGAGATAGGAGGGAAAATAAAGAGAAGAATAGTGAGAAAAAAAGGGAAAACGAATTTCAATCAAAAAGTGGAGTATTCTCGTCCATGGTAGTTATGAGCCTCCCCACCGTGCCTGTCTCATTCATTTAATCTTAGTCAAAAGGTCATAAAATTTTAACGAGTTAATAAAAGGAATTACTTACAAGTTCTAAAAACTGGCCAGTCACAAAACCAGAATACAAGCTGAAGTTGCCAGGAGGATCTGTCTCGCAAACAACTTCACTATTAGTAAAAGCGGACATTAACTGTAAAAAAAAAAAAAGGTGAGATTATGAGGAGGATCACAAATTATATGAACACGTAAGATTTTGAAAATGAGCAATACACATTTCAGAAGTTTTTTTTAAGCTGAGAATTGGTTATTTTTTTAGACTATTCTCCTCATGTCGATGGTTATTTTCACAATGTTTCCGCTGATGTAACCTTCAGGTGCATCTGTACATTTGAACTTGGAACTTGTACAATGGATAAAAAGCATTGCTTAACAAACATTCTAAGTGTCAGTATTTGGGAATTGATTGCTCAATCCTCATTATAGACAATAAAACCATAGTGAATAACAGGTGAATTAAAAGGTACAGTTTGAAATTTTATATAGTTTCCATATTTTGAAAAAATAATCTGAAAGATTGAGGCTATCATCTGCCAAAACACTCTGAATAATCCCAATAACTGATTTACAGAATGCATTCCAATTTCTCCATATTGAAGGCAAACATTTTAATGTTAGTAATTGTTATTTAGAATAAAATATAGAAAATTAACTACTTTGTGACTAATTTTTTAAAAGGAATTTAAAAGCATTAAAACTGTCACAGAGAATTATTTCTAGTTTAAAATTTTTTCTTGAGTAAATTCTCATTTATTATCATGAGGAAACTTTATATCAGAAATTTTTTAAAACTGACATCAAAACATAAAAAGTTAGCTATATATTAATATGATCGTGTGTGCGTTATTTATTTTCTGTGTCATACTTACATCCGAGTCGTTTAATTGTTATGGACTTTTATTTCTTGTAATAAATAATTTTACCAAGAATTCTTCATAAGTTTTGGTTATAACTGAAGGAACTCCAGTTATATATTTTTTTCATAAGTTTTGGTTTTGATTTCAATTCAAGCTGATGCACCCTAGCCACATAGATTTTTTTTTATTTTTGAAAGAGCAACTTTATAATATATATAAAAAAACAAAAAAAATCGATAGAACACTAACTCTATAATATATATGAAATCTGCGAGAATTAAAATATGTAAGCGAACTTTACCACTGCGCTATGCTAAGCATCCCTGCTAGCTTAGATAAATACTTTTGCAGTTTTAAAAAAAGAGCTACAATAGTATAAGAGCGTCTCCATTTACGCTGAACATCTACAGAATGCCAACATCAATATATTACATATGAATAGGTCCCGCTAGTAGTTTATAATAATTTAGTTCAATTAAAGTGATATACAGTAAGAGAGAAGTTTATTGTAAGTTCTGGTTAAGTAGGACAATTTAAATACAAGTTTTTATTTCATGTTTTTTTACTATTAGTCACAATTGATAATTGCATTTCAAGTTTAACAAAAACTTTGATGTACATACATATCATACAGAAATAAATATCACCAACAAAAATTTGCCTAGAACTTTTTATAAAAAAAAGTCATATTCTTTTGATAACAGCAGAAATACTTAACGTTCCCAAAGAGATAAGTGATTCTTTCATTCAAACAAGTAAAGATGAATAATGTAATACAAAAAAACTGAAATTTACAATAAAATTGATTTTTAATTGTAATTAATCTTCTACTCTATCATTTTTTAATTGTAATTAATCTTCTACTCTATCATTTTTTTTATTGTAATCAATCTTCTACTCTATCATTGTTTTTCTAATTTTTCTTGATCATTTTATTTATTTTAGCATAACACGTCATACATGAAAGGTTTTTACTTGAAATGAAAATTTCAATTGTGGCTAATAGTAAAGATGCACCGTTTATTCAAACTTTAACTCAATATCAAAACCAAGGAATATTTTAGCATGTATTTTGTGGATTATATCTAATAATGTAATATACAGAAAAAGCCTTGGGAAAACAAATGCTGATTAACTCAAATGTAGTAGCAGTAATAGAATAATAATAATGATAATAATAATAATAGACACAAGTTACCTCTCTTGTAGTAAGTGCTCGGTAAAGATCTTCTACCGAGCAAATAAAGTCCTCTTTAACTTTTAGAGTTTTACACGGAATATCATTTATATCATGGGGTATGTCTCCTTGGATTCCATTAATTGCTCGATTCATTTCTTGTTTAGCCAGATTCTGAAAAATGTAAAATTCAAATCATTTTCGATAAATCAGTGGATGATAAAAAACAGAATCAACTGAAATACTTGTTGCGTTTATTTTCTCAAGTTTAAAGCAAATTTACAAAAGTTTGTTGGTAATTAAGGAAGATTTTAAAAATTGCAAATAGAATTAACTTTAGTGTGTATTAGCAGGTAGACCTGATGTTGCCCTGGATCGAATGTTCCACACCATACTTTTATTGTCATTGAAATCAGTGAAATTTCCCATTTTATAATCGATTGATTACCTGCTCTAGTTTGGGATTCACTAGAAAACAACGGGAAGAAGCTTCACATGCTTCTCGCAGTGATTTTGTCCACAATACATTGTAATCTACATTGCACTGTAGAGAACCTACTGTTGATTATATAAAAGTATTTTCATATAATGGATTGAATTAAAGTTTAAAATTCAAAAGTCAAGTATCATGGCTCATTTGTGTCCTAATCAGAAACATACATTTTGAATACGCCCCCGTCTTATCTAGGAACACAGTGTTGATTTTATACTCTGGGCTTTTCTGCTTATGCGGTGATAAAGATTCTCAAATGCATTTGTGATGTTAGGCTGTATAAGGTTGTTAACTTTGTTCAAAATCGATTTATTCCTTCTGTAATTGGACATTTTTGATTATTGATTAATAATTTTCAATACTTATCAGAGGTATTCTGATACAAAACCTAAGAACACTCCCAGACACAAAGTATATTTGTGTGAAATTTCATAAAAATCGGCGCAACCGTTTTTGTTTTTTTTTTTTTTTTAATTTTTTTTTTTTTATTACATTTTCACCCCAAACAAGGCACATTGCCACTTTGATGTAGGGGGGCTACTATTAGGGAGACAGGCTTCAGGGGTACTAGGTGGGGAGTTTGGCAGCAAGATGTCGGTTCATGTTACACTTTAACTTCTGCATGTCAGTACAGTTGGGGAAGCAGGAACCTGGCAGGGAGTTCCAAAGTCTAGCGGTTCTGGGGAAGAAACTACTGGAGTAGAAGGTTCTCTTACATCTAGCGATCTCTACTGTGAAGGGGTGAGATTGTACTAATTGTCGGGTTTGTCGGGAGTATTTATGTAGAGGGGATACAAGTGCTTGCAGCTCGTCAGAACATACACCGTAAAAGTACTTGTAGAAAAGGCAGAGGGATGCTACATTGTGTCGATGGGACAGAGGCTGAAGCTTGGATGATAGTTCAGGACCTATTTAGGTTGGCGACTTTCTTTTGAACCTTGTCTAGGAGTGAGACTAGTAGCAGATGCACCGGCCCAAATATGACAACAATACTCCATACTTGGGCGAATGGTGGCCTTATAGAGGTACAGGATACTTTTAGGGGTCAGTAGCTTTCTAGCACGGTAGAGAGAACTTACCTTTTTCACAGCGGTCCTGACAACGCTCTCAATGTAATTGTTCCAACTCAGGTTTCCTGTGAATGTTAGGCCGAGGAGTTTAAAAGATGTGTTTTCAGATAAAGAGTCTTTGGCCATTGCTATTGGTGGTAGAGAAGGTTTCTTGTAGTTATTGAAGGAAACAAGTTTAGTCTTGGCAGCATTGAATGTGACCATTTTTGTCCCCATTCCACTACAAATTGGAGGTCATTCTCTAGTGTTTCTGCCATTTCTTTAGATATGTGTTCATTTGTTTTCCTTTCGTGTCTGTTATAGTGTGGTGTCATCATGAGTGTTTCATAGAACTTGCACCCACAAGCGTTTTTTATATAAGTTTATAATATATATATAATATATTTTTTATATATAAGTTTATATATTTTTTATAAATAAGTAGAGATAGGCAAAATGTTAATATTTATTACTTGTTAAAAAAAATGTTCGAAAAAATTGTGTTCTTCGTACAATTGTGAACTGCTACAAGAGTACAAAAGGAGCAGCTCTATACAGAGAAAATTATTGTTGGTGGATCAGATCGTAGAAAGTGATTGAGAGAATAATTGAGTATCAAATACAGAGTGGAACAATAAAATTGTCGCCATAGAAAAAACAACATGATTCGATTTCCGTTTGATGAAAACCTGGTTTTCTTTTTATTGCAGACCATCTACTAGTTGGCTAGTTGCGTACAAATCCCAAGGAGCCTTCTATCATGTCTGACAGTGACAATGTTCAACAAGCGAGATTAGAGATGCATTGCTGTACAACTCCTGCTCTTTACCAATCCAAGTTTTGAAAACAGGACCATTGCCAGCACCCTCAAAATACAAATCCAGACGGTTCAACGCTTGAGGACACAGCTCAATGAAGTTTCCGACCACGGTTATGGTCTTTGGTGTGGTTTCAAGTGAGGACCACATCATGCCATCTCACATCTTCGAAGTCGACTTGAAAGTCAACACCAAAATGTACCCGGATGTACTGAAGAGTGTGGTGATCTCCTAGCGAAATCAGGTTTTTTTTTTTTTGAAATCAGGTGGCCACTGGTAAGTCCTGGCTGTGATAGTTCAAAGCCTTGGCTTCAAGTTACCTGAATTGATTTTTTCAATAAAAGTTTTAAAATAAACCTGTAGTATTGTTTTTTTTTTTTTTGAAATCAGGTGGCCACTGGTAAGTCCTGGCTGTGATAGTTCAAAGCCTTGGCTTCAAGTTACCTGAATTGATTTTTTCAATAAAAGTTTTAAAATAAACCTGTAGTATTGTTTTTTTTTTTTTGAAATCAGGTGGCCACTGGTAAGTCCTGGCTGTGATAGTTCAAAGCCTTGGCTTCAAGTTACCTGAATTGATTTTTTCAATAAAAGTTTTAAAATAAACCTGTAGTATTGTTTTTTTTTTTGGAAATCAGGTGGCCACTGGTAAGTCCTGGCTGTGATAGTTCAAAGCCTTGGCTTCCAGTTACCTGAATTGATTTTCTCAATAAAAGTTTTAAAATAAACCTGTAGTATTGTTTTTTTTTTTTTTGAAATCAGGTGGCCACTGGTAAGTCCTGGCTGTGATAGTTCAAAGCCTTGGCTTCAAGTTACCTGAATTGATTTTTTCAATAAAAGTTTTAAAATAAACCTGTAGTATTGTTTTTTTTTTTTTGAAATCAGGTGGCCACTGGTAAGTCCTGGCTGTGATAGTTCAAAGCCTTGGCTTCAAGTTACCTGAATTGATTTTTTCAATAAAAGTTTTAAAATAAACCTATAGTATTGTTTTTTTTTTTTTTAAATCAGGTGGCCACTGGTAAGTCCTGGCTGTGATAGTTCAAAGCCTTGGCTTCAAGTTACCTGAATTGATTTTTTCAATAAAAGTTTTAAAATAAACCTGTAGTATTGTTTTTTTTTTTTTTGAAATCAGGTGGCCACTGGTAAGTCCTGGCTGTGATAGTTCAAAGCCTTGGCTTCAAGTTACCTGAATTGATTTTTTCAATAAAAGTTTTAAAATAAACCTGTAGTATTGTTTTTTTTTTTTTGAAATCAGGTGGCCACTGGTAAGTCCTGGCTGTGATAGTTCAAAGCCTTGGCTTCAAGTTACCTGAATTGATTTTTTCAATAAAAGTTTTAAAATAAACCTGTAGTATTGTTTTTTTTTTTTTGAAATCAGGTGGCCACTGGTAAGTCCTGGCTGTGATAGTTCAAAGCCTTGGCTTCAAGTTACCTGAATTGATTTTTTCAATAAAAGTTTTAAAATAAAGCTGTAGTATTGTTTTTTTTTTTAGGGCAACAAATTTATCATTCCACCCTGTTTTTATGCTTGAGAAAAATACCATTGGTGTTATATTTATCTGCAGACAAATGTAACTTTGTAAGAATAATCTGCATTTTGCTTATGTGGATTTGGAGAAAGCTTTGGACAGAGCACTAAGAGATGTTGTCTGGAAGATGTTACATAAATTAAGGCCAAAAAGATTTATTTGTTAAAAGACTTGAAGGAATGCAATAAAGTTAAATGTCTGAGAGTGAATGTTAGCACGACCAAAGTGATGATCAATGGTTGTAGGGTTGAAAAGTCATCAGAAAGATGAAAGTTTCTCTGCTAAGTTAATGAAAACGGAATCTGGAGTAACTCTGTTTTGTGGTTATTTTTAAGATAAGAAGTATAAGATAATGGAGACAAATATGAAGCATATTTTGATGGCAAGGCTATCGAGGTTGTTCAGTTTTGTTAGTTTGGTTATATCATTGGAGCTGGCACTAGTACGATTGCAAGAGTTAAGAGTGACAAAGTAAATTCAGAGAACTTGTGTCATTATTTTCTATGACAGTCATTTCCTTCTTTGAGAAGATTTTATAGGTCAAATGCTTTTTTCTGGCAACTACTCACTGCAGTGATAGCGACTAATGTTTTTATCAGGCAATCACCTAGAGATGTTGTCTTATCAAAGTTAAAGGATGCTTCATCGGACCCTTTTTGTGTTTGTATTTTTTCCATTTGTAGAATGCATGGATATAATAGTTTGTTGAATTAGAGAATTTATAGTGTCAGTGGATACAGAATAAGCAAAATTTCGTTAAAATTCATCTCTCGTATGAAAGCTATCAAATATACCATCTCTATTGTTTCATACTGAAAAAGTTTCTTTCAATAAGAGGAACAAAATGACGCGATTTCATTTTTTATATACATTGCCAAATTTGATCTCATCAATCTATCATACAAAAAAGAGGCTGTTCATTTCACATATATTGTCATCAATAAGCTTAGAGGCTAAAAATTCAATATTTTATTTTGATTCCTCAGTTTCCTTCATGGAAAATTTGCCTAAAACCTGCAAAAAATTATTACTCTCAATTTCTATCAATTTTTTTTTAAAAACTCATTTTCACCTCAAACAAGGCTTATTGCCACTTGGACGTAATTGATTATTATTTGGGATTGTGTTTAGTAGAGGACTAAGGGGAGTTGAGCAGCAAGATGTCTGTTCACATTACATTTAAACTGTTTGTACAATGAAAGAAGCGGGAAACAAGGAGGGAATTCCAAAGTCCAGCAATCTGTTAGAGTAGAAGGTTTTCCAGCACCTAAGGATCTCAATAATACGAGGATGCGTAAAACAGACACAGGGATGCAACATTGCGGCAATAGGACAGAGGCTGAAGCTTGTCCGACAGTGCAGGATCTATTAGATTTGAGACTCTTTTTTCGATCTTGTCTAGGCATGAAAGACTAGTGGCAGATGCTCCAGCCATGATGTTGGAATAATACTCCCGGTGTCTTGTGGCTTTGTAAAGACATTCAATGCTCTCTGGAGGGAGCGATTTTCTCGTACAGTAGAGGAAGGCCACATTCTTTGCAGCAGCCTTGGCAACATTATCAATGTATTTATTCCAATACATGTTGCCTGTGAATGTTAGGCTAAGGAGTTTGAAAGATGTGCTCTCAGGTAGGGTGCTACTTGTCATGATATTCATTGGTTGGAAAGGTTTTTTGTAGTTGTTAAAAGAAAGGCGTTTAGCCTTAGTAGCATTAAATGTTACCATCCACTTATGCCATTCTACTACAAACTGAAGGTCAGTTTCTAGGGTTTCTGCCATGGCCTTGAGTATGTGTGCATTTGTTTTATCGTAATGTTTATTATAGAGCATAGTGTCATCAGCAAATATACCCATCTCAGATACAATTTTACCAGGAAAGTCATTTATGAATATCAGGAATAATAAAAGTTCCAAGATTAACCATATGACATTGTGTGGATATATAGCCATCAAGAACAACTTGGATTTTCTCTTATCCATAAAGAGTCTGATTATGTTGAATATTCATCTAGAAATACCAAAGTAATTTATTTTCATGAGAAGACCTTTATGTCAGAGCTTGTCAAAGGCTATGGATATATCAAGAGGTACAGCTCTAGCTTCTCCTGTTTTATCTAGTGCATAGTACATGCGTTCAGAGATAATGGTTAAAATATCTGCAGTAGAACAAGCTTGCCTAAATCCGTATTGTTGGTCAGAAAAAAAACTTAGTATTTACAACATGGCGAACTACTGCTTAATGGATTAAAGACTCAAAGATTTTAGTGAAGATTATTATAGCAGAATTATTTTACAATGGTGAAAAATATTTCAATAATTACCAATCAACTGAAGGTATGGATTAAAACGACAAACATCACTGGAAGCGAGAATGGCTGAAGTGCACCAATGACTCAACTGCTGATTGTCATAGCTGGACTACTTTCTGCACAATGTGGTGAACTTACTTGGAGAGCCCCCTCTCGGGTGAATGCTATTAATTATTTCAATAGTGATCAACAAACCAATAGAAGCAGCAATATATTAAATTCATGAAGGCTTCATAAAATAACCAACCCGATTCAGATTGCTCATATGGCAGCCGATTAAACATCTTATAATCTAATTTTAAATCTTGGTTTATGCCATCCATCTTTTTTTTTATTTTTTTAATTAAAATCTATAAATATTTATAAAATTGTTTATTCCAAGAAGACACGAATAATATTAAATGAGACAATACATATAATACTGGAAATTTCACCAGAAGCAAATTGTTAAGATGTTTAACCAAAGTGAATACAAAAGAAATTCACAAGAATGATGTATAGGGAATTTCCTAAGAAACAAAAAATATCTAGATGATCAAGTTTTAAATCCATTTGTTTTTCTTCTCTTACCTGTCCAGATGAAGTTTTCTGTTCACCAACTCCTAGTTGGTTATCTTTAGTTGGCAAAATTATTCCTTGGCTATATTCTGAAATTAAATAAACACTTTATTTTTATAGTAAACACAAAACATTTATATAGCAAGTCAAACAAAATTAAAACCATTGGCCAAAAATTAAAATTCAATACTTTCCATTTTTTTCTGCATTAATAGCACAGTATTATGGGGTTTTTATTTTCGGTGTTTATTACTTTTATGGATTTAAAAACTTGTATCACTAACTTTTTTTTTTTTTTAATAATGTTTAAGTTAAATTATTACAGTATTGTTTGGTAATTAAATTACAATTGATTGAAATTGTGATAAAATTGTAATGAATTTTGTTGTTTTAATCTCAATATAAAATGATTGGATGTAAATACCTTCTAAAACTTTCCATCTTTCAATCTATGAGAATTTGCTAAGAAGTTATTTCTTAAGCCAATTTAAATAACTTTCTATTCAACAGAATAAATGCTTCTAAATTCCTTAGGATCACACATTTTTGTTTTAACTATTAAGATTAAAATGGCTGAATTAAAGTGAAATGTATTCTGATGAATTACACTGATTAATAGTACATTAAAAAAAATGTGCAAGTCAGATGCAATAAACACATACACAGGTGGCAAAAAGAAAGTCTGCACTTGTAATTTTTTCAAAAACTGCAAATTTAAGCTAAATTTAATGTAACTGTTTAAGCAAACTATACCTCATTCGATTCACCTTTTATTCTTCTATAATTTTACCTGTTCATATTTGACTTAATTGAAATATTCTAGTGTTCATGTCAATTTAAAAAAAACTCAAATTGAGGAGACAAAAAGAAAGTCTGCACAATAGAATATTTAAATGTAACTTCAAGACATTAATGCAACACAAATACAACAGGAACATAATTAACTAGTTAATGTTTAGTAGCATAGCACTTCTGCAATTTGACAGCCTGCAATCTTTTGGGAATTCCTTGAATTAGACTGCAGCAATACTCCGGGGAAAGGACATCCCACTTTTCTTTAATTTTTGTCTCAAGTTCTTCCAAATTTGAAATTTTATCATTGAGTAGCTGTTGCTTGATGTAATGTCATACGCTTTCGAAGGATTGAAGTCTGGAGATTGTGCAGACGAATGGAATATCATGCTCTTCCAGGAACCTTTTGACATTGCCAGCTGTGTGAATGGAAGCATTATCCTGCATGAAGATGGGATTATCATCCAAATTCCGACTAAAGTAGGGTAGAAAATGCTCAGTCAACAAATGTACTTGGGCAAATTAATTCGACCTTGTAAGCGAACTATAGGCCCTTGACCATTGGTACTAATAATGCCCCACACCAAAACTGAACCTCCACCACCTTGCAGTGTTGAAACTGAGCACCTAGGATTAAATTCTTCATCTTTCCCCCGACAGACGTACTGCCTATCATCACTTCCTGGCCTATTGAACTTGCTTTGGTCAGTAAAAAGCACTTTTGACCAATATGAAGAGTTATGATCTTCATTGCATCTGACGAAGTCCAGACTACGCTTTCTGTTCTTTACAGAAATCATTGGTTTGCGTCTTGCAACATATCCTCGCAAATTAAATTCCTTTAATCTGTTCTTGACAGTAGAAAGAGAGCACTTTTTAACAAGATTGCACTGTTGTTGGATTTGGGCAGCTATTTCAAATCTGTTTCTTAGGTTGCGGATCTTGATAGCATTGTCTTCCGTTAAAACTCTAGTACGACCAGATTTAGGGGCACCACGAACACTGCCGGTGTTTTGGTGCTTTTGCACAGTTTTTCGTACCGTTTTCTCATCACATTTCAATCTGCGGCCGATTTCTTCATTGAATAAACCAGATAAGTGGAGATTAATGACCTCCTGACGATCACTAAAAGAAAGTCATGGCATATGGACTAAATGTTACGTTGTATAACCTGGAACAACAACAATTACGATTAGAGATGCTTATTGCCTGTTGGTGGATATTTTAAACTTATTTAGGGGCGATAATTTAAGCTGGTTTTAAGCAAATTTTTTGCTGTAGACTTTTTTTTTGCCTCCTCAATTTGAAGTTATATTTTTAAATCAACGTGAATACTAGAATATTTCAATTAAAAGTCAAATATGAACAGGTAAAATTATAGAGGAATAAAAGGTGAATCAAATGAGGTATAGGTTGTTTAAACAGTTACATTAAATTTAGCTTAAATTTGCAGTTTTTGAAAAAATTACAAGTGCGGACTTTCTTTTTGTTGGCACTGTAAGTGGTCAAAAATTTACTAATGTAGAGATAAACATTAATATTTCCAAAATGGAAGCATCTGTTTTGGATTTTATTTTTTGGAAAATCATTCTTAGTTTAGTTTGAATATGAACATGCCTCGATTACTGTCACATTTATACACACAAGCCTTTTCAGGTAGATTTTATTCTAGTTTGTAATCTTCTTAGAATTTAGAATTAATATATTTTTTTATCAACTGGAATTGTTGTTGGTTATTTTTGTTTTACAGAATATCAACCCTTTTCGGGTTATTTAATGCCGAATCCAAAGATTTTGAAGAAAATTTTTTAATAGAATATATTTGTTGTTTTCAAGTCGGTTTCTATTTAACCCATAGTTGGGACCCTAACAGGTACTACCACTCCAGGTCAGAGTGGACCTGGGAGCAATGGCAATTAAAGGCTGGCTCCACACTCCCCAAAGCCCGCAAGCTGGGGACTCACCACTGGAATTGTTATTGCTGTTAATTGTATTCACCTTTGTAGAGTTGAGCTAGTTTCTTTCCTCCAGCAAATCCCAAACCAGAGCCACCCATGCACAGCAATCCTGGGTCAGATCATACATTATGGTAATCATTGTGATTTCACATTTGAAAAGCAACCACATGAACCTGTAAGTCCAGCCAAGTCCTCCCAGTTGCCCATCAATAAACTTGCATCATCCAGGCAAAACAGGAGAAAGAATTGAATCACAAATTAATTGTTCTCATGTCATTTCAATTTTAGATAGCAAAGAGATGGAATGCGAAAGAAGATCAATCAACTCCAATAAAATAAAGTGTTCAGTTCAAAATTCGGAAACAGTTTTTAACAGACTATGCCAAATAACATATGAAGCCCAGCTGAAATATTATGATTGGATAAAAAAAAAAAAACCCTGGAAACATACGAACAGTAAAATCTTATCTCAGAGACAACAAAAGAGAAAAAAAAAAAAAAAAAAAAAAGAAAAAGAAAAAAAAAGGAGGTGGGGGTAATTTATATAATAGTTCAATTTTTAAAAGATGGACATGCCAACAATGATAAACTCTTAAAATCTTTCTGCATTTTCATATCTTATTGAAATTTCTACTGAAATAAATCATGCCATAGTTGCTGTCACTTATCTAACTTGTCTCTGAATTAGACTACAGCAATATATACTATTTTGAAATTTTGGTTTTTGTGGACTTTATTTTCAGTCATTTTATAAACACAAAGCTCAAAATAGTGAGAACTTTGTAGTTTTAAAGCTGTATACTCCTAAAATAAGATTAAACCACTTTGTGCTTTAATCTTTGTATTTGATGTTTTATACTTATAAATTTTTTGTGGAAAAAAGTCTTGATCTAATAAAGGATATGACATGAATTTGATTTATTGTAGCAATCATTTCAAAACTGTATACATTTATTGTAGCAATCAAGAAAAACTGTATACATTTATTGTAGCAATCAAGAAAAACTGTATACATTTATTGTAGCAATCAAGAAAAACAGTCAAGCATGTCCAAAGGTCTACGTAAAAGACGATCTGTTCTTGATAGGAGAAACTACATTGTCCAATGTTTTTTTTCATTCATCATGAACTTGTTATCTTGTTAGCATGTACTTATATAATGACTTATGGGTGACCACTTGGAAATGTTGGGTGCTGTATGTAAAATTCAGTTCTAGTGGCCTTAGAAAATGAGGACGAGTACAAGTCTGAGAATACAACGTAAAACAGTCTTGGCATGTTTGTTCAGTATGATCTAACTGTTGTTGACTGTTAAATGTATTCTCTGCGCCACATTTGTACTGATCATCAGAAATGGTTAGTGCGTGTAATGCTGTAAGGAAATTAATGGAACTTCAATATCACCACTACAATCAACCTTGACAAATTTCAGTTTCCATGTTCTCTCTCAACTATACAAATATTAAACTTCCTGCCTTCCTCAATTCATGCTTCTCAAAGTAGGTGTTCTCCTCATACAAATGAATGCTACTTATATAAAAAAAAAAGATCAAACTATAAACACAAGTTCTTTTTTTCCATTGAAAATCGAGTGTTCAGAGTGCAAAACAGACCACACACTCCAAAACTGGTAATCTTTCATTTTTTTTTTTTGTTCATCATCACAATAAATAATACCTTATCCTTTTTTTATATTCTAAACAACAGAAATGTCACATTTTTTAGTAAGGGGCAGAGTTAGCAAATTGCAATAGTTTGTAGGTAATCAAAATTAAAGAAAAATACTTTTTTCACAGCGATAAATTAAACATTAAACTAAAACAGTAATTATTATTATAGAAAGAAAAGCCATAATTCCCCTGCACTTTTATCTTTTTGTTAGGGATGGTGTATCCTACATTCACTTGTTATTTCAGAGACTCCATACGAAATATTTTTAGGATTCTAACTGTCCCTTTAAGCACAACTGTTTGGCTTTTTTGTACACTTGGTTCACTGAGTGTATTTGCCAGATAAAGTTTTTAAAATTATTTTTCATGAACCCAGTAGCTTCT
Organism: Euprymna scolopes; assembly: GCF_053919585.1. Classification (NCBI taxonomy): domain Eukaryota; kingdom Metazoa; phylum Mollusca; class Cephalopoda; order Sepiida; family Sepiolidae; genus Euprymna; species Euprymna scolopes. Next base: position 9,305,034 of record NC_136482.1, on the reverse strand, counting down.
ATGATTACTGTACGGAGTCATTCTGTGTGTGTGTCCAACTAAAAGTGATGAAAACGACAAAATACACTCACAAACCTTTCATCATCAGTGTTAGTGTGACCCTGACCTTGTTATAGAAAAAAAAAGGTAATATTAATCATCTGAAATTAATTTAGTAAGCAAAGACGTTTTTTCTTAATCTTATTGAAAATACTGAAATGATCTCAAACAGCTTTCTTGTTACTTTCTATATTGAACCAGTTGGCAGAGAAAGAGAGGTAGAAGGGAAGAAGAAATTAAATCCTTTTTTTAACAAGTATACAGACCTCCAATTAACACTTAGCAGCCATGCAAATGTGATATTAAAACAGATTTACATGAAATTCTACTAGATATAAAAAATTGTAAATTCAAAAAACAAATTAGTCGATTTATATACTCTTTAAATATAAGTGAAATTGGCTAAAAACAAATCCAGAAAACAGATGATCTTTGCATCTGTGATTGACATGCCAACAAATATTGACCTTTGTCTGCTTACAGAAAAAAAACCAACAAAATAAACTGAAGAGACAACAACTAATTGTAATTAGTTAAGAGAGAAAGGCTATTAAACAACATGTCATTTCCCAAAAGTCTGAACTAATCTTTTGTCAGCTTTAAACAGGAACTGATGTCAACACGTTCAACTGAATGGCTTCACAATTAGTACAAATGGACACATGCAACAGACAAAATGGTTGACAGCAGATTTTTCAAAAGCTTTTGTTTATCAAGCCAACAAAAATCTGTAGATTGTAATGAAGCAGGCAACACATTTGCCAACTCATGACAGATAAATATTTTATCTATTTCTAAAATTACATTATGTAAAAAAAAAAAGTAATAATATATTTAAAATAGTTAAAAAAAAAAAATCATGATAAATTTAAGAGTAGAAAACTAATTTTAGAGGGGAAAAAAAAACTGGCTATTCTTATTCATATAATAAATCTAGTAAAAGTTGATCACTTTGCTTCTGTCCTCAATAGCTTTCTTCCTGAAAATTATTATTCTAGTCGGTTATTTCTTGTGGATCGCTGTAGTAGCAGCAACATGTTGGTAAAAAAAATAAAATATGTCAATTTAATTCCTTTCAGAAAATACTTTGTCTAGGATGGAATTATTTTCAAATGACTGCCATCTTAAAAAAGAGACATAATTCTGTATGGAATAGTTATTTCCCTTTGATTAGAACTGAAAAAACAAAACTTACAAGTAAACATACTAGCAGGAAGATAGGTACAACTAGTATACTAATAAGTTTCCTAGGTTTAGAAACTCAAAAGAAATGTTTGATTTTTATTTTTGAACATTAATATCACACAGAAATGATTTACTTTCATCAATTTAAACACTTCAAAATTACTATCAAATTTCGAAGTGTCATATCATAAACAAGTCAGCCATTTTAATCTTTTGTTAACAGTTTTAAAAAAAAATTAGTTTGTAAAAATAAAAATTGCGGTTGTTTACAATTCAACATAATTAAAATAAAAATACAGAAAATTTTTTATGATTTCCCTCAAGGAACAAAAATGTCATATTCCAAAACTAGCGTACATTGATTATGTATGATTTTATTTTATGATTGTAGACGTTATAAGGCTGATTTCTGTCCTAGAAATTTGAAACGAGTAGTCTCTCAATTTATAAAGTATGGCGCCGCAAAACAAACCATCCTTACTTTCTCATAAAATTTCATTTTCTGAATGAAGAAATAAAATCTACTTGATCAATCTATGTGATTTTTAAAATATGGCATTCGTTTTAAGACGGGCACATGTTGTATAGTTCATTATTATTATTATGATTATTCTTGTTGTTTATGACTTATTAAGAGGGATGTTGTTGCATTCTGTGTTCGTGTTATGAAGAGATTCATATATATAAAATATTCATACTTAGAAGTGTAGAAGCTCTTTGAGTGTTGAGACATTGTGTATGTAAAGACATTTTAAACCACATGATATAGAAGACATATAATGACAATTTCCACTTTACCTTTTTGGTAGAATTACAACACAAAGACGACGTTTATAAAAACACATGATGGGTTTATTTCCATGGACCGGCGGGCGGCTTTGCTTTCAGGAATTCAAAGTTTCACATTCTATGTTTCAAAGGTGACCGTCTTGCTTCTAGACGTTCGACTCCCATGTCCAGACTGTCGTCCTCAGACTGTCTCTCAGACTCTCCCTCAGTTTCTCTCTGCTTAACTCTAAAGTTTCTAACTATATCGAGAACTTCCCATTTTCCATGACGTCATACACATGTTAAAACATGTGTCTTCTTTCACGTGTTCTGGAAATGCGTGTCCAAAACTTTTTCCTTTGTTTACAAAAGGAATTTTAACCTATATTCCCAGTAACCTATATTTCCAATATGTTAAAAACATGTTTATTAAATTATCTTATAGTTGCATTCTTCAATTGAATTTTCATAACAGAATTGATAATGCACATTCTTTTCTTAAAACTATTTTATCTCTAAGCTTAACAATGGTTTGTTTTTTTACATTCCATTTGCTAATTCTCTCTCGCAATCTATTTCTAAACCTAAATTACGAGGTTCGAATTTCGTCTATTCTATTTCATTTTCATTTTAACTAAATCTCTCTATTTTTATACTTACATGAAAAGGGGACAGCCCTTATCATGTAACACACATACATCAAAGATTGTTCTGCATTTTTTTTTTTTTTAATTATGTTGAATTCTGAAAATCATTTTGGCTTCTTAAATCATGTATCAAAAAATAAAGGTTTGAGATATTCACATCTAATAATTTTATAAACCAAGATTAAAAGCAGTTTTATAACAAGAGTTATAGTTTTATAAAAGATATATGTGAATGACTAAATGATACCATAATTAAATTTTACTGTTTAGATGCAAAATATGTAAGTAAAAAAAAAAAAAAAAAATACCTTCTTTTAAACATTTGATATATTCCCCAAGTTGCTTTTGAATTATTTTAGTTCCCTCACAGCGCATAAACTCTTTGACTTTGTAAGCTGTGTTACTGGAGTCTTCTACACTCACGTTCACCTGAAATAAAAAAAAAGTTATGTTTTCGATTAAAACTATTACAAATATTTTTGCTTTACCATTTTAGTCAAACTTTAATTAGAAAACCATCACGTCAGCATTTATTCAAGATGAGCAGTTAAAAAATGTGTTTTTGCTTTCACTAGGCAACCAGTAACCAGACTGACTTTTAAAAAAAGAAAAAATAAACAGCTCGGTATAGTGCTATTATTATTATAGCCGCATTCAAGCTGGGTCGGATTGAGTCGTCCTCTAAACTTGCCTGCACCACGTCAAAAACTCTCCACAGCAGTCATGAGTCATTCCTAATGGTTGTTACTCGTATATCCTCACCGATATGTTTGCACCACCCAAATAAGGAGGATTACATCACAAATTAATTCCCTCTCTAGACGATCTGCAATATATTCGAATAGGTGGCAGATAGTTCAGATGGAAGCATGAATGGAAAACAGCAGTCAGGACATGATCAAAACAGTGACAAAGGCTTCTCATTAGTTATGTCTGGTAGTCAGATGTTGAAGATTCTCCCGATGTCTCTACACAAAGGCAAATCTAATGACCTCCAACCTGATGATTAGCCTCCGCCAGGCTCTATCAGGATGGAATAAAAGCGGATCTGGGATATACTAACAACTACATCTTCCAAAATAAGTGCCATTAAGAGATTGATTCCCAGACGTCCAAAGAGGAGGAAATCTTAGTCTTGTGTTGATGCACATGCCCAGGTAAAGTGCAATCTCCTGCAACCTGCACATCTTTCCTGGTTGATCCTAATAAGACAATATTGTCAGCATATGCCAGGTTCAACACACTCACACTTGGCCTAACTGCCAACAGTTCCAGAGAGTAGCCACATTCAAAGAAGTGGAAAAACACATTACTATTAGTAAGAGGAAAGATTAAAGAAAAGTATTAAATAAGCATTTTAATGACAAATATTCTTTTTTATTATTAGAACAAGTGTTAATAAATTCCTAAAATCTGTTTAGATTTCAGCATAGAATAATTTCATGCTTTAGATGGTAAATATGAATCGACATCACACCAGGTATATGCATTTCCTTTAACAGCCTATGATGAATGAGGGTTAGGGTTGATGGACAGAAGTTGCAAGTTCTTGACAATGACTGTCTCTGACACATCTTGAATTGTTGCCGAGTCAACAGAGTCCTAACTACTTTTCTCTAACACTTCAATCTAAAATTTCCACCATCTCTCCTGTTACAACAATGCCTTCAATGGTTTGAATATGCAGCTCGTTGGTGGGTTGTTTTACGGCATATCAACCACTTTTGGGTTATATAATGTTGAATTTAGTAATTTTGAAAAAGTTTTTATGCTTCAAGTTCTTTATATTTTAAAATATTTATTTATAGCACTCAGTTTGATTGCTTTTTGTTTTATGTTATAGCAATACTTTTCTGATTATTTAATGCCGAATCCATTGAGTTTGGTAAAAGTTTTTATTCCTCAAGTTCTTTATATCTTAAAATATTTATTCATGGTGTTTAGTTTAATTGTTTTGTAAAAGAAAATTGTTTTTGTTTTTGACTTAGCAGAATATGCTTCAGTTTTGCAAAGGGAAAATAAAATAAAAACAATAATATGTTTCGTGCATTTTTTGGAAGCCAGTAACTTCAGACAGCCTGATTTAGTAGCACCAAATGTCTTCACAGATATTACCACTCCGGGGTTAAAGTAAACCTGGGAGCAATGATAACTAAGGGGCAACTGCACATTCCCCACAAAATGTTTATTAGGGCTATATAATCTCCGCCACCTCACTGAAAAAAAAAACTGCCAATTATGCAAATATATTTTCAAAGACGTAAATGAAACTATTTCAAGCTTACAACATTTATGTCTACAAGAAATGAAATGAACATTACATAAGATATACACACATTACACGTGTTTCAGGTGAAACAAGGGTGCTCGTTCTGATTCAATGCCCATGTTTTTTCAGTTATATTATCAATTATAAACCATAAGACAATTTTCAATGTTCCTTTTCAAGGCCTTCTCAAGACAAAATTTAAATTTTCAAAACAAATTTTGGAGTTTGTTTTACAATCCATATCGAAAAAAATCAAATATACAACAAATGTTACCAGAGCCAATAAAAGTTACTTTGCAATCTGCATCATTTTTTTTTCATTGTTTTTTTTTTTTTAATAGTTTTAAATGCTACCATCTATTTCATTTTTTTCACCTCGGCTGGCTTCGTTTTCAATTTTTTTTAGGTGGGAGTGTGTGTGTGTGTGGGGGGGGGGGATATTAGAGAGTCCATTCCATGCAAGTTTCATTTGGGAGGGGGGGGGCATTTTTATTTATGACAGGCGCCACTACTCTTCCCACCTTGTGCCCCTCCCTCAAAAATTTAAATTAAAAATGAGAGCAAAAAAAATGTGGGCGACTTGAAACCTCCACAAAAAGTGAGAATTTGTTGTATACTTGATGTTTTGCCACATTTTCAAACCGCTGTGGACTGTAAATTTGATATATAAACATTTTGCTCAAAAGAAATGTCTTTATATACACACAATATACTTGTCAACAATCATATTTACATTCCCTGACCCACTTATATTTGGTCAACCAAGCACAATTAAATGTTATTTCTCCTCATTTTATATTAGTCCACACTGTTTTTTAAATTTTGAATTTCCAGTATTGTAGGTACAAGAGTTATGTCCCTTTATCACAAAACTATCCAATGTTATATGGACAACATCAAGTAGTTTTGTGATAAAAGGATGTAACTCTTGTATCCACAATAATACGATGCAATTTCAGAACAATGTATTTCAATTTTATTTTCAATATTTTAAAAACATTTTAATAGTATTTTTATTAATACTTCAGAAAATTATTTAATAGTATCTATATTGATTTTTAATTTTATCTCCATAAATAATAAAATTACTGCAGAAATTACCCTCTGGACGACAATATTATAGGTTTACAACAACAGACGCCACATACAGATTCAATACAGCCAGACTAATAGCCTCTATCTCATGTAACTTTTGAACAACTTTGTAGACACATTCAATCGTGATAATAAAATACATTACATCCTAGGAGCAACACCATCACAATCGCAACATCTTTCCAAGTGGAGAGAAAGTGATGTAACAGCCTCTACAAATTGTTGAGCACATCTACAAAAAAATGGTGACATTATTACCTACTACAAATTGGTTACCTTACAGAAACAATTGGTGACCTTTCCATGTAGAGGTCAAACAAACTATAATCTCTGATTTTCAACTTTACCTCTGACTAAAACATCGATTGTTCCTTTGGTTTTGTTACTGAACGTGATTCTAGTAAAAAAAATATAAGTACACATTTGTCTTATCTTTCTGTGAGGAGGGACACACTCCACCCTCAGGCCCATCTTTTCACACATGTACGCACAGAAAAATAAATAAAACAATAATTTTCTTCAAACCTTTTTCTTTGCTGTCTAAATATTTTTTTCTTCGCCATGTGCACACATATATATATATATATTTAAAGGGGGTTAGAACAGTAGTCTAAAGAGCAGAGTGTATTTTAATGTGATAGTAAAATTACTAATTTAATTAAAATACAAGAAAAGGACAGTGCTCATTGTAATTCAGATATATAATAAGCTCGATAGGCAAATATCCTAGAGCTACTTTAATATTTAGTAATGTGATTGATAATTTAAAATTCAAATTAGAATTAAAAATCTGTTTCATAAGAAGGAACAACAACAAAGTCAATAATTTGTACGATCGTTTCGGAAACAATGTTTTTATTGCGATAGACATTAAGCCACGGACAATAATTTTGACATATAGTTTTTTTTAAACAAAGTCTCCTCATCAGCAAAATGTCAAAATTATTGTCCATGGCTTAATATCACAATAAAAACATTGTTTCCGAAACGATCGTACAAATTATTGTCTTTGTTGTTGTTCCTTCTTATGAAACAGATTTTTAATTTTTAATTCTAACTTTAATTTTAAATTATATCATCATGGAGAATGAGCTGTAATAAGCCTACTGAAAACTTCAAATAGCAATTTTTACGCTATTTCAACTTCCAGTTTTTAACGTCAACATAGAAGAGAAGCAACTGCAAACCAACCAGCTTACACTGATAATAAAGATACTCATATGATTTCAAAAGCACAGAGTAAAACGGCACATTATTTTTTTACTGCCTTGACAGAGTACAAAATAGACTTCGTGGCTTAGTGGGGGATGCCCTTTTCTCTTCCCTGCAACCTTTCTCCCACAGAAGAGACGTTGCGAGCCTATCTATCTTTGTATTATTGTTATTACCATGGCAGGTGCTCATCTCAGCTCCAATCTCTGGTCCCCCTTTGCCAATCTTTCATGATAAACACCCGTCTAGCTGAAACCACTGTCAAAAATTTTCCCCACTCTTTATCTGTGCCTAAATCAAAACGTAGATTCCATGAACAAAGCTTCTTTCTTAGAACCGCACGCCTGTGGAACTCTCTACCGCTTGCCTGTTACCCTCCTGACTTCAACATGGATGTCTTCAAGTCCAACATAAACAAATTCCTGATGAACTGCCCCCTTCCCTAATTAATGACACTTTATCAAATCTATAATACTAATGAATACTGCAACACTATCCCATTGATTACTGCACACAAAATAACCCTTATTCCCAAGTGGCTTCTGGGCCTTGATAAGTGGTGACCTTGATGTAAAAAAATAAAAATAACATAAAATAAAAATAAACTGCCAATGTCTCGTGCACAACATGTCATCAACAACACAAAGTTTTTGACTTCATATCAATGTTGAAAAGTAAGTCAAGCTCAGCAACATGGCATATCAACCCTTTACAGCAACAAATGTGACAAGCAAATTCACAAAGACATTCGCCAAACACTGTAAACTCCTGGAATTCACAACGACCTCAACAACAGAAGTTACCCCAGCCAACATGAGTTAAGCTGCATAATGCACACTACAAAGCTCATTCTTGAGCATTCAATGATTCAACCGACCCACTGGTTACACCAATCATTTGAACTTTGGTGCTATTAACAGAACAGAATCATTTTTCCCGTACACACTTGCGACTGGGTGTGCTAATCTCGATAACGCGTTTCCTCAAAACAGAATAATTGCAATCATACGCGACTAATTTCGACTAACTATGCTGACTACTTGCACACGCTTCCTAGACTTGGCAACATAAAGCTGTCTACGACCAAAAATCTCTTGCACTTTCAATTCACAACAGTTATCATGTGACCTTTCCATACTTTAAACTCTCTTTGTTAATATCTTTTCCTGTCGCAACCTCCAGCTATCTGGTGGGGAGTATTATGGGCAAATGTTTTTCAGATTGATATGCTAATAGATATGTTGCATGCTGTGCACACACACACGCACAAATGTATCTCAAATGTACACCAGTTATTTGCCCTTGTCTCGATTTTAGATTTATCCGACAGGTGGTGTTCTCTACTTCCTGTTTCTCTAGCTATTTCTCCCTCTTTTTCATCTGTCGATGTAAACAGACGCATTTTCCGTTTGCCTCGACAAGCAATACTTACATTTTAAGAAAAAACGTATGCACTTTCATTTATAAAACGATACAATATACACTAATGAATTCTCATGTACACCTGCACACACATACACAACATATACACACACGAGCATTTCAACTTCATGCATGCTCGCTCGTGCGCATCCGCACACATGCTCTTATTGTTCCTTTTGTGTTGTGTAACTCATGTAACTCAGTATTTTAGTTTTATTATTCTGGTGTTGGAGCCGACGTAATGATCCCTACAAATCGTTTTTGACAATTGGTACCATCGAATACTATAGGTACCTATTTTTCTCTCGATATTTAGTCCTATCACCAGTCGACACTGGACGAAGCATACACATACCACAGATTTTACATCAATGATCTCCCAAAACACATACTTAAATCATTCGTTGACATCTATGCTGATGACACGACCATCTATGGCAACACATCAAAGGCCGTAAATGACAAAGTTCTCTCTGATTCTCTCTCCTCTGATCTTGAGCACGTGGTACAATGGGGGAAGAGGTGGCTGGTCACTTTTAATGCATCCAAAACCAAGCTTCTATCTTTACATCATCAACGCTCTAATCCCCATCTGGTATCAATTGAAATGGATGGCGCTCGTCTTGAGGAGGCTCCATGTTTTGACAAGCTTCTGGGCTTGACCTTTACTCCTGATCTGAAATGGTACACGTACATCAAATCTGTTGCCAGGGACGCTGGGAAAATGGTGGGATCCTTCTACCGCTCCAGAAGATATCTCACTACTGATGCAATTCTCTATCTGTATAAAAGCCAAGTACGTCCAAGGATGGAGTACTGCTGCCACATCTGGGCAGGAGCTGCTAAAATAGTCTATCCTGCCTTGACAGAATACAAAATAGACTTTGTGGTTTGGTGGGGGATGCCCTTTTCTCTTCCCTGCAGCATCTCTCCCACAGAAGAGACGTTGCGAGCCTGTCTTTGTTTTATTGTTATTTCCATGGCAAGTGTTCGTCTGAGCTCCAATCTCGTCCCCCCTCGCCAATCTTTCATGAGAAACACCCGTCTGGCTGAAACTACTGTCAATAATTTTCCCCACTCTTTATCTCCGCCTAAATCCAAACGTAGATTCCATGAGCAGAGCTTCTTTCTCAGAAGTTCACGATTGTGGAACTCTCTCTCGTTCGCCTGTTTCCCACCTGACTACAACTTGGATGTCTTCAAATCCAACATAAACGAATTCCTGACAAACTGTCCCCTTAAGTAAGACACTATCAAAACCCCCAATACTAATGATTACTACAATATTATCTCATTGATTACTGTACACGCAATAACCCTTATCCCTGAGTGGCCTCTGGGCCTTGATAAGCGGTGACCCCCATGTAAAAAAAAAAAAAAGAAAAATTCCTTAAAAATGCCATGTATCCATTAAAAGAAAAGAAGTTAAGAACTCAAAGTCGAATTGCAATGCATTATATGTACAAATAACTAAAATCGAAATCTAGGACTGTTTAAAAATGAATATATTGCAATATTTATTTGGTATTATTGTAGATTAATACCTTCTGTTACCCCCCCCCCCCGACTACCTTTCCAAAATATGCGATTTTACCTTTGTAGGCAATTACGTGTGAATACCTTAAAAAACTTGAAAGATAAACAGGTATTATTTTAAAATTTAATGTAAAACGATTCCCCATTTTGAGCCATTCTAGCGCTTTAGGGCAGTTAACCATTTTTTTTTTTCTATCGGAGATAAATCCTGTTCGCCTTTTTTCCCCCAAAGACGATTATGTATGGTTTTAAGAGGGTCTTTGTGCAATTATGAGAGGGTGGGGAGGTTGCAACTCTGACTTTGGGTTAATGATAGAGTTAAGGAAAATTATGTGTGAACACCCCGAAGACTTGATAGAAACAAAACAAAAACAATTTTAGAATTTAGAGTGGGGATTAATTTCACATAAATTTAATTCACCATTTCGAGACCATTCTAGCATTTTAGAACAGTTGATTAATTTATTTTTTTTATGAGTGATAAATGGTGCACTTTTCTTTAAGGAAGGATTTTTTTTTTTTTAGACTTATATGTAGCTTACCAGAGAACTTTGGTGAGGAGCTTGCCACTTAGACTTAGCGTTATTGTTAGGGCTAAAGAAAGTTTTAAGAGGAGGAGGCTTGCCACTCGTACCTAGAGTTAGAGGTAGGATTAAGGTTTTTTTTTTTATTTAAGAAGTCATTTGACCCCCGTATTTACGGTTAGTGGGTCATATTTGACTTTTGAAAATGTTATGCCTTAGATTTTGGGCATCAAATTACTTTTAAATATGAAATTTATTTTTGTTTGTTGTAATTCTTAAGAGGTGTGAAACAAGAATTACGACAAATAGACAAAAAATAAATTTCATTTAAAATAAGTGACGTCACTAACAGAAAATGTGACGTTTGGAAAACTTATTAAGTATTTTTGCCTACTTATTTAAATATCAAAAAATATTTTTTGCTAAAGCTAACAAATTGTTTACAAATTTTTTATAAATTTGGTTTTTATTTTCAATTACATTTCTTGTCTGAGTAACACATTTTGTTAAACTTTCCAATCTAAGACGTTTTTTTTTTTTTTTTTCTCTACCTGGACTTCAGGCCAAGATCAGTGTGCCACACTAACAGTGTAGTATTCTGATGCTACACTTCGCCTTTTCTGTCCTCTGTCAGTGAAGGAGAAATCCTTCATGACTGAGACAATTTTTATATTTGTTTCTATCCAGATTGACCCCTTTTGGCAAGCTGGATTTTCCTCACATTAACTGACCTTGTGTCTAGCTGTCCTCGTGGGGAGGCAAGTAAATTGGAACTTAACTAGAAACTGAGCACCTCCTACAAATATTTAAATATTGATTTTGTATTTTAATATATATAATTGGGTAGATTAGTGTCCATTCGATTATAATCCGCTGAAAAAAAAAGATGAAAAAATATATTTACTGCTCGCACACATGAAGCAAAATAAATCTTATTTCACATTTTCTTTCTTTCTTTCTTTTTTTTTTTTTAAACAAAACATTGTTTAATTCACCGTTAAAAACTAATGTAATGGATATTTGTTTCTCAACCATATTTTTAAAATTTGACCAAAAATAACGCTGGATTGCTTTAAAATTATATATTCTGATAACTGAATAGCTTTAGTTAAGCTAATTATGTCCTAATAATATGAGCTCCAACTAAATATGTAAGAACATTTTTTTTATATATTCTATTTTTTTAGCTCAATCTAAAGAGTTAATAAATGCTTTCTTTATAATCACTCAATACCTGCAGATTATCCCTCCAAAGCAACACTAATCGCCAGTAAACAACAGTATTGACGATCAGAGACAGTGGTTTTTACTAGCTGCCACTGGAAAACAATGCCCAACAGTGGAAGCCAGATCATTTCATTTGAGCTACAGCCACCAGTGTCCACTAATTTCTAGGGATGGCAGTGGCCACCAATAACAACCGTAGTTTATTTTGTTTTCAAGGGGAGTTCTTTAACGATTTTGTTCTGGATCTGTCATGCTTCCACTGGGCAATGCCGATTAATGGGTCCTGCTAGTTTTTAATATTGCAACACAAATTTTATACTGAGCATAAATATAATTTCAAGGCCGTTTTTTCAAGATATTTTCCATATTTTCAATGATTTTAGAAGGTAATGATATGAATAAGGCCTTTTCAAGACAAATGTAAAAATTCAAGAATTTTTCAAGCCTGTGCGAACCCTGTATAATAGCGACAGACAAAATGAAGGGGAGTTGTAAAATTTGTTTTGACAGAGTTTCATTAAAATTTTACCAAAAATCAATATGAAATTTTGATTGATTATTAAACAAACAATGAACTTTATAAAGGTGTTTTCTCATATTTGGTATATATATTTATATATACTTTTATGCATACATAACCCCTCCCTCTTCACTTTTGGTTACTCTTGCCCTTGTCACGGTCTAAAGGCGGTGGGAAGAAAACAGAGACCCCAAAGGAGATGCAAGTCACAGCAGACATAAGTCTATGGCAGAGCGGAAAAGACGGCGATGATGCCGAGATCATGGTGGACACTAGCAGCAGCAAGAAAAGAAAGAGAGAGGAAAAAGGAGAAGGAAAAGAAAAGGAAGGAGTCTGGGTTGGCGCTTTCGGCAAAGAAAGGCAATGTTTTTGTTTTGCTTGGCTCGTAGAATGATACCTTAAAAAGAAAGAATAAAAAAAAAAAAACATTATGCAGGTGACTGAGTTAACCATGAAGGTTCATGAATTTCTCCTCCTCTATTTCCTCATCAAAGAGACTTTTGTGTGATTGCAATTCTGGATTATTATTATTTTTTTTTTTTTTTGTTTATTTGTTTTATACACACACACACAAAAAAAAAAAAAAAAAGATAAATAAAGCCCATACAAAAAAAAGAAAAAGAAAAATACATATAAACTATATTTTTGCTTCCGACCTCTTGAACTTATTTTATTTTTTTACCGCCTTTTTGCATGCTCGTTTTTCACTGTCTCTTGATTAAACTCAATTCGATAGGCGATGACATTTGCTCACACTCGACTGGATTAGGGACCAATCGCGTAGCCATCTCTAGTGGTAGACCTCTGTACCCTTCTTTAAGCTGGGTGTAGGTAGTAACCCTAAGTCCGTGTTCTGACATTAAAATTACTGCTGCGCATTTAAACCCGGACAAAGGATGTAACACCCTTAAAATAAAAAGCATGACCTGGACATATACTTCCTGTATGGGAAGTGGGGGGGGGGTGTTTAGAAAAAAACAAAAAACAGCAGGCCTTCAAATTCTGAGAATGAACTGAATTTTGAATGTTTAATTTTTCACCTTTTGTGTTTTGAATTGTGAAATTCAATATTTTATAAATAATTATTATTTTTCAGATTAGCATAAAAAAATTGCATTAGTTTTACAAAAAACACAACTTAAAAAATTTTTTTAAATAAATTTTATAATTTTCTTTTAAAAAGCCCAATGTTGCTAATATACCATTAAATAGGGAATGTTTCAACGAATTGATACTAAAAATAAAAACAGATACAACAGTGGAAATTTAAAGATTACAATAATTGTTTCTGCAATTTCTTATTTATGTGAGATCCCTTGAAGTATGGTAGCAGATAGGCACTAAAAACAGTCATTATCTTGTTTAAAGAAAAACTGCTCAAAATTATAAGATTGTCATCTTCGTGTTTGTTGATATCATGTGACTCAAATAAAAAAACAAGGATTCAAATTGAACCAAAAGCGATCATCTATCCATTATTTTGAAATGAAATTCAATGAAATATTAAATCTGTTAAAAAACATATTTTACAATTTATTTTACAAAATTGGAGAAAAATACTGTATAATCTGATTTATGGAAAAAAGTGGTTCACTTGTTATTAATTAGAAAATAAGAAATAGAAAATGATTTTATGAAATTTAAAATATGAAAATAAAATTTATTCTAAATAAAAAAGAAATAAAAAAGTTTATTCCGAGGAAAATATAAGGAAAAATTTGGAAATTATAAAAGTAGACTAACAATGATATTAAAACTGCAATATACAATACCACAAATTTATAGTTAATGCAAAAAAAAATATCAGAAAACAAAACAGTTTTAGTTTAGTTTTTTGTAACCGGTATAGGTTTCCATAGTTTTAAAAAGCTTACAATTCAAGATAGCATCTCTCAATAACATTATCAGCCTCATAAAAAATGGAATTATTTGAAATTCAAGTATTAATATTCTAATATTTTTGCATATTTTTATAGCAAATCATCCTAAATCTTATTTAGACTTTAAAATCGATTCAAAAACATTTTTTAAATATTTAAAATTTTGGTTAATGTTTACATTTTAGAGTGAAAAAATACTTGACTGTTTGAAAAAAATGTTAAATTTAAACAACAATTAAAAATTATTGAAAAAATATATTCTGCTTTTAATATAAAATTCAGAGTTTTATCTTTCTGAAAAAAAATCAGAAATATTAGATTTTAATAGCTTTTAATTTGTTTAAAAAAAAAATTGATTTTTCTGTGTTTTGGCCGTGTCTACTGTTCAAGTAATACATGAAAAGTTCACATGTAAATTGTGAACTCTAATTTAGACATTAAAAAATATATTCAATTATGACTACAACTTGAAACATTGTAATTTAAAACAAAAAAAGAAATAATGCTGATATGTTACGTAAAATATAATTTGTTGGTGTGGCCGAATGTTTTAATACAACACTTTTAGTAATGATAGCTTTGACATTTTGAAAATTATATTTATCGCATTTTGCATTTAAAATATCCTACAGAAATTAAAATCCTGTTTCAGTTGTAGGAAAGAAATCAACCAGAACATTTCCTCCTCTCCTCATATCAGTATCATGTTGATAAAATTAATGAAAAATTACTTACATCGAGATCTTCTTCATCATTTTCCTCGCTCAGATTTGGTACATCCAGTTTACCTTTATATTTTGTAGAGTCAGATTTTAATTTACCTAAAATTAAAAAATAAAGTAAAATCATGGTTGATTTTTTTTATGAAGAAGGTTTTTGAAAAGTGAAGAGAATAGCTGGAATCCCTATATATATATATATAAATATATATATATATATATACATACATACATACATACATAAAGGAAACAAACACGTTTAGTCAAAGATTACAATTAACAGATTAAAAAAAAATCTAGAGGAAAAAAAAAGAGGGAGAGGGTAAGTCGATATACATATATTTGCAAGTGTTTCCCATGAAAATTGAAAAACTATTTGTTTGGGGGAATTCGGGGAGGTATTCATGAACTTATTTGTTCGGCTACAATGTGCATGTGGGGAAGGTTATGTTCAAACTACACAAGGTAGTTTTGTGATAAAGGAGCATAACTCTTGTATTCACAATAATACTATGTAATTTCCAAACAATGTATTTCGATTTTATTTTCAATATTTCAATATTTTAAGGGTATTTTTATTGATGCTAAAAAATAATTTTATTTATTTCGATTTTACTTTTAATATTTTGACAAATTTTTACTGGACATAATACAATTTTCAAGGCCTTTAAGACATTTTCAATATTTTCCAGTATTTTTCAATGTTTTTTTTTTATTTATTTAAAAATAAAATACTTTGTTATATATGAGTCATGGAATTGCATTAACTAGCAAAAGATCTAGCTAATTTGCATATTTTTTTAAACATTCATTTTAATTAATTCCCTATTAGTTTTTTTTTTTGTTTTATAGGATGATCATCTTTAGTTAACCATTACATGTAATTATATTCCCCCGACAAGCAGCTAAATCCCACCCCTACACAGTAGAGATCCCTAGATGTAAGAGAGCTTTCTACTCAAGTAGTTTCTTCCCCAGAACTACTAGGCTTTGAAATTCCCTTCCGGGTCCCTGCTTCCCCAACTGTACTGACATGCAGAATTTCAAGTGTAATGTGAACAGACATCTTGCTGCCAACTTCCTACATAGTACCCCTGTAGTTTAGGTCTCTGATAGTAGCCCCCTACATCAAAGTGGCAATATTCCTTGTTTGGGGTGAAAATGTAATAATAAAAAATATATATCTGGATCCATACGAAACTTTATATTTTGGTTTTGGCTGGGGAAAATTGGTGCAAAAGTGTTAAAATTAAAGAAATTGAATTTGCCAGGTGAAAGTTGAATGACGGCATTACAAATATGCATGCGTTACATAATAGCTATTGATTCAGGTTTTAATTTTTAGCGTTGCAGCAAACATGTCTCCATAGCTCAGGCATTAACAGCAAAGGAAAAAGTAAATTGTAAGCTAAACGTTTTGGTTTCGATTCTCAGTGGTGGCGCACGAGTCATTTTTTTTTTTTTTTAAACTTTAAATCATTACTATAAATTGGGTTCAATATAATATAATACAAAATCTGCATTAATAAAAATATTATATTTAAGCATATTTTACGACTGGGCAAACCGGGGGAGAGGGTTACAGAACCTTACCAAAAATGCTGTTTTATGATGTTCACATTTTTATCACTTTATTTGCTTAAAACTTAAAATAATGTATGCTATTATTTAATTCATTTTAAAGTATATTCATTTCCGAACAAAACGGTGGTGTTTTGAGGAATTAGAGTATTTTGGTTTTTAAAATATAACAATTTTAGCAGAACCCTCTTGAAATCTGATTATCCAAAGCGTTTAATTGTTCATTGTATTACTACTCCCAGATGTTAGATGTTCACCCACTATTTTAGTCATTTCAGCTGAGAGATCTTTTTAAGATTCTAATCATTCCTTTGTATGCAATTGTTTGTATTTCTATTGCACTTGGTTCACCGGGTATATTTGCCAAGTAATTTTTTAAATCCTTTTCATGAGTCCGGTTGTTTCTAATTATTGGAATGACGCAGATTTTATGATTCCAGTTTATTTTCATATCGTACATAAGGCCTTGATATTTTGTTGTCTTCGCTCTCAGCTCTGTTAAAGCCAGCATCATTAGGGGCACTTACTTTAACTAGGGTCGTTACTTTCTCTCACTTGCTCTATATAACTATACCAGGCTTAACAGCTCCATTTTCTTTGAGTGTGAGTATACTTTGTATGTGCATACATATAAGCGGTAAGAAATGTTTGCGTGAATATGCAAGTGTATCATTATCATGACTTATGTGAGTACAAATATCATGTACAGTTATCGGGGAGTTACCAGTGACAATGAGAACAACAATTTGCCAATGCATAAATGTGTGAGAGAAGAGGCGTATTTGACGCACTGCTCTTAGCTCAATAGTTATTCTGATGGGCACGTTCAGCAGCGCTCAAGAACAGTGTGTACAAGCTTTCACCAGACATCCCTTGAAATACGAGAATGCACTTGCCTAAGAGCTATATAAAGACATCCAAGTCATTTGAAAGTAACTTTGTAGGTTACTCTTGGATTGTGTCAACATCTGTTAAGCACTGGAAATTACAGGCATAATTATTAACAAAAGGATTCAGATTAAAATTCCCTCAACACAATCAAAATAGACATGAATTGTCAGGGTAAACAAGTTAAAGAGAATGCATGGACAATGTAAAGTATCTGGAAACTATTAACAAATGAATATTGCGACCAGTAAAAAAGGTCCATGCTAAAACTAATTTACATATTGATGTGCAAAAGGGTACTTTATTAACTAGAATAGAATGTTTCAGCCAATGCCAGTAGGCACAGGTGAAACGTGAACAAATTCCACAGAATTTTTTAAATTTTTTCTAATAGCTGGAAATACTGAATGTTATTGCTAGAGTCGTCATTGAATTCATATCGGCAAACATTCCAGTTAGTCAAAAGTTCTTTTGCTTTTATTGACACAGCCATAAACTTAGAAAGGTTTTCTTGCTAATCTTAATCTCTATATCTGAAATTTGTTTTGGAGAATTGGGTTATTGTTAAAGCAGTCAACCTTAAATGATGTAGGTCTAGTACGGAAACACCACTTACCAAATACGTTTGGCAAAACACACACAAAACTTTGGATATCTTTTGGGAACATACCAATGCATCACATCAGTAAACTCTTTAACATGATATGCAACTTGCAAAAAAGATTTTAATTCCTGTTAGAGCATTCCATTTTATGAAAACTGACAACAACTCACCTGACCAATCAGCTTTAATGTCCCATTCATAAAAGAAAATCAGTTTAGCTTTTCGATTGTTTGCAGTCGCTTCACCTTCAAGTTTCGTCACTTCTGTAATTTCACAGAAATCTGGAAAAAAAAACAAAAAGCAATCTGAAAAGTATTTGAACAATTTTTAATAGAAAATTAAGATGTCATGAAAATTATTTCATAAAAGTTTGGCTTATTTCTCACACTATTAGTGACATCAAAATATTTCAAGTGCATTCAAGTTTATATCACTCATTTTATATAATGCTTATATAGATTTCATCTCAATAGTCAAGTTAATTTGCATATTGATGTACAAACGGATACTTTATTAACTACACTTTGTTATTATTTTGTTTTTTATTCAACAAATTTTTAGATTTTAATATAAATAGTTCTGTTTAGGAATATTTTATTTTGTGGACAAATTTTTCACAATAGAATTCAGAAAAGATCAATGATACTGAGCTGTAGTTATTATAGCAGGACAATTGTTTATGTACCACCTCACACACCATTGGCTAGGCAAATTGATTTTTTCCTCTACATATTTAAAAGATGACTTTAAACACCCAAAATGTTAATGTTTATATGAATAAATGCAAGTGTTTGTTTATTTATTTATTTTTTTTACACAAGCATCACCACATTATCAAGGCCAAGAGGCCACTCAAGGATAAGGGTTCAAGAGTATCCAGTAGAAATTGGACAATATAGTAATCGATAGTAATGAAAATTCGGTAAATATGATAACTTATATGGAACAGCTCATCAAGAACTTATTTACGTTAGACTTGAACACAACCATATTGTAGTCAGTCGGAAAGCAGGAAAACGGAAGACAATTCCACAAGCGTGCAGTTCTAAGAAAGAAGCTTTGTTCATAGATTTGCCAAGAAAATAACGATAAAGCAGAGATAGACTCGCAACATCTTTTCTGTGAGAAAGAGGTTGTAGTGAAGAGAAAAGGAAATCCCCTACTAGGCTACGAAGTCTATTTTGAACTCTATCAAGGCAGGACAAGTCCTTTCTAGCAGCTCCTGCCCAGATGTGGCAACAGTATTCCATCCTTGGACATACTTAGCTCTTATATAGATAGAGAATTGCATCAGCAGTGAAATATCTACCGGATCGATAGAAAGATCTCACCATTTTACCAGCGGACTCGGCAACAGATTTGATGTACGTGTTCCATTTAAGATCAGGAGTAATGGTCAAGCCCAGAAGCTTGTCAAAACTTGAGGCCTCCTGAAGACGAGAGCCATATTTCTGGTTTAATGACAAAATCACGTTAACACACCCGTTGTCATTAGATTGCCAAAGTATCACAAGAGTAACCATTTGGAAATACCAGATGTTGGATGTAGGAGAATGTCAACACCTCACCCCCACAAGAACTGCAAAAAAACAAACGCTGTCGTCTCCCTGAACATGTGACTAGGGATCATTTATGAATTTAATTATTCTCTTGACATTTTCTTTTCCAGAGAAAACAAAAACATTAATGAAATGTTTATTATTTTCAAGTTTTGTTTCAAATATTTTAGAGAACATTGCGATAACACACTGGCAAAACCAACATGTAGTGAAAATAACAGATTGTAATGACATCCTTTAATAAAAGGTGAAGATGGAGTGAACAGTATTTACAAAAATAATTCTTAATAAACCGACACCAAAATAAGTCATTTATTTTCAGGCAACTCCCTACCTCTTTCCATAAAAGATAAACGTACACAAGCCAATACATACATCAATGCCAGGTTCCTCAAACTTTTCTCCTCTGCACGTCAGTTTAAATGAACCTTTTTTTATCACAAAATAATATTAGTTAGGAATTAACTGGAATGCAATAGCAAAATAAAAAAATAATATCTAGTGTGGAATTTTAACGCTGGAGGGTCATTCCATGTTAATTCATCAGGCCATTACACTCCTCACCGACACCGAATTACTTGAAATTTGGCACAAATATTCCCCTTCATAAGTTAGGAAAATTTGCCAAATTATTTGGTCCTAAACCTTACCGTTCGGATTTTAGGGGGGGTGTAAAATTTGCATATTTTGCTTTTAAATTTATGCCGCGAAATGTCACAGAATTTCAATGTTTTATAAAATTAAAAAAAAATACTTCCACATATTCAATATTTCTTAAATTTGGTAGGAAAGGCATTTAGGGACGGTAGAATCCGAATATTTAATTATTTTAACCCTACACCTGGTAGAAAATAAAATTTTGCTCACCTAAAAGTATGTCCCCCAAGTCACCAATGTTTTTACCTATGTAGCTTACGGTCAGTCTAGAGAAAATATGCCCTCTTCAATTTTCATCATTTTTTTTATAGCATGTATTATGACTGCTTAAGTTCTCAAAAAAGTGCAGATTCCAAATCTACTCCTAGTTGCAACACAGACAACTCTGATATATTATATGCTTATTTTCTGCCCAGCTTCACATTTTTTACATGGTTTGTCAGATATGGCTTCTGGTAGAAATCAAAATTCGTTGAATAAAAAAAAACAATAACAAAGTGTAGGTAATTAAAAATACCCTTGATAGCCTTGACTAAGCATCAAGTATTTCCAGCTATTAGAAAAAAACGTGAAAGATTCCGCAGAATTTGTTCACGTTTCACCTGTGCCTACTGGCATTGGATGAAACATTCTACTCTAGTTAATAAAGTACCCTTTTGCACAGCAATATGTAAATTAGTTTTAGCATGGCCCCTTTTTACTGGTCGCAAGATTCATTTGTTAATAGTTGTGGCACTATTTCTTAGTGCCACTGTTTCTAACACACTCTGCAGCATGGCCGGGTGGTGATTTGGCCATGTGCATAGAAATACAAAGAAACGCCTTCCCATAATTCCCTTTCCTAGAGCTCTCCCTCTTTCTGTTCAGGCCGTCATGAGGTGAGCACCATAATTTTTGTCTCTCCGTAAACGAGGGGGAGGAGCACCCCCTCCCTCAAGACTAGTTAGCTTTGAAAAGCCTATTGTCCAGTTTTAAATTGTAAAAGTTTTTTGTAATATATTGTATCTCTGATGTAAAATAAAATAGTTATGTTCCATATATATATTACAATTGTGTCACGTCTCGCCTTTCATAAAGGCCCTCATTGAAACAACGAAGCGGTCCAGAGGATGAAGAAAGAAAATTCCAATCAGAACGCAACCAGGGTGAAGAAATCATCTTAAGAGAAGAAGGAGCCACACAGCACATCCAACATCTCAGGTATGCTTTTCTTCTTATAGACCCTAACGACGGCCATCTTCATATCTTCCCGAGACCGCTTTAAGACATTTAGTGTAACATGTGAAGCCAGTCACACCTCAGTGACCGGTTGATAGTGTTATAAGTTTCCAGATACTTTACACTGTCCATGCACTCTCTTTACTTGTTTACCCTGACAATTCATGTCTATTTTAATTGTGTTGAGGGAATTTTAATCTGAACCCTTTCGTTAATAATTATGCCTGTAATTTTCAGTGCTTTTTATGCATTATGTGTTATGTTAATTTTGTAACTTTATGAAAAATAAATATGTACATAAATATCTGCAGGTTAAACCTCCTTTTATTGTTATCATTTCTGTATCATTGTTTTTCCCCTCTTTATATTTCAATCTCATGTCATTTACAATTAAAACCACATATTCAATATGGTAATGCTCATGTTAGAGAAGGGGCTCCAACAATAAAAGTGTCATATATAAAGTTAAAAATTATTTGAATAAATTTTCATAAGTAAATTTCATCCATTCATAAACAGAAAATTCAGAAAAGGTATTTGCAATTTTATGGTTGGAAAGAATACTCAGTGCTTATTAATCTATACTACTATAAATTTCTTTTTTTTTTTGTATTCACATTACATATATGTCTGGCTTGTGATTGTCTAGACTGTATAAAATGGACAGCTATTTTGTTTAAAAAGAATACGAACACTGTTTATAACACAGAATTGTTGATTTACACTTTTAAAGTAACAGAGCTAATTATCATCATCGGCAGTGGAAGGTTAGGTGAGGGTGAGTCACAGAACTTTGTGTCAACCTGTATTCGCTCGTGTCTCTCCTCGGCTTTCTTTCTCTCTGCTCTTTTTATTTGTATAACTTCGACCTGTTGACCTTTTTCTCGCCAGCTTGTTTATTGCACTTTTGCTGGTTTTGGTCTGACCCATGACTGATTGACGTCATGGATATAGGTTGTTCTAAATCCTGGGATTTCCCATTGTGTTCTTTTTGTTTGCCTGCATAACACTGGGATTGACTTATTGTTCTTTTGATCATCCGGGATTTCCACTGTTTTTTGTTTGCCTGGATACAGCTTCATAACACTGTTATAGGTCACCTTTCCTGGGATCGACTTATTGTTCACCCGAACCACTCCTTAACATTCATATTAAAAACCCTGTTTTCTATTTATTTAAATAGAAAATACAACTTTGTTATATATGAGTTGTTGAATTGCCTTAACTAGCAAGAAATCTAGCTAATTTGCATATTCTTTTTAACATTCATTTTAATTCCCTATTAGTTTTTTGGTTTTCTTATGGATTAATCATCTTTAGTCAACTATTACATGTAATTATATTCATGCAGATATTCTACATGATTTATACTTGTGTAATATTTGCATTAAAAAGTTATACTAAATACAAACCTCTTTATATATATTTATGTATGTGCATAGATATTTGTACAAAAGATTTTGCCTACCAAACTCTTGTTAATTTTGGATCTAATATATAGGGCATTTGGACCCATGCAAAACTTTATATTTGTTTTTTAGTCACGGAAAATTGGTGCAAAAGTGTGAAAATTAAAGAAATGGAATTTGCCAGGTGAAGGTTGAATGATGGTATTACGAATATGCATGTAATAGCTATTGGTTCAGGTTTTAATTTTTAGCCTTGCAGCAAACATGTCTTCATAGCTCAAGCATTAATGTCAAAGGAAAAAGTAAATTGCAAGCTAAACGTTTTGGTTTCAATTCTCGGTGGTGGTGCACAAGTCATTGTTTTTTTAAACTTTTAAAATGCTTAATATATATTAGGTGTAATATAATAATAAATTCGAAATCTTCATTAATCAAAATATCATATTTAAGCATATTTTATGACCAAGCAATGCTGGGCGAACTGCTAGTATTAATATGTGAAATATGGCTGTTCAAAAGAAAATAGCAGGAAAATTATTTGATAGACTTATATATAAGACAATAATGTAGGCTTAAAATTATGGAAAATTATTAAGTAGAATTTTGGCAAAGAATAAAAACCAGTTTTTTCTTATATGCCTGAATCTATGTTAGAGTGACAACATTCTGCATCATTAATTTAAAAAGCGTTACATAAAAAGGAAAAAAGGAAGTCAGTCTGTCATTTCTTATGAATTGTCAAATTGAAATTTGCATAAAATGAACACCAACAAATAAAATATTGATCTTTTTTAATGAGGGATCAAGGAAAACTAAAAGCAATGGCTTCTTTCAGGTTCAGAGACTTGTGTTTGTGGTACTAACATGAAATTGATTAATAAAGCTAAAAATGATGGATTTGTTTGTTAATATCTAAAGTTTCTTTGTAGAACGTCAGTGCCCATTAGATGCAGAAGTTTGTTTTTTTTAAACGCCAGAACAAAAGTAAAAAACAGATTAATTTACTTTTGGCCATGTGAGAAAAAGAACAAGAAACGCAATAAAATGATTGCAGAAATTTTCATTAAGTACTTGTACATGAAGCATTATTCGCCAACACTGTGACGGGAAAGTTGTTGGGTTGATGTGAACGACTATTTTTATAAAGAAAACTATACTGTAGATATCATGTGACAACTGTGGCTATTGGCTATGAGAACGCCACCAAATCTGTTTTTTTTTTGTGACAGTGCCCCAAGAGATGCCACCACGTTGATCATAATAAAAACATGTGCCATGATAAATGTGAAAAGGATGTGACACAAGGCCAAGAAACAAAATAAAGCAGAATGTAGAACACACATGTAAATGATAGATTTCTACTTGACCGAATTCGCAAACAATCTCTTTCAAAGTATTTTCAAATTACCAAATTATACCCTGCTTAAAACATTCACCATGTTTTTTTTATGTCAAGTTAAAGTTTATTTATTTATTTTTTTACAAGGTAGTCACCATTTATCAAGGCCCGGAAGCCACTCGGGGATAAGGGTTATTGTGTGTACAGTATGTTAGTGTTGGAGATTTGATAAAGTGTCTCACTTAAGGAGGCGGTTCATCAGGAATTTGTTTACATTGGACTCGAAAACATCCAGATTGTAGTCAGGTGGGAAGCAGGCAACCAGAACAGAGTTCCACAGGTGTGCACTTCTAAGAAAGAAGCTTTGTTCATGGAATCTACGTTTTGATTTTGGCACAGATAAGGAGTGGGGAAAATTTTTGACAGTAGTTTCAGCAAGGCGGGTGTTTATCGTGAAGGATTGGCGAGGGGGGGGGCCAGAGATTGGAGTTCAGACAAGCACCTGCCATGGTAGTAACGATAAAACAAAGATAGGCTCGCTACATCTCTCTTGTGGGAGAGAGGTTGCAGGGAAGAGAAAAGGGCATCACCCACTAGGCCATGAAGCCTATTTTGTACTCTGTCCAGGCAGGATAGGCTGTTTTTAGCAGCTCCTGCCCAGATGTGGCAGCAGTACTCCATCTTTGGATGTACTTGGCTTTTATACAGATAGAGAATTGCATCAGGGGTGAGATATCTTCTGGAGCGGTAGAAGGATCCTACTATTTTTCCAGTGACCTTGGCAACTGACTTGATGTACGTATTCCATTTCAGGTCAGGAGTAAAGGTCAAGCCCAGAAGCTTATTAGAACATGGAGCTTCCCCTAGACGAAAACCACCCATTTCAATTGATGCCAGATGGGGATCAGAGCGTTGATGATGTAAAGATAGGAGCTTGGTTTTGGATGCATTAAAAGTAACCAGCCACCTCCTCCGCCCACTGTACCATGCGCTCAAGATCAGAGCAGAGAGAATCTGAGAGAACTTTGTCATTTATGGCTTTTGATGTGTTGCCATAGATGGTCGTGTCATCAGCATAGATGTCAACGAATGATTTAAGTATATATTTTGGGAGATCATTGATGTATATCAGGAAGAGAGTTGGGCCTAGGATGGACCCCTGAGTGACTTCAGCATTAATATTGAGGGCCTCTGATTTCTGCCCATCAACCACTACTCTTATGAGCCTATCAGAGAGAAATGATTTCATGATTGAGAAAACATTTCCAGTTATACTGTAGCTGGAAATCTTGTGAAGTAGGCCCTTATGCCATACCTTATTGAAGGCCTTTGATATGTTAAGAGCAATTGCCCTAGAGAGGAAGCCTTTGTCAAGAGATTCACTAATCCTATGAGATATCACATCTGCTGTAGATCTGGCAGAACGGAAACCATATTGCATGTCACTAAGGTTATTACTGCTGAGGTGGTTGACTACTACTCTATTTAATATGGATTCCAGCAGCTTACTCATGACACACAGGAGACTTATTGGTCAGTACTGAGAGGGAGAGGACTTATCACCTGAGTTCTTAAATACAGGGCATATTACAGGTTTACTAGATTTCAATTAAATATTTATTTGATATTTCATTTATTTTAAATTTTTTTTTGTTTTTCTTTGCTAGAAAAAAAATGATTTATCTCCCCTTCCATGCCACTCTTAGACTCAAAATGGTAGAAAGATGGGGTTGGTCCAACATAGAATTGCATGGAATGCCTACTAGACACTACCCTCGAGTGTTTAAGGTCTCTCTGTACAAGAGTTTGCTGGAACAACCTGGCATGAGGATACTTTTCCCTTGAAGTAAACCTTGACTAAATATTCAAAACTACATAGTATTTGCTGTCTAAATAAGATCTCACTACAGCAAACTTACATTAGCTATTACGAGGAATGGTGCACCTTCTCTAAGTGATGTTACCTCAAGTAATTACACAAAGCTGGATACTCCACCAGCCTAGATCAATTCTTGTCCTGGAATCAAGTAAGACCAAGAGACCCAAACGAAAGATATACTACAACATATAAAAATGGTTAATTGGGGAGAGAAAAATTTTGTTCTCAATTTCTGTATTAACTCAGTGTTTTAGAGATAAAGAACTTTAATGGAACATTTGGATATCTATGTATCTCTGGGTGTGTCAGAAATTTCATAAAAAATATTGAATAATTCCACCCCGTCTTTCCAAGCTTATAACTCCTCGAAAAATGTAATTCAAGCCATAATTTTTTTTCAATTAAAGGAGCAAGGACCAAGTTTCATTAAAAAAAAACAAAAAAAAAAAAACAAACGTGTTTTTTTTTTAAAAAAGGTTTTAAACTTCAGACTTTGCAGGTAAATTTCTAAAAAAACACTACTTTTTTTTTGTTTTAAATTTGAATATATTATTTATTGCTCTTTTATCTTCAATTTGTGATATATAACACTTTGGGGAGTAAATTAATTATTTACTTTTTAATAGACATTTGAAAATGGGAGGCGTGAATTAATTCGACCCCCTGTCTTTCCAAGCTTATAACTACTCGAAAAATGTAATTCAAGCACTAATTTTTTTTTCAATTAAAAGGAGCAAGGACCAAGGTTTCATTTAAAAAAAAAAACGTGGTTTTTAAAAAAGAGGTTTTAAACTTAAGACTTTACAGGTAAATTTCTAAAAACACTACTTTTTTTTGTTTTAAATTTGAATATATTATTTATTGATCTTTTATCTTCAATTTGTGATATATAAAACTTTGGTGAGTAAATTAATTATTTACTTTTTAATAGACACTTGAAAATGGGGGGGGGGAGGCGTGAATTAAAAAAAAACGTTTGTCTAAAATATTATATTCGGTTTATTGGAAAGAGCATAAAATTTCACATTGACCCTGAAAATATCGTAAAAATAGAATCAATAGAAAAATTTTGATAGATT
This sequence comes from Euprymna scolopes, assembly GCF_053919585.1. Classification (NCBI taxonomy): domain Eukaryota; kingdom Metazoa; phylum Mollusca; class Cephalopoda; order Sepiida; family Sepiolidae; genus Euprymna; species Euprymna scolopes. Next base: position 9,277,778 of record NC_136482.1, on the reverse strand, counting down.
TTTAAAGTTTAGAAATTGAAAAATACTGAGCTCGTAAAATTCAATTAAATTCATTACTGTTTATTAAAAAATTTAAAAAATATATCTCTATCACTTTTAAAACAATTTTAATAATTTATTTTGAAAGTATAATCCATAAAGAAAATAAACCCACTTTTAAAAGAGAAATTACGTTTTTTATATTTTATTTGCAGTTTCGTGTTAGGGGGTGTCAAAAATTCCTACAAAAATTCTGATACATCTAATGTATTTCATATAGAGTTCAAGTGTTAGCCCCAGGTAGTGGGCCCCTTGATTTCTGAGAACTTTGAAGTAAAATAAAAAAAAAAGGAAAAACAATAATTCTTACTTTTTCAAAATTTATTAAAATTCTACTCAATATTTCTATTTATTTTTTTTGGTATACATAGATATTTTTAACTGATAAGTATGCATAAATTTACCTGTTATTTTGCACTGCCATATTTCACATGTAAGCACTAAATACTTCATGTTTAACTTTTGGATTAAGGATAGAAGACTTAAGACAATCTAAACACTCCAGAAGTGATGAATACAAAGTAAAATAAGGCAGACCAACAGCTGGTAGATTATCAGTTATTTTTTATTGTATTAGGAGGCAAAGTGGTATTCAGAGTCTCAGCTCCATTTCACCATTCTCGACTGCCATGACTTGGGAACTTTACAAATAGTTTTATTGAATGCAAACAATGGATGAGAAATTAAAGTTTAGTTGAAAGGTTTATTTTAATGGCTTAATAATATGCTAAGAAATTTAAAGCTGATACATATATGTTATTTAAAAAATGTGATTGTATGTTTGGAATATGGTAATTCAATGACTAATCTGATATCACCAAGGTAAAATTTCTTTAATTCTACAATGAATTAAAAAAAGCAAATGTTTTTTTTTTCTTTCTTTCTGATTCGTTTTGTTCCCTTTCTCACGCTTTAAAGTAAGTTTTCATATGAACATGTGAACTCAAAGTTTTTTTCAACCAATGTTTCAAGCCACAAAAGCTAACACATCTGTGTGAAAATAACAAGGCAGGGCAAATTAGAAACTCCTATAAAACCTGGTGAAGAAAATTAGTTTTCTCCAGATTTCACTAGACAGCCACATTTAAACAGGGAACTTGCCACACTTCCATTGTTAATATTTACTGAATTCTACTTCATAATTTGTTATTAGTCAATTTATAAGTTTTGCATCATTGCTTTTCTTTAAATTTTATTGACAAAACTATTGATAATATATTTCAAAATGCAAAAGTATTATATTTGTTTAAATGCATTTTAAATATGTAAATTAACTTTTTAAAATTCACCGATGTGTGTTAGATAACACTATGGTTCAAGTTAAATTCATGATTATTGATATGTCTATATGTCTATATATCTATCCAGTGATATTGTTAAAACAGTTTAGTTTGCAAATTATTTATTGTTTAGCTGAAGATGTTTACATAAATTAGCTAAGTTAAATAAACAAAATAACCTTAAGCAGTTGCGTATGTGACAGAGGTCACACGTTAGGAGACGTGTGCTTTTGATGATAACGTAACGGAACTGACAGGTCAAGAGGTGAGAAGATTAGATTGAGGAGTTTGGTCACAAAAGTGAACAGACATATTCAAGTTCAGGAGATGGGGCTAGAATGAACAAGCAATGTAGACATATATAAGCAGACTCTTGTGAAGACCACTTAGACAGCTGAAATAAATTTATATTTTAAAAATATAAAGTGTTGCATGTTTATCACAGAGCCCACCAGTGAAGACAGAAGAATTCTGAATAAAGAAAAAGGTATGAATCATATATTCTTCTTATAAAATATACCTTTATGTAAATATGAAGTGCAATATATCCTCATGGCTACACGTTTATATCATCCTCTCATATGTAATGTACATTTAATTTATACGTTTATCATATGTCGTTTTTTGACATGAAGTTGAATGTTAAAAAACATTTCTGCATCAACATAATTTATATATATATATGTATATATATATATATATATATATAAATTGTTTAGTTCATTGAAATCGATTAATTTTTCGCTGATGATTAACAATTAAAAAATAAAATCTAAAACAAAAATTTATACAGAAATCCGATGAATTTGGTTGTTTTATGGCATATCAACCATTTTTAGGTTATTTCATGATGAATTCAGTCATTTTGTTAAGTTTTTATGCTTCAAGTGTAGGTTAACTGACAAACTTTGTTAATTAATTATGAAGTAAATAAAGAAAACATATACCCTCTTTTAATTTAAGAAAATATAATTTGTTAGCCCATGTTTTCTTTTAAAATTGATCAGCCAATTTCTTCCAAACGATCATGGAATCAGTTGGATCTCCAATAAAATATAACAGTGACGTTTTCACCAAGAACAATTGTGGCTAACGCACAGTCTCTCTTTAACATATACACTGTGTGCTGGAATATCGAGGCCCTTTTGGAGAGCAGATTCCTTTCCATCAACAATTACTCATACACCATCTTTAATTAAAGCCATTTTCATTTGAATTTCCCATGTGGAAGAGTTCATTTCACCAAGTAGAAGCACAAAACCACTAAGTTTTGCATCAATAATTATTATTTGCTATAAACAACTTTTTTTCTTTTTTTATCACAACCAAAAATTCTAGATGGTCAAAAACAATGTTCAAACTGTTTAAATTCTTTTCTTTCTTTATATCATCAATATGTCGTTTCTGGGTGCATGACCTTTGTTAGTTAATTATGAAGTAAATAAAGAAAACATACTTTTCTTTATTTACTTCATAATTGGAAGTTATATCAACAACAAGTTGACAAAAAAATCAAAAATCAGGGTGGACAGTCAACTGCCTCCGAGTTTTCAAAGAGGATGTCAAAGGAAAGTTGGTCAAATCCTGGATCCAGGTGCCCTGGAAATGATGTCAAAGGAAAGTTGGTCAAATCCTGGATCCAGGTGCCCTGGAAATGATGTCAAAAGAAGTCAAAATGGGAAACGTAGAATACCCAATTTTACATTCCCCATTTTGACTTCTTCAGCCTCATTCCTGAAACACCTGGATCTGACCAACTTTTCTTTGACATCATCTTCAAAAGCCCAGAGACTGTTGATTCCTGCTAGTTATAAATGCATTACAACTGTGAAATTACATAAATCCATTTTTGTTTTTTTTATTTTTCTGTCGATCACAAGGATAAACTCATGAGAATAAAGCAAACGTTTACTTACATTCGTCATCTTGAATGACTAAACCGCACAAAAGTTCTGTAATTTTATTTTTCGACCAAGTCGTAGCATTTTTCTCTACCCTGTAAACAAAAATAGGCAAATAGTAGATAATATGAGGAGGCAAAATTATAAACGAAGAAAAAGAGAATTTCCAAAAGTTTTTATAGTTTATTTCATCTTGCATTTATCATGAGAATAACGAATCTCAGCTGGTGCTACGAAAAGACAACAAATTGAGAATTTTATCATTTTAACACCATTTTGAAATGATTCGAATTAACTCGATTATCAATCATGATGATATTGCATCTGTCTTAATAAGCTCTTCTTTTTCTTTGTATTAGTCCTTAACTATGGAGGACACAATAATGGATTTTTATCTCCACTTGGCCCAATCACAGGCTTGGTCGGGGTAAAGGCTAGTTTTATTCATGTACACCAATTTTTCTCAGTCGCTTTCTCATTACTTCATATTTAAAAAAGTGTTTGTGATGGTGTGGCACATATTTAAATCATTTGAGCCATCATTCCCTCATCTTGCCCACAATTGGTACAATGCCATTATAACGCTTTTGAATGTTACAGATATGGTAAATTAGTGTAACTCTAAGAGATCCTGCTAAGCATCTTAGTTTCCATGACAACGTGATTTGTTAAGAAAAAGTAGCACAATAGATGCCATCCATGTCGCAAGTTTCGATAAGAACAAGGGAGACAATTCAGTATATAACTAATTGGAAGCATCTGTGGTGGGCATTCCCGAGGCCACATACCTGTGGATGAGGAGTCGGCTGATGGTCTACTTGTGTTGCATGACAGTAGCTATGCATGTTAATCTCTGAACATATATACCATTCACTGGACAAAGCGGGGGAGGACAGAGCGGTAGCTCTAGATATATCTAAGGCTTTTGACAGGGTATGGCATGAGAGTCTCCTCAGGAAAATTAGATCATACGGTATCACTGGTAGAATACTTAACATAATTAAATCCTTCTTAGATAAGAGAAAAATCCAGGTTGTCCTCAATGGTTGTACATCGAAACAATATGATATAAATGCGAGAGTTCCCCAGGGGTCTATCTTTGGACCTCTACTGTTCCTGATATTCATAAATGACCTCCCTGACAAAATTGCCTCTGAGATGGGTATATATGCTGATGACACCACACTCTATAACAGGTACGACAGGAAAACAAATGAACACATATCTAAAGAAATGGCAGAAGCACTAGAGGACAAAAATGGATGGTCACGTTCAATGCCACCAAGACTAATAAACTAGTTTCATTCAATAATTACAAGAAACCTTCTCTACCACCTATAGCAATGGCCAACGACTCTTTATCTGAGAGTACATCTTTCAAACTCCTTGGCCTAACGTTCACAGGAAATATGAGTTGGAACAATTACATTGAAGGCATCGCCAGAGCTGCTGCAAGGAAGGTGGGCTCTCTCTACCATGCTAGAAAACTACTAACACCTGAAAGTATCTTGTACCTCTATAAGGCCACCATTCGGCCATGTATGGAGTATTGCTGTCATATTTGGGCTGGTGCATCTGCTACTAGTCTCTCACTCTTAGATAGGGTTCAAAAGAGTCGCCAACGTAATAGGTCCCGCACTATCAGCTAGGCTTCAGCCTCTGTCTCATCAATGAAATATTGCATCCCTCTGCCTGTTTTACAAGTATTTTATTGATAGGTGCTCCTACAAACTACAAGCCCTTGTACCCCCTTGACGTAAATATCTCCGACAAGCAGGTAAATCCCACCCCTACACAGTAGAGATCCCTAAATGCCAGAAAGCCTTCTACTCTAATAGTTTTTTCCCAGAACTGCTAGACTGCTACACTTTGGAATTTCCTTCCGGGTTTCTGCTTCTCTGACTATACTGACATGCAGAAGTTCAAGTATAATGTAAACAGACACCTTGCTGCTCAACTCCCTACATAGTATCTCTGCAAATTATGTCTCAGATAGTAGCCCCTCTACATCTAAGTGGCACTGTGCCTTGTTTGGGATGAAAATGCAATTAAGAAAAAAAAAAAAAAAAGTTTTCTTGAAGTTAAAGGTTCTATACTTGCTATAAGGATACAATAATTACTTTAACACCTTTTTTTTTTTTTTTTCTTACAAGGTGGTGGTCGTTTTTTTCTTACAAGGTGGAAGGCCCAGAAGCCACTCGGGGATAAGGGTTATTTTGTGTACAGTACGTTAGTGTTGAGATTTGATAAAGGGTCTTACTTAAGGGGGCGGTTCATCAGGAATTTGTTTATGTTGGACTTGAAGACATCCAGGTTGTAGTCAGGTGGGAAACAGGAAAACAGAACAGAGTTCCACAGGCGTGCAGTTCTGAGAAAGAAGCTTTGTTCATGGAATCAACGTTTGGATTTAGGCACAGATAAAGAGTGGGGAAAATTATCGACAGTAGTTTCAGTCAGACCGGTGTTTTTCGTGAAAGATTGGCGAAGGGGGACTAGAGATTGGAGCTCAGACGAGCACTTGCCATGGAAATAACGATAAAACAAAGACAGGCTCGCAACATCTCTTCTGTGGGAGAGATGCTGCAAGGAAGAGAAAAGGGCATCCCCCACTAAGCCACAAAGTCTATTTTGTACTCTGTCAAGGGAGGATAGGCTGTTTTTAGCATGATTATGGCTGACAGAATTCTGTTAATGTAAAATAATTCCCCATTACAGGTCACTCTAGCGTTTTAGGGCAGTTAACTGTTGTTTTTTTTCTATGGGAGATAAATCCTGTATGCTTTTTGTTTTTTTTAAGACAATTATGTGTGGTTTTAAGAGGGTTTCTATGCAATGAGAATATGGGGAAGGTTGCCATTCGGACTTTGAATTAATTGTAGGGCTAAGGAAAATTATGTGTGAACATACTGAAAACTTGACAGAGACAAAAATAACTAAAACAATATTGGGGGGGGGGGTTAGTTTCACAAAAATTTAATTCATCATTTCCAGGCCATTTTCAAGAATATTGATATAGCTTTTTAGTGTTTGTATTACTATACACATAGATTCGAAAAAGTTGTCAAAAAAACAAATAACAAATAAATGTTATCAAAAGCAAGTTAAGTTACTACATTTATGTTCATATTTTCATGTTTTTCTTAATTCGTTCTTGAATAAAAATGAAAGAACGTGTGTTGTTTATACTGTGCTAATACTACAGCTGCTGTTGCTACTAATATTAACTTCATTTATCCAAATTTGAGAATTAGAAACGTTTTTGGGGGGGGGAGTAGGTGCTTTTAAATTCTTATCAATTATTGCAGTCCTACTCAGCATACAATAATACTTTTAATTGATAAAGATAGTAAAAAGATTGATTTACTTACTAGTGGATGTCCGAAGAAATTTTTTTTCAAAATGTTCAATACTTGTCATATTAAAGTTTTATTTTTAATAAAAAAAAAAAAAATAAATGGTCAAAAACATTTCGGACACTTGACAGTATTAAGATTAATACCTCTTCTGATTTTTTCCCAAATTTTATGACAAAATTCTTCATACAATCATGGTACGGGCCTTTAGAAAACAGGGAGGGTCATTACAAAACCTTACCGAAAACGCCATTTTATGGCGTTCACATTTTTATCACTTTATTTGCTTAAAACTCTTAAAATATATAATGTACATTCATATTATTAATTCATTTGAAAGTATATTCATTTCCGAACAAAACAGTTGTAATTTGAAGACTTGAAGTGCTTTTGTTTTAAAAATTATGGCTATTTAGTAGAACTACCTTGAAATCTGATTATCCAAAGCGTTTTTTTCTGTCCATGTGTATTACTAGTTAATGAGTGTACGGTAGTCAATGGGACAATATTGTACTGATCGTTAATAGTGGAAATTTGGTAAATTGGATTACTTTAGGGGAACGACTCCTCAAGAACTTGTTTACGTTGGACTTAAAGATGACCCGATTATAGTCAGCTGGAAAGCAGGCATGCAGTTTTAAGAAAGAAGCTTTATTCATGGAATCCACGTCTAGGTTTAGGCACAGATAAAGAGTGAGGGAAATTATTGATAATGGTTTAAGCTAGACAAGTGTTTTTCCTGAAAGTTTGGCAAGGAAGGGAACCATAGATTAGAGCTCAGACATGAAAATAGCGATAGAATAGAGACAGGCTCACGTTTCTTCTGTGGGAAAAGAGGTTGCAAGGAAGAGAAGAGAGCACCCTCTACTTGAGAGAGTGTCTATTTATGACATTTGTGTGCTATTTTATATGCCGCCTAGCTATTTTATGGGATGTTCTGTATTTTCCATGTTAAAGCCTTGTTATAGTAGCGATAGCTAGAAATATAAAGCTCTCTTAGTACCTATTGTTGCTATGCTGCATGTTGGAAGTGATTTTCATCTTTTATTCAGACAAAATGTTTTTTATTGAAGAGAAACAATGATGATCCATTATGCCTCATTACTGTGATGTTCCTGTCCCGGGTGCCACCAAATGACCTGATGATCACCATATCTAGATGCACATTGGTCTGAGTTATTTTTTTTTAGAATTTCAGCATGGCAGCAAAACATCATCTAATCAAATTAATCTTTTCATTTTGGATGCGTGTACACATAGGTTGGGGCCCATATGCAAAAGATTGATGAAATTAAAAATCAGTCTCGATCAATCTTCGAGACTGCCGAAAATAGGGCAAACGAAAATAATACAGAGAACTATTTCCTATAAAAGTATTCTTGAAAGAAAGAAAACCAACCAGCTTTTCTTGTTTCAATAAAACATAAAACGAATCATCTTGTCATAAGAGATTAAAACGCTGACTTGAAATTGGAAATTGTCATACCTGAAAGATATGAACGGAATGTAAGTACACATTTGTCGCAGTATGCACGTCTCCTCATGAAGGCAAAATTCAACATAAGATTATCCATTGAGGACAGTGGATTCAACTTATTCAAGCATCATGAATTTGATATATCCAAGGAAGGCACAAGGCCATATTTTTCAAGTGTTGTGAATTTAATTTACTCAAAGAAGGCACAAGATCATATTCGAACATTGTGCATAATTTTAGCAATTTTCATATCATTGTCTAGAAACATTTTTTTGCACAATGTGATAAAAATTCAGAAAACTCAAAAATAAACTCATACATGTGTTGTACATTTTATTTTAAAAAAACACAAAGAAAAACTTGCTTTTCATAAGTATTAATATAAAATAGGAAGATAGGTAGTTTAGGTTGTAAAGATAGCCTCTAACCCTTGCCTTAGGAGAGCTTGTAAAATTACACCGTTTTGACGTCACCTAAATAACAATTGATTCATTAGTTTTATTTTCTTTTTCGCTTAATGATAAATATATTATTTTATAACTAAATCATGTTAATAAACATTAAATTCATCTATATATCAATACGATAGCATGTGTTATTTTGTGTCACACGTTTTTTTCTCCCAAGTGACTGTCGTTTAATGGTTATGACCTTCCATTTCTTGTAATAAATAATTTTACCAAAAATTCTTCAAAAGATTTGGTTTTAGTTTCAATTCAAGCTGATGCACCCAAGTCACATGGATATATTTTTTAAATCACAACTTTATAATATATATAGAAAATTGACGATAATAATATATATGAAATCTGCATAAATTAAAACATCATATTTACGACCGGGCGTCCCTGCTAGCTTAGATAAATACTTTTGCAGTCTTAACAAAAGAGCTACAATAATATCAGGGCGTCTCCATTTACACTGAACATTTACAGAATGCCAACATCAATATATTATATATGAAAGAGTCCGCTGTGGAATTTCCACAGGTCCCGCTAGTAAATTTTATAAATTTTCTCTAAATTACTGAATATTTCTTTTTATTTTTGACATGGAGGTCACCACTTATCAAGGCCCGGAGGCCAGTCAGGGATAAGGGTTATTGTAGTAATACACACAGACGTAAAAATTGCTTTGGATAATCACAGATTTCAAGGTAGTTCTACTAAAATAACCATATTTTTCAAACCAAAGCACTTCGAGTCTTCAAATTGCTACTGTTTTGTTTGGAAATGAATATACTTTCAAATGAATTAGTAAATATGAATGTACATTATATATTTTAAGAGTTTTAAGCAAATAAAGTGATAAAAAATGTGAACGTCATAAAATAGCGTTTTCGGTAAGGTTTTGTAATGACCCTCCCTGATTTCTAAAGGTCCGTACCATGATTGTATGAAGAATTTCCTCATGAAATTTCGAAAACAATCAGAAGAAGTGTTAATCTTAATACTGTCAAGTGTCCGAAATATTTGTGACCATTTCTTTTTTTGTCATGTTAAAAATAAGACTTTAATATGACGAGTATCGAACATTTTGAAAAAAAATTTCATCGGACTCCCACTAGTAAATAAATCATTCTTTTTACTATCTTTATCCATTAAAAGTATTATTCTATGTTGAGTAGGACCACGGTAATTGATAATAATTTAAAAGAACCTATCCGAAAAAAAATGTTTCTATTTCTCGAGTTTGGTCAAATGAAGTTAGTATTAGCAGGAGCAGCAGCTGTAGTATTAGTCATAGCACAGTATAAACAACATGCGTTCTTTAATTTTTATTCACAAACAAATTAAGAAAAACATGAAAATATAAATATAAATGTTCTGATATGTTTAATTAGAGCTATTTTGTTATTAGAATAACATTAGTTTAGAACTATTCGGTTTTCAGAATGTATAATAACAATCCCAACCAATTCGGCATTAAACTATATATAATTTCTCTATATTATAATTTAAACTATATTATAATTTCCCACATTTCTGGTCAAATTTAAAAACATGATTAAAAAAAGAAAATAAACTTTTGTAGATATATAGCTTGCATGCAATTTTATTCATTGCATTAGTTTTGAACAGCGAATTAAAACAATGTTTTACTGCGAACAGCCACAAATGTTTTTTCAAAATCAAAAGATGTATGAAAATCTCGTTTGTATTACTATACACATAGATTTGAAAAAGTTGTCAAAAAACAAATATATATATAATAAATGTTATCAAAGACAAAATAAGTTACTTTTCTAACTAACTGGATATGTTTTTAGTGTTTATATTTAATGTAACATGTTTATTCAGCTCGAAAAACAGTGTTTACCGATGTAATCGAAAATTTAAAATGGCGTCCGACTCTCTCTTTGAGGTGATAAGTTTGGGAAAATGAGTTATAAATAAAAAACTAGACAAAATACTGTTAGAAACTCGCTCAATATATGTTACCGTGACATAGGCGGATATATATTCGGCAGGGTTTTAACAGTATTTTGACTAGTTTTTTATTTTTAACTCATTTTCCCAAACTTACCATGTGAAAGAGATAGTCGGACGCCATTTTTAACTTTCCAATACATCGGTAAGCACTGTATGTTTTTCGAGCTGAATAAAAATGTTACATTAAATAAAAACACTAAAAACATATCCAGTTAGGTAGAAAAGTATCTTGCCTTTGATAACATTTATTTATAATGTATTTGCTTTTTGATAACTTTTTCAAATCTGTGTGTACAGTAATACAAACCCCGTTATTTTTTTTCTACTTATTAAGCGAAAGGTATTTTTACCACCTGCTCCAGTGTAGTATAAATGGCCTATGGAATAAACACCTTCAACCTCGAAAAGAGAAATCAACAAATTTATGGAATTTTCTTCGAAATTTCGTAACGCAGTTTCTTATTAAATTAAAACTAAATATAACATTTGCTGACTTATTTACCTGTCGAACACGAACACACACCTTTCTGTAAGATATTTATTTGAAATTAAATTTTTGTGAAACTAACCGCCCCTCCCCCTCTAATGTTGTTTTTGTTTCTGTCAAGTCTTCAGTATGTTCACACATAATTTTCCTTAGCCCTACAATTAATTCAAAGTCCAAATGGCAACCCTCCCCATATTATCATTGCATAGAAACCCTCTTAAAACCACACATAATCGTCTTTAAAAAAATAAAACAAAAGCATACAGGATTTATCTCCCATAAAAAAAAAACAGTTAACTGCCCTAAAATGCTAGAATGACTTGTAATGGGGAATTATTTTACATTAAATTCTAAAATAATTTGGTTATCTTTCATTAAAGTTTTTCATGGCATTTCATACATAATTGCCTAAAAAGGTAGAATCACATTTTGGAGGGGTGGTCAGGAGGGGTTGGGTGGGGTTAAACAGAAGGTGTTAATCTACAATACCAAAGAAATATTGCAATATATTCATTTTTAAATGGTCCTATGTTTAGATTCAAGTTTTTTGTACATAAAGCATGTTACAATTCAACTTTGAGTTCTCCAACTTCTTTTCTGTTTATGGATACGTGGGATTTTTAAGGAATTGCAGCATATTTATGCACATTTACTGCAGATTATTTGGAAACCATGGAATTTTGGATATTTTCAGTTGCATATTCTGATTCCCTGTACAAAAATACACTTATATGGTAAATTTCATTGCTTAGTCTTGTGTTTTAACAAAGATATGACATTTTTACTGAAAAAGTAGTGTAAAAAATGTGACGAAACGCATATGATCTTAAAGAGGAGAAAATATCCAAACGTGTGAGGCACAAAAATAGTCATAACTTCCTTAATTTTAATCAGATTTTTAAATTTTAAAAAGATTCTTTCTTAGCTCATCAAGCTCTTTCTATGTATACCAATATTGAAATATTTTACCAATTTCAATTTTTTCATGGGTATTGCTAGTTATTGCGTGTACAGTAATCAATGAGATCGTATTGTAATAATCATTAGTGTTGGAAATTTGATAGAGTGTCTTACTTAACAGGGTGGTTTGTCAGGAATTTGTTTATGTTGGACTTGAAGACATCCAAGTTGTAGTCAGGTGGGAAACAGGCATACGAAACAGAGTTCCACAGTCGTGCACTTCTGAGAAAGAAGCTCTGCTCATGGAATCTATGTTTGGATTTAGGCACAGATAAAGAGTGGGGAAAATTATCGACAGTAGTTTCAGTCAGACCGGTGTTTTTCGTGAAAGATTGGCGAGGGGGGACTAGAGATTGGAGCTCAGACGAGCACTTGCCATGGAAATAACGATAAAACAAAGACAGGCTCGCAACATCTCTTCTGTGGGAGAGATGTTGCAGGGAAGAGAAAAGGGCATCCCCACTAAGCTTCAAAGTTTATTTTGTACTCTGTCAAGGCAGGATAGGCTGTTTTTAGCAGCTCCTGCCCAGATGTAGCAGCAGTACGCCATCCTTGGGCGTACTTGGCTTTTATACAAATAAAGAATTGCATCAGTAGTGAGATATCTTCTGGAGCGGTAGAAGGATTCCACCATTTTCCCAGAGTTCTTGGCAACAGATTTGATGTACGTGTTCTATCTCAGATCAGGAGTGAAGGTCAAACCCAGAAGATTGTCAAAACATGGGGCTACTCCTAGACGAGAGCCATCCATTTCAATTGATGCCAGATGGGGATCAGAGCGTTGATGATATAAAGATAGAAGCTTGGTTTTGGATGCATTAAAAGTAACCAGCCACCTCTTCCTCCATGCGCTCAAGATCAGAGGAGAGAGAATCAGACAGAGCTTTGTCATTTACGGCCTTTGATGTGTTGCCATAGATGGTTGTGTCATCAGCACAGATGTCAACGAATGATTTAAGTATGTGTTTTGGGAGATCATTGATGTAGATCAGGAAGAGAGTTGGGCCCAGATTGGACCCTTGAGGGACTCCAGCATTAATACTGTGGGCCTCTGATTTCTGCCCATCAACCACTACTCTTATGAACCTATCGGAGAGAAATGATTTAATGATTGAGAAAACATTTCCAGTTATACCGTAACTGCAAATCTTGTAAAGTAGGCCCTTATGCCATACTCTATCGAAGGCCTTCGATATGTCAAGAACAATTGCCCTGGAAAGGAAGCCTTTGTCAAGAGATTCACTAATCCTATGAGATATAACCGTTAGCACATCTGCTGTAGATCTTGCAGAGCAAAAACCATATTGCATGTCACTAAGAAGGTTGTTTCTGCTGAGGTGGTTGACTACTTCTTTATTTAATATGGATTCCAACAACTTACTCATGATCAACCGAATTTCACAATTAAAAACACAAAAGGTAAAACAGTAAACATCTGAAATTCAGGTTTTCATTCTCAGAATTTCAAGGTCTATTGTTTTCTATTTGTTTTATTTTACATTCTACTTCACCCCTCCCATACAGGAAGTATATATCCAGGTTGAGCTTCTTATTTTAATGGTAATAGTGACCAAAAATGAAAAAGGGGGTTTTTGTAAGTAAAAAAGTGTGTGTGTATATATATATATATATATATATGACATAATCCCGTTGACACACCGGTTTTCGTCAGATCACCGAAGTTAAGCAACGTTGAGCCTGGTTAGCACCAGATGGGTGACCATTTGGGAATTCTAGGCGCTGTATGTGCTCTCCGCTTATCTGTGTTTGTTTCCAGTTATCCTGTACATACACTTCACTTGCCACTGGTATTTAACAATGTTGACTCAGGAGAGGCGTGGTTGGAGATTGCGCATTTACTGCTACAAAAATTTCATGCGCAAGCATCCCCCCTTCGTGGGTATGCATAGTCTGTCAAAGACTGAAGGAGCCTCATAGATATACATAGATGTTATTTATTTGTTTTGAACGAATTCAATTATTTATATGAAAGTGCATTTTTACCTAAATGCGAGTTGGGAATAATTTTCCCTTTGACCAATTTGGTACCCGCAAATGGGGAGCGGCATATATATTGTTTTTAAAATATAATTATCCACTGACACGCGTTTCACTGCCTACAATTCATTAGAGTGGCTGCATCTATCGAGATTCGAAATCAGGACCCCATGGTAAGAAGTGTAAACCTCTACCATTAGGCTATCTTACGTGACTGTTGAATATATTGCGATTTACGTAGACGTTATTTCTTTTGCAATACTTTTTTAATGAATTCAATTATTTATACGAAAGTGCATTTTTACCTAAATGTGAGTTGGGAATAATTTTCCCTTTCGAATTTCGCTAGACTCAGCCATTCTGACGAGTCGTAGACAAAACGTGTCAGTGGATAATTATATATATATATATATGTGTGTGTGTGTGTGTGTATGTATATATATATATATATGCACACACACACATGATAGCTATGTACAGACCAATTTCGTCAAATTAATGAAATTCGCTACCACATCAGTCAAATTCAGTTTCAATGACATGTGTAAACATGTGGCCATAGGGTCAACCATTGGACCGGCTTTGGCAAACATTTTTGTAGGTTTCCATGAACCGTCAAGTTATTATGCGGTTCTCAAAAACAGATCTTTACTTTGATTACGTTGATGATACTTTTTGTTTCTTCAACAATGAAACAAAAGCAGACGCTTTGTTTGCAGCCCTCAATAATATTCATCTGGCTCTCATGTTTACAGTTGACAAATAAGTTAAATCTAGTCTTTCATTTTTGGATGTGCTTGTTTTTAAGACTCCAAGATTTTTCACTTCTGTTTATCGTAAGCCTATATGCTCCATCATGCCAACTGAAAACGCCTCCACATTTTCTAAAAAAAAAAAAAATGATGTTTTAGAGGTTTACGGGTATGCTAAAAACGAATATCACAAAATTAGCGCAGACAAATAGTTTGAGATATAAATACCTGTTGGTTGGTTGTTTTTGTTTTACGGCATATCAACCCCTTTCGGGTTATTTAATGCCGAATCTAAAGATTTTGAAGAAAAATTTTTTAATAGAATATATTTGTTGTTTTCAAGTCGGTTTCTATTTAACCCATACTTGGGACCCTAACAGGTACTACCACTCCGGGTCAGAGTGGACCTGGGAGCAATGGTAATTAAAGGGTGGCTCCACACTCCCCAAAGCCCGCAAGCTGGGGCCTCACCACTGGATATAGTTTAAGGTAATATCTAGGAACATAAATACCTGCATTATGTAATACAATTTCTAGTAGTTTGAATTGGCCGCCATCTTTGTTTTAATAAAATGGTTCAGTGAGCATGCGCAGACGAACTGTGATGTTAATTCTACGAAATGCAAACGTTTATTCAACGTCATTTCTAGCTAATTCCACCAAAAAATTACTTTCAACAATTCAAAGTCAAGAAAATTTGGTTAATATGCACTGGTTGTCCAACCTGTTTATTCCAGAAGCCATTCTTAACATGGGGAGGTTGAAAATAAAATACCTTTCGAATTAAACACACACACCCCGAACCTCCCCATGTTAAGAACGGCTTTCGGAATTGCGCTAAAAAAAAAAAAAAAAAAAAGCAGTGTTTGCTGTCTGTTCAAATATGGTCGCCAGTGTTTTACATTTCGAAATGCAGGTATTTATATCTCGAAAACTATTTGTCTGCACTTATCTTCCCTGCGATATTCCTTTTCAGGATATCCGAAAATCGGTAAATATTCAGATACGTTACAACAGAACACCGACCACTCTAACTTGGTTTTTTAGGGGTAATCGAGGTCGCTGACAACGAATCTGATACTCAAGTGGGGGCAAATTTACCGTTTGCATGGTATTAACCCCTGAACCCACAAACTACTTTCCCCCATTTTACAGCTTCCGTTTATGCTGCGCGCATGGCAGCATAAACGACGGCTTGCTTCACCCAGCAAACTGCCTTTTCACATGGCGTATCAATCAAAAAATTACAGACTGACATTTTTTAATGACTTACAATTAAAGAAAAGTACAACAAATTGAGGGCCCTTTTTTTTTTTCATAGTTTTTAATGCAGTTTACAAAAACACCAAACATTTTTATGTTTTTCGTTTTTTTTTTTTGCAAGAGGGGGATTCAATTATAGAACATGTGGCTTGATAGGTGCTTCTGCAGTGTAGTTAACCGTTTTTCCGTAAGTAACGCACCGACATTTACCAATTAGAACACCATTTAACATTTTTCGAAGATTTTACTCTTTACATTGGAGCTTCGAAAAATGTTAATGTCGGTGCGTTACTTTTTGAAAATTCTATGTTCCAGGCAAAAAAAAACAAAACAATTAAATTACCCCCCCCCTCTCCCAAACTTGGAGTGCTTTCCTTTTCTTGTTTTATTTCTTTTTCAGCTAATTTAAAATTTTCCACCCAAAAAGTGCTATAATGTACTTTTGAAAATTAGAAAATTCTATGTTCTGGAAAAAAAAAAAATAAATAAATAAATAAAATTAAATTATACCCCCCCTCCACAACTTGTGCTTTTCTCGCTTTATTTCTTTTTCATCTAATTTTAAAATTTCCGCGGAAGATTGGTACGCCATGTGAGAAGGCAGTTTGCTAGGTGAAAGCAAGCCATCGTTTATGCTGCCGCGTACGCGCGTCGCCGCGTAGCGTCAACGGAAGCTGTAAAATGGCGGAAAGTAGTTCGTAGGTTCAGGGCCTCGATTACCCCTAAAATACAAATTCGAGTGGTCGGTGTTCTGTTGTAACGTATCTGAATATTTACCCGAAAATCTATGAAAGTCGTCGATTTATCGAAAAATGTTGAGGCGTTTTCAGTTGGCGGAACGCAAAACGGAGCACATTGACCAAAACTTGTTTTCTCGGGGGTTTCGGGTGTGCTGAAAACGAATATAGCATTTAAATTTTCCGCAAGTAGTAGTTTCCCGGATATTAAGCAATGTAATTGCTTATATTATAAGTAGTGGCCATTGTTGTACGCGCAAGCGCGCATAAGGGGCTAGGTTCTGCTTCGACATCGGTGACATTGACATAGTACCACGTAACCCACCTTTTCCCGAACTCAGAACGAGGCTAGATTTTCGGACCCCCATCTGTGTACCTTAATCTAGTAAAATTTTGGGAGCAAAAAGATTTAAGTAGGAGGTTTCTACTAGAACATGGCGTATTGCCAAAACAGTCATATGTCCGAAGTGCCAAACATCGCGTTCTTTTACAGACCAACGACTAAAAAAAAAAAAAAAAAGATTAAGATTCAAACAGAACTAAATTTAAATTTCCATTCCATTTTGAAAACAACCTCAAAACAGAGCGCTTTCGAAAAGTTTTACCCAATATTTTACCGAACTAAACCTAAAACTTAAATTTGGATTAGTTTATGCCATAAACTTTATGGTAAAAAAAAATAAACAAATACAGTTTGGTTCAAAACCTGCAGAAGTACCAGAAGGTTTTCAAGTGCGAGGGCACTTGTGTTGTTCTTTTTAAGTTTCACGATTCTTTTCTTTAAATATCTGCAATAAAACCAAATATAGATCTAAAGAAATGCCGCCCATGTAAATGATATCAAGTTCTCACGGAAGTTATATAATACCAAATTATCAAAATGTTCATTCATTTTTAAAAGGACTTTCCGGCAAATTTGAAGATATAAACGAGCCCACATTTGAAGCTCGAAGGTCAAAAAAACATTTTTTTTTCGATATATAATTCAACTGTTTTTGAACAATTTCAAATTTATTATTAAATCTTAAATTATAAAATACCTGATTTTTTTTAAAACTACAAATCGAATAAAAATGCCGGCTTTTTTTTTTCCTTAAAAAAAAAAAAAAAAAAAAAAAGACAGACGCTTAAAAGTGTGCATCAAATTTGCAGATATTTATTTTTGAATAATTTTATAAATTAAGTAATGTTAAGAATGGAAATTCGGAAGAATTTTCGTTTGAATTTTAATAATTGAATTAAAAAAAAAAAAAGGGGTGCTTATATTTTTTCGGAACAGCGCTATTTTAAAAGTTTTTTTTTTTCAGGTTAAATTCAAGTTTCACGATATGTTTTTATTAAATTGTTAGGTGAAAGCACAGAATAGTTACAAAACGCCCTCCCCACGTTAAGAATGGCTTTCGAAATAACGTGATCAGCACGGTACAAAATATGCATGTTGCATAAGTACCGCAAAAAGCGAACATGCTATATTTTTTAAATTTTCTTTTCTAAATGAAAAGTGCACATTTTTTTTCTTTCCACCAATTTATTTATAAAAGGCATTGCATTTTATTTGTTTTGAATTTTTATAAGGATTTAACCGTGGCTACCGACGGTCACGATTTAACACGGGTATTTTGGACTATTTTAATTGATCCTAAAAAAAAAAAAAAAAAATAGGGAGTTTGGAGAGAGGGGGAAGCTGCTTTCTCTTAAATTAAATATCTCCTTTCAGAAAGGAGGGTCGTAGCATGGAAGATGGATGGAATACATACCAATGCCAATTATTGACGTTAGTACCATCAGGTCGAACCTCGACAATCCATCGCGGATCACGTTGGTCCCATTTAGCCATTTTCTCCGTGCGATATACGACAAGAAAAGAAAATCGTCGGTTCTAGAAAATACACCGGAACCGGAAGTGACGTTTTAACGCGCCGGAAATTAGCTTCTTCCACAGTGACGTCACGGTTGTCATAACAACAATAACAACAGCAATGCCAGGAGAGTCCTGATCCTTCGAGAAAACTCCTGACATTTGGAATTTTCCAGAAAAATAAGAGCTCATTAAAAAGTTTTAAATGATGATTCATTTAAATGGCAATCAGAAGTCTGTATGATAAACACCAGAAAATAAATCGTTTACAAATTAAACCGAATAAACAAAATTAAGGTGAGAAAACAAAAAAGTTTTTTTTCTTCTTCAAAAACAAAAGGTAAATTATTAAAGTGAAATTTCTAACTCCAAAACTTTTGAACTGAACTTGTCAGCTTTAATAAGACTGAATCAGCATTATTTTGATTAATTCAGGGTATTTTTTAGGACCTGCTGCCTCAGCATAGTATATACACCCCCAACCTCCCCATGTTAAGAACGGCTTTCGGAATAAATACCCAAAACCTCGAAAGCCGTTCTTTACATGGGGAGTTTGAGGGTGTTTATATTACTCTGGGGTAGATCGTAAAAATAAATAAATAAATAAATTAGTTCTAGCTTTATTCAGCGTAAAAGTGTTATGATTACTTAAACAAAATGCAATAAAAAAAAATTGTTATTCCCAAGTTGCGTGTGTTTTTGTTTTTTGTTTATTTTTACTTTCGGTTTCTGCTGCCCGTTCCGCTTCATGGTGAATGCACTGGAAATGCCCCTTCTGATTAATGATTATCACTTTTAAAATAATCAAACGAACTTGCCTCTTCTTCAGAATAACAGAGCGTGTTAAAACTGGTAAACATTAATCAGAAAGGACTTTTCCATGGCATTTGTCATGAAGCAAGCAGATTTAATCATTTATTGGCTGACGTACGTACACGACACGAGTTAGGCCCTTCTAGCGAAATACGCATCTGCTCTGATGTTGTACACAGTTCGTTCGAGGAAGCGTTCATTATTCCGAAAAAGAAAAAAGTTTGGCGTGTGTTGTTTTATTATTATTATTATTATTATTATTTTGACTTGATCATTTTGTTATGTTTTGGGGAGGGGCGGGTGGATGGATATTTTCTTCTTTTTTTTTGCCGTTTATTTGTTTTTTATGTGTTAGTCACCATCACCACTTATCAAGGCCCGGAAGCCACTCGGGGATAAGGTTATTGCGTGTACAGCAATCAATAGGATAATATCGTAGTAATCGTTAGTAATGGAGATTTGATAAAGAGTCTTACTTAAGGGGGCGGTTTATCAGGAATTTGTTTATGTTAGACTTGAAGACATCCCTCAGGGATCCATCCTGGGCCCAACTCTTTTCCTGATCTACATTAATGATCTTCCAAATCATATCCTTACATCATTTGTAGACATTTATGCTGACGACACTACCATTTATGGTACCACATCTAAGACAGTAAACGAGCAAGTACTCTCCAATTCTCTCTCCTCTGATCTTGAGCATGTAGTACAATGGGGAAAGGAGTGGCTGGTTACTTTTAATGCATCTAAAACCAAGCTTCTCTCTTTACATCATCAACATTTTAATCCACATTTGTCATCAATTGAAATGAATGGCTCTCGTCTTCAGGAGGCCTCAAGTTTTGACAAGCTTCTGGGCTTGACCATTACTCCTGATCTTAAATGGAACACGTATATCAAATCTGTTGCCAAGGCCGCTGGAAAAATGGTGGGATCTTTCTATCGATCCAGTAGATATCTCACTGCTGATGCTATTCTCTATCTATATAAGAGCCAGGTACGTCCAAGGATGGAATACTGTTGCCACATCTGGGCAGGAGCTGCTAGAAAGGACTTGTCCTGCCTTGATAGAGTTCAAAATAGACTTCGTAGCCTCGTAGGAGATGTCCTTTTCTCCTCCTTACAACCTTTATCTCACAGAAGAGATGTTGCGAGTTTGTCTCTGATGTATCGTTATTTTCATGGAAAGTGTTCAACTGAGCTTCAATCTATAGTCCCCCCTCGCCAAACTTTCACAAGAAACACTCGTCTAGCTGTAAACACTATCAATAATTTCCCCCACTCTTTATCTGTGCCTAAACCTAAACATAGATTCCATGAACAAAGCTTCTTTCTTAGAACTGCACGCCTGTGGAATTGTCTTCCGTTTTCCTGCTTTCCGGCTGACTACAATATGGTTGTGTTCAAGTCTAAGGTAAATAAGTTCTTGATGAGCCGTTCCATATAAGTTATTAAATTTACCAAATTTTCATTACTAATGATTACTATATTGACCAACTTCTACTGTACACTCTTAAACCCTTATCCTTGAGTGGCCTCTGGGCCTTGATAATGTGGTGATGCCTTTGTAAAAAAAAAAAAAAAAAAAAAAAAAAAAAAAGTTGTAGTCAGGTGGGAAACAGGCAAATGGAACAGAGTTCCACAGGCGTACAGTTCTAAGAAAGAAGCTTTGTTCATGGAATTTACATTTTGATTTAGGCACAGATAAAGAGTGGGGAAAATTATTGACAGTGGTTTCAGCTAGACGGGTGTTTTTCGTGAAAGATTGGCGAGGGGGGACCAGAGATTGGCGCTCAGACGAGCACTTGCCATGGAAATAGTGATAAAACAAGGCAGGATATGGTGTTTTTAGCAGATCCTGCTCAGATGTGGTAGCAGTACGCCATCCTTGGGTGTACTTGGCTTTTATACAGATAGAGAATTGCATCAGTAGTGGGATATCTTCTGGAGCAGTAGAAGGATCCCACCATTTTCCCAGAGTTCTTGGCAACAGACCTGATGTACGTTTTTCTTTTTTTTTTTTTCTTTTTTACACAGTGATCACCATTTATCAAGGCCCGGAAGCCACTCAGGGATAAGGGTTATTGCAAGTATATTACGTTAGTGTGGAGATTTGATGAAGTGTTTACTTAAGGGGGCGGTTCATTAGGAATTTGTTAACATTGGACTTGAAGACATCCAGGTTGTAGTCAGGTGGGAAGCAGGCAGACAGAACAGAGTTCCACAGGTGTGCAGTTCTAAGAAAGAAGCTTTGTTCATGGAATCCGCGTTTTGATTTAGGCACAGATATAGAGTGGGGGAAATTTTTTACAGTGGATTCAGCTAGACGGGTGTTTTTTGCGAAAGATTGGCGAGGGGGGGACCAGAGATTGGAGTTTAGACGAGCACCTGCCATGGAAATAACGATAAAACAAGGATAGGCTCACAACGTCTCTTCTGTGGAAGAGAGGTTGCAGGGTAGCAGGGTAGAGAAAAGGGCATCCCCCATTAAGCCACGAAGTTTATTTTGTACTCTGTCAAGGCAAGATAGGCTGTTTTTAGCAGCTCCTGCCCAGATATGGCAACAGTATTCCATCCTTGGACGTACTTGGCTTTTATATAGATAGAGAATTGCATCAGTAGTGAGATATCTTCTGGAGCGGTAGAAGGATCCCACCATCTTTCCAGCGACCTTGGCAACAGACTTGATGTACGTGTTCCATTTCAGATCAGAAGCTTGTCAAAACACGGGGTCTCACCCAGACGAGAGCCATCCATCACAATTGATGCCAGATGGGGATCAGAGCGTTGATGATGTAAGGATAGGAGTTTGGTTTTGGATGCATTAAAGGTAACCAGCCACATTTTCCCCCACTGAACCACGCGCTCGAGATAAGAGGAGAGAGAATCAGAGAACTTTTTCATTTACAGCCTTTGATGTGTTGCCGTAGATGGTCGTGTCATCAGCATAGATGTCAACGAATGATTTAAGTATGTGTTTAGGGAGGTCATTGATGTAGATCAGGAAGAGAGTTGGGCCCAGGATTGACCCCTGAGGGACTCCAGCATTTATATTGCAGGCCTCCGATTTTTGTCCATCTACCATGTACGTGTTCCATTTCAGATTAGGAGTAAAGGTCAAACCCAGAAGCTTGTCAAAACATGGAGCCTCCCCAAGACGAGAGCCATCCACTTCAGTTAATGCCAGATGGGTATCAGAGCATTGTTGATGTAAAGATAGGAGCTTGGTTTTAGATGCATTAAAAGTTACCAGTCACCTTTTCCCCCACTGTACCATGCGCTCGAGATCAGAGGAGAGAGAATCAGAGAGAACTTTGTCATTTACGGTCTTTGCCATAGATAGTCATGTCATCAGCATAGATGTCAACGAATGATTTAAGTATGTGTTTTGGGAGATCATTGATGTAGATCAGGAAGAGAGTTGGGCCCAGGATGGACCCCCTGAGGGACTCCATATTAATACTGTGGGCCTCTGATTTCTGCCCATCAACCACTACTCTTATGTTTTCTTTGGATGAATATTTATTTTTCCCGTGTTTTTTTTTGTTTTTTTTTGGTGGGGGAATATATATATTTTTTTTTGGAACGGATATTTTTTGTTTGACCTGGGTTTTTTTTTTAGGGGGGGGGGATTATAGTGACAGGAAAATTGGTGCAAGTCCAGATTAGCACTTGAAGCGATAAATAAAAATCTTGAATAAAAAAAAACCCTACTCAATTAGAACACAACTGTTTTTGTTGTAATAATTATTTTTTTTATTCAAATGTAAAAAATAAAAATTTCAATTTAGCTTGAACTTTGCAATTTTCGGATTTTCTTTTTTTTTTTTTTTTTTTAGCTGGATTTAACAAACAAAATAATGAAAACAAAAACAATTTTGGTGCTTATGCACTTATGTTACCGTGATTTTTTTTATTGTTTAAGTGCCTCCCCCAACGTTTGAAGTGTGTCTAATGTTTTTAAATGTTTGGAACTTTTAATTCGGCTAAAAAAAAAGAAAAAGAAAAGGTGCCTATAGATTAAAAAAAAATTGAAAACATTATTTTTTATTATTTTCATCTTCGGGGATCCGTTTTCAATTATAACGTTCTACAAAATTGAACACCCACTTTGTGGCCATATGTCTCACGTGACCGGTGATATTCTCGTGTAAAAAAGTTAGGGACTAGGGTAAATTTTTACTTTCTTTCCAACTCGTTTACGACTTTAAAAGGTTTTCAAGTATGCTGTAAATGAATATCACAATAATGTTCTATTTTAGTGTCGGAAAACAATTTCCAAAAATATTCAATTCAAACAAAAAATTTAATATGAAGTTTAATTGCATACAATTTAATGGGTCTAACTTTTAGCGTTTGATACAAATAATATTTATGTTTAGTTTAAATTGACTTGATTTAAATATCTTATTTTGAATAATTATAGCCATAATTTTATTCCGTAAAATCTGAACATATTATTTTTATTGTTGGGTTATTATTGGGATCTCAATTGATTCTAGGCCCCTCTGCCTATTTAATTTTACCCCAGAATTGTTTGCTGTGGGGTTTTTTTTTTTTTTTGGTTTTTTTTTTTGACACATACAATTTTTCAACCTATTTCTTCTCTCGCTCAATCCTTTACATGAAGAGAAAGGACTCATGTCCTCAGGTCACACACATCTCTTGGCATCAAGATACATCTCCCAATGAGATGCCATACTTCCACAATTTTAGAATCTTCTCAACAGACTGCATATCTCCTGCTAATCTGCAGAACACTCTTGCATCTATGCATATCCATCATCTGCTAATCTGCAGAACACTCTTGCATCTATGCATATCCATCATCTGCTAATCTGCAGAACATCTCCGTTTTACATTTCATAATTTCTACCCTTGTAGAACTTCACAATAATCCCAAATATCCAAAGCAACATGAATGTGTCAGCCAAGGAAGGTGCATACCGTTCTCCCTGAATAGCCTGGTGCAAGGAAACCGAGTCTTCACCACAGCTAATATGTTCTCCCTGAATACCCTGGTGCAAGGAAACCGAGTCTTCACCACAGCTAATATGTTCTCCCTGAATAGCCTGGTGCAAGGAAACCGAGTCTTCACCACAGCTAATATGTTCTCCCTGAATACCCTGGTGCAAGGAAACCGAGTCTTCACCACAGCTAATATGTTCTCCCTGAATACCCTGGTGCAAGGAAACCGAGTCTTCACCACAGCTAATATGTTCTCTCTGAATACCCTGGTGCAAGGAAACCGAGTCTTCACCACAGCTAATATGTTCTCCAAATTGGCACAATGTCACACTTTTCTGTGCAACTTTATTAAACTCTATGATATCCAAACTTTTTCATCCCTTCCCTTTAGCTGAGGACCAGGGGCAGCATCTGCTCTAATACCCAACTTAACATATTTTATCTTCATCCAGAAAAGGAAAAATCCTCCTGACAGAGGCAATTCCTTTTACTTCCCTTAACTTGTCCCATCAACATTCTCTCGCTAAGAACAATGTGTAGCATCCGCCCTGACGCCACACCCAAAATGCTCTATTCTCATCCAACGAAGAAAGATCCTTCTCGACCAAGGCAATCCTTCCTTTCAGTCCCTTAATTTGTCCGAGCAGCGTCATTTTGGCTAGGGACCAAGTGTAGCCACTGTTCTGACACTACATTCAACATATTGCATCCTTGTCTAGTGAAGGAGAAATTCTTCTCGACTGAGACAATTTTTTTTTTTTTAATTTTCCGACCAACATCTCTCTATTTGACAGTTTAAATGTCTCACAACTAATTTAAGGTAAATCATCACTTCATTGTTAAATTATTTTGCCAAAAGTTTCTCTTCATTACAAAATCAGAATCGTGTTGATACCGTCAGTTTCTATTTCTCGAAGGATTAGTATACTCTCTGCATTCTTATGTAATTTTTACATTTACCATTTACTTTCTTTATCTCATCAATGCGTTGTTCTCTACAGTTTTCCATTCACTGAGAGTTGCAGGGTCAGCGGCCCCTCCTTCACAAGCAGAGAAAACAGTGCCCATCTACAGGGTCTCTGCTACGTCACATCTCTATAGTATTTGCATTTACACATGCCTTTTTTCTCTGACATTTCACCTCGAGTCCCATTAAATTCTTTAGTCAAATTTCATGACTTATACAGACAGTACCCACTGCAGCTCCCCCCCCCTCGGGATTACATCTCTTTTATATTTGTATTTATAGGTGCATTTTTCCTTCACAACTCATGGCAACATGCCTAGGGTCCCATCAAACCTTTGACCACTCAATCTTCCTGACTCTACAGCCAGTGCAGACTGCTAATTCTCTACGGCTCCCACGCCACATTTTCCACTGCATTTATTCATGTCTAATGCTTATTCATTCACTTTCACGTCTCCAAACATAACTTTCTTTGCATCTCAGTTCACCAACACACGACGACCACCGACCATAGCATTCCCCACATTAGCTGGGGAGGGGGGGGGGGGTCCAGAAATAGTGATTTTTTTTTTACGGGTGTTAATTGCTGGCGGAAGAACTTTCTTGAGATGAGGATATTTCCTTAGGAGTCTTTTACTTCAGTCGACTGTTAATCGGCCATCGACTGCAAAGAGGGAGGTGATGGGTGGGGTAGAGGAAATGGAAGGAGCCCCCCAACCGGGTAGCTTTCGGAAATGTGATTTATGATGGAGACAAAAGGATCGTTTCCAAATTTTTGTCTCCACATAAATTCAAGTAAATATGTATCCGGAAGCTCCCGGCTAGTCTCGCATTCTTGCTTGTTACACTGTTTTGACCGAGAGTGGTTCAAGGATTCTCCCTACGTTATGTTTTCTTCGGTTGAATAGAGATTCATCAATTTCTATAATGTGCCCTGTTGGGGATTCCTCAGGAAATACTCCCAACAAATTTCTCTCAAAAAGTTTACAATTGGTGCACCTGCACCTCATTCTTTGGGAAAGCAATTTCTTTTTCTGACAATATGAGATTGTCTGCATCTGCATCGGCGTTTCCATTTGTTTTTCTAGCATGCACAGATTTATTTCCTTGCCTGTCATTTTTCTGTTTGGCGAGTCTGAAAGTATAGTTGTTTGTCAGCTTTTTTGGGGTTCAGTCGATTTCTTCCAATTTGAATGTTGTCTGCTTTCATTTACATATCGCTTTTTCATTGGCTAATCAAACTCCCAGCAATTGAAGTACAAAAAAATTCAAAATAAATAAATCATTAAAAATAACTAATCATAAATTAAAAAATTACTAAAAACATTAAAAAAAAAATCTTTTTAAAGTCGAATTAGCGTTTCAACATTTGAACAACGCTCAGCTGACCCCAATGTTTGCCGGTCTCGCCCAATCCGAGCTTGATGGGAAATCACGAGAATTCGGGTCAAATTATGCAAAAGTACCCATTTTTAGAGTGATCATTTCAATTTTTTACCAAATTCTTTAAAAAAATAAATTTTTTTTTATAATTTCTTAAAGTTGGGATTCTTTCAAACGAGACGACATGTTTGAAATAGATAGATAAGATAGATGAGAGATAGAGAGGAATATTCACTGGTCACGTGAGAGAGTCGCAATATTTTATCTTGGTGATGGTCACAAAGTAAGTGTTCAATTTAGTAGAATGTGATGATTGAAAATTTCTTTTCGACGATAAAATTCATAAAACATTTTTCAAAAATTTTTTTTTTTAATCTGAAAGTTAAGTTTGTAATCGATGAGATTAACATAAAAAAATGGATAAATTGTGGAATTTAGAAGTGGATGGAGACTTATTGAAGCAGTGTTGCTAGCTGAGATTTTAAAAACTCACGAGATCAGGGAAAAGAAATCTCCAGAAAACCACTAATTCGAAACAAAAACATCTCCAAAAAAGAAAAACACCATATTTTAACTTCCTACCTAACAAAGATATTTGGAATATACAAAATATTCTGTGTTTTCTCACTATATATTTTTGGAATTATATTGAAGTGGTTAACTCCCCAGAAGTCTTCCAAATTTTAGCGGCTAGTTTTATCTATTTTTCAGAAAGGGTATATTTTGTCTTTTCAGGTATCAAGATTCTTGGCTGACTTCAGTCAGGTCTAGGCAAATAGGGTGTTAGGCTTGTAATCCTCCATGCTAACGTTACAAAAGCATAGTGCAAATAAAAGAGCATCGAGTCGGCAGTCCAGCAGAAAGCAGAGATCAACACAAGGAGAAAGAGAAAATTAACAGAAGATGATGATAACTCAAAATCCAAATAAGATTTTCATTTTTTTTTTTTTCATTTTCTTTTTTTTGGTCTTCCGTTTTCCAGCTGACTACAATATGGTTGTCTTCAAGTCCAACGTAAACAAGTTCTTGATGAGCCACTCTACTTAAGTTAACAAATTTACCGAATTTCCATTACTAACGATTACTATTTTGTCCAATTGACTACTGTACACTCTTAACCCTTATCCTCGAGTTTGGGCCTTAATAAGTGGTGTTATGCCTATGTAAAAAAAAACAAGCAGTCAAAATATCCATCCTATGTTTTGTCTATTTCTTTCTCGCCATCTTTATCCATTATACAACAGTTAGAATAATTGAGATTTTAAACACAAGTTATTTACTTAATGGTGCCATGTTTTTTTTTTCTATATTTTTTTTTCTATATTTTTTTTTTACAAGGTGGTCCCCACTTATCAAGCCACTAAGGGTTATTGCATGTACAGTACGTTATTAGTGTTGAGATTTAATAAAGTGTCTACTTAAGGGGGCAGTTTATCAGGAATTTGTTTACATTGGACTTGAAGACATCCAGGTTGTAGTCAGGTGGGAAACAGGCAAACGGAAGAGAGTTCCACAGCGTGCACTTCTAAGAAAGAAGCTTTGTTCATGGAATCTACGTTTTCATTTAGGCACCGATAAAGAATGGGGAAAATTATTGACAGTGGTTTCTGCTAGACGGGTGTTTTTCGTGAAAGATTGGCGAGGGGAGACTAGAGATTGGAGCTCAGACGAGCACCTGCCATGGAAATAATGATAAAACAAAGATAGGCTCACAACGTCTCTTCTGTGGGAGAGAGGTTGCAGGGAAGAGAAAAGGGCATCCCCCACCTAGCCACAAAGTCTATTTTGTACTCTGTCAAAGCAGGATAGGCTGTTTTTTGCAGCTCCTGCCCAGATATGGCAGCAGTATTCCATCCTTGGACGTACTTGGCTTTTATATAGATAGAGAATTGCATCAGTAGTGAAATATCTTCTGGAGCGGTAGAAGGATCCCACCATCTTTCCAGCGACCTTGGCAACAGACTTGATGTACGTGTTCCATTTCAGATCAGGAGTAAAGATCAAGCCCAGAAGCTTGTCAAAACATTGGGCTTTTCCTAGACGAGAGCCATAGGGCCGATAGAGGGAAAATATAAATGCAGTGGTGTAAGCAAGTGCAACCCAGAAGCACATATAAGGTAAATTAGGGTCGTCTTTGGAAATATCCCTGTCACACGGGAAGCCATCTTTAATGTAGGCACATATTCCATGCCCATGGCTATCTTGGGGGTCAGATTTAGATATTAAGTTAGAGTATCCGTTAATTATGAATTCATCTAGGGATGTGGTTGGCCCTATTCCAGTTTCGCTTAGATATAAATCAACAATAGAAAACAACTCCAAAGAATGAAAAAAGCTGGGGGTCATAAGAAAGATTGACAAACCCATGGTGTTCTCCCATGGTTGTAATACCAAAAGCAAACAGAAAGATTCAAATATGTGTAGATCTCACAAAGCTCAGTTAGGGGAAGTGAGAATCACGAGCAAATTGGACACCAACAGTGGATATTGTCAGATTCCACTTTCATCAGAATCCTGTGCATTGACGACCTTTATCAGCCTATTCAGATGGTACCAATTCAAATACCTCCCATCAGTCAATGAAATTTACCAGAAGCGCATGCCACGAGTACTAGAGAATGAAATCGGAGTGATATGCACGCTAGATATTAGTTTATTGGAAAAATCAAAAAGAATATGAGCCCAACTACACTAATACCGTATACTAAAATGCACACTAAAAAATATACAGCCCCAAAAAATGTGAAATATCCAAATTATCATTGAAATTTCTCGAGTACATACTCAGTGCTGACAGTTTATGACCAGATCCGGAAAGGCTTACTGGTGTGTTCAAATTTCGAACATCAACGAACATGACAGTTTTTAAGGATGATGAACTAATCGGGAAAATTCATTCTAAACGTAACAGACATGACTAAGTTACTAAGGGACTTATTACGCATTTGTTTAGGATAATACACAACAGAACACATTCAGTTCTATCAAGAAAGAATTATGCTCAGCACCTGTACTTTGCTACCAAATGGGATTGTGGTTTCCACCGATGATCCATCTGACAGGCTGAGAGCAGTGCTATTACAACGACAGGACGAAATGAAATTGCATAACATCGCCTACACTTCACTAGCCATGTCAGAGACTGAAACTCATTATGTCCAAATAGAAAAGGAAGCCCTAGCGATAGCATGAGCTTGTGAATGCTTTTCTGACTACCTTGTTGGACTACATTTCACAGTGGGGAGTAAAAAAGTAATAAAGAACACAAGAGAGTTGTATGCTCAGTTTGTCAAGTATAAAGTAGCTGAGCAGCAACTTGGTTCCAATTAGTTTTGGCAAATAGCAAACAGGATTCAATCCTGAAATTGCATTTGTCTGCCCCTGATGTGCACTCTTCCCATGTCCAAACAGAAAACAAACAAAAAAAAAGTGAATTCGCCCAAGTAGTGCACAAGTGCCAATTTTTATTTTTTCATCAAAATTGAATTACGGCACACTGTTTGAAGAAAAAGAAACTGCCCTAAAGATTTAGTAAAAAGAAAAAAGAAAAAAACCAACAGCAAAAAAAAACAAAAAGTTGTTAAGACATTAACTTTTTTTTTAAAGTAGAAAAAAAAATTTTTTTTTCAGTTGTTTTCATGTTTTAAGTTTTCTTGTCATAGGTAAAAATAAATTTATTTACTAAATCTACCTTGTCTGAGAAAATTTCAAGGATTTAATAGAATAGTGATTCTACCTATTATCACAAAGTCAGAAGGTTCAATATAGTTTGTGCCAGAAATTAAGCCAAAACAGAGCTTTCCTCTTTCAAATTTCTCGACTGGGGATTAATTCAAGCTCCCCACTAAGAAGATTCTACCACAGAAGCATGAGTTTCCATAAATGCTCTTTGTGGGGAAAAGACGGGAAAATTCCCTCTGATTAGAGACAAGAATTTCCCGTCTATTCAGCACAGAGTCAAACTGGAAACTGAATTGTGTGCCTTTGAAAAATAAAACAAAGCATCACGCATGCACATAAAAGTTAGGAGTTCCATTCAATGGACAACTCCCGATGGACATTACAATACACAGGAAGTACTCCAGCCATGTGAAGTACCAACTTTTTATATACTTTTCTTGAACAAAAAGTAATTTTTCTTGAAACTGAAAAAAATTGTTTTCATTTACAGTTATTTCCATGTTTGCATCATAAAAAGAAAAAAATAAAGATATGTTTGAAAATTTTTCTTGAAACAACAATTCTTTTTCTATATAATTACATTTCCTTGTTTTCAGTATTTTTATTTTATTGTCTCTGACAATTTTCACATTTTTTTCTGGCTGTTTACATATTGCGCGAGCCTTTTCTAGTCTCACACAAAAACACGCGTTCACATTTCAAGCTATATTACTTGTCATATACATACGCGCACACAAACATACGCACCCACGTCCACACACGTACATATATTCACGTTCGCGTACATACACTCACATTCATGTGTATATACACACACGCTAACATACACACATGTACTCACACACGCGCACACGTACGCACACAAGGATGACATCATTTCTCCCTTTCAATGGAAATCCACACATGCGCAAAAACATATAAAAGGAAGAGATAGGCTGTTTCCAGCCCTTTTCGGACCAGCTCTCGAACTGAGAGGTTGGGCTAACCAGTCGCCTCCCGAAAGGGAGGCGCACACTCGCTCGCACGCGTCCCCTGCGACTATATATAGGGCACGAGCTAACAGACTGTATGTACACCTTCTCACTCTTTCTCTCTCTATCTACTACTTGTCCCTGAGAACACCGCCGCGTAGCTGACTTCTAACATGGCACGCAGTTTAACTGATGTCAACTCTCTATCCTCTTCTTTGTCTACATGCTGGACTATCATTCCAATTTCCACTACATCACTCACTTCTCTTCCCATGTGCGAACAAACGATAGTGAGATGAACACACATTTCCTTTTCTTTCTACAACACCAGTCCTGCAACAAACGATGGTTACACCCGTGCGGACACGAACACATGTTATATCTAAAACATTCATTCTTTCAACAGTAAATAAACAATGTTTATCTTATCCATCAATTGAGTTTTTGTTTCTTTCAATTCCATTCGTTTCATCATTTTCTTGTGGCGAGTTAGGGTATTATTATATCCTAGTCCGCAACAATATCGATGTCAGAAGATGCTGACGCAAAGTTGGGCCAGGTTCAAAATATTTTGTTTTGCAGCATACTAATTAACTAATTTCTATTTACCTCATCTTAGCCATTCTCCATTTCAACTATTTGATCAACTAGCTTAGGAAACATCCATTAATCATGCTGTCTGAACTGTTTGTCAGCTCATTTAAAATGGGATTATTTTTGTCTCTTTTATTTCATATATAATACAAAATTGATTTTAATTTCAATACGGTCAGCATGTCATAATCTTAAAAAGAATACAATTTTTTAGTTTATCCATATTGTCTTTCTGATTAAATCGCACAAGTTAAGAAATGATATGACTACCGATTTAATTTGATTAAATAATGCTGTTTTACTGGTAGCCATCTTAAAGCTGAAAAGTTCAAGATAATTCAACTTTTCTTTTATTTAAACTGTGCATTAGTTTAAAAAAAAAATAATAACAATAATAAAAGGGATCTCTAATTGAAAGACAATTCAAGAAATTTTTCTTTCCTTTTTTTTTTATCGAAATTGAATCACAACACGCTATGTCCAGAAAAAAAAAACATCAATCTATGCCAGATACATTCCTAAAATTGTGATTTATGTCGTTATTTTTTTTCAATAAAAGATTTTCTTAACCTGAATTTCTAATTATTGATTGCTTGAGATATTCATTAACTGCTGTAAATTCCTCCCTGCTCGTATATGGTGACCCAAGGACAAAGTTAGACTGAGAGTTATTTTCTATTTTTTATGTTTATCAACCTTTTTTTTTTAAGGCTGAAATTTTATGCTTCTTAAGATATAAAAACGGAGCATACATAAATAACAATTTTTCTCGATTCCGCAATTCAAAATTTTATTCATCTTACCAATTATATTTTCAGAACAAAACTTTAGCACAATTACAGATTTGTTTTTTTTAATTTGTATATTAATCCCAAATATTTTCTCTATGGACTCGTCAGAAAAAAAACAGAAATCTAGTTTGACTATATATTCCCATGTTTCAGTTGCAGCTTTAATAAGCTTGACATCCTCAAGTTAGCAAATCCATCTTTTATGTTTTTTATGTTTCATTTCAGGTAATTTGTAGTTTTATCATTAGTATTTTATTTATTCATTTTTATTTTTTTCAAAATCACTTTTTCATTAGCGACAACATCTACAAAAGACAAAAAAAGCTTTTGAAATTATTTGGGTTTAAAGATATATAATTCAGTGTCCGAGTTTTTTCTTCAAAATGTTAATCTGGTAAAAATTTTAATGTTTAATTTGTGAACTTTGAATTTAAATTTTTATTTCTTCGTTTTAAACATCAGCAACATATTCCCTGCATTTTTGCCGTCACTCACTTCCACACACACACACACGCTCGCGTGCGAATAAACATACGTTTATTCATTTCAATTTTCCCACGCATTTTGCACAAAAATAAGTTCTTTCAGCAACGACATAATTTCAAATACGCCCATACGCTTTTCTCAAAACAATAAAAGTAAAATGAACATATTTCTGGCGGACGTAGCTGAAGACAGTATCACGTGACACAAGCGACCAATGAGAAAATTTAGAAGATTGTCTTTTTAACGCTTTTCCAAAAACCAAATACCAGAAGCAGCAATCTTGTGCTGGAGCCGGTTCAAAAAGTATTTAAACGCAACAAACATTCTTTCTTACCTTTTTTCCATTCGTTTTTCTTTTTTCTTCTCTTCTCGCTCCAACGTGACACGAGAACATGCCTCTCGTTTTCATCTCATCATCGTTTTTCAAAGCTGTCGAAACCATAATTATACACGCCATGCAGTCACCCAAAAATCACACTTATGTACACACGCACCCATTCCGTACATTCTCTATAAGAATTAATAACAACGGACTACTTTCCATATGGGACTTTTGAATAAGGCGAACTTCGCCAGTTTAAGCACAAACCTTGAAATAAGGACATTATTTTCACACAAGACTTTCACCTTTTAATCTTATTAATTCAATGAAGGACTTTCATCTAACATGATCTTTTAATCTTGATAACTTTTGCCGATCGGACCTTTGCTTGTTCCTTTTGTTATTTTTGTTGAAAAATAAATGCGGTGCATTTTAAATAAGAAGGAGGTGTCATTTTGTTTTATTCATTTTTTTTTATTATTTTGTTTGAGGAAGAGAAATTTAATTTCACTTAAACTTCTTTCCCCCTACACTTCCAATAAAATTAGGATTAAGTTTATTGAGAAAGTAATTATTAGAGCAAGTTGTCGGAATATGTCAGAAATATAATTGTTAATTTTAACCCTGTGTGGAAATTCGCGATTTCATGTTTACTTTTACGCCTTTTAATTTTTAAAAAGCTCTGTTCTTTTTTAAGTAAAAACATAACTGACTTCGGTGTTAATGTAGAGAGTGATCCGATCCGCACTATTTTTTAAATCGTATTTGCACGTTTAATTAAAGTTTTATGATATGTTTTTTTATTCAATTATAAGGTTAAAATACAGAATAAATACAAAACACCCTCCCCTCCCCATGTTAAGAAAGTTTTTTAAATAATAACGTTATTATTTCGGCACGTATCACTCTCTGCATGAGTACCCTGACTTCAAATGGGTAACTCATTTTTAATTAGGTGTTTACAATAAAGGGGAAACAACTCAAAGCGAATAAATTCCAAGGGCATCAAGGGAGGTAATTTATATATAATTTACCTCCCTTGACGCCTGTTATTATATTCTCGCATTTTGAAAAAAAGAGGTGGATGTAATGAAGTGGATAATAACGTGAACTGCCAAATTCAAATCCAGCTGATTCCATAGCACAACTTTCTCTATAGATGACGTAAAATGGGGGGGGGGGTTCACCTCAAATACACAAACGGAATGTTCAAGAAAGATTATCGGACGCTACAGTCCTCTGTCTCTTCTCTCTTGGCTGATCGGGAATCATCTCCCAGCACCCAGAAATGAACATCGTTTTATAGGTTCCATCTTCACGCACACACGAGATTATGCGAGAACGGACGAAATAAAGATGCTGGCCGCCATGTTTGTTCTTCCTTATCTTCGCCTGTACTCACTCGCTGAGCAGAGCACCCACGGTAAGACTTCTCTTTCTTGCTTCTAACCACATGCCTCCCTGATCTCAAGATCACATTTCATAGTCTCTCATCCACTGTGGCGGTCGCCTCTCTCTACTTGGCCTCTGAGGTGTCTCGTCCTCCTCCTGTGGCTGCACACTCCCCTCCACTGCTTCGCCCTCAACTGGTCTGACGTCGAGAATGTGCCTCGGGACTCCTCCCACCACAATGTTGTTACTAGTTTTCCTCCCAGTCACACGACCCCTACTCCATTGTGTGGTGCAGCGCGCCCCCGGTGGCTTCACCCATACCTCGTCCCCGAGTTTAATTGTCCCTGTGGCCTCTACTTCTCGGCTTGCCGGCTCCACCGAATATGCAAACATTGACAGTTGCGGGACCGTCTCTGGTACTTGTCCCAGTTTAGGCGACATGTAATACCAGAAGACAGCTTGCTCAGGTGAGGTGCCTCCTCTTTCCGCAACTGCCTTTATGGTGCGGTGGTTTCTCTTTACGATCCCGTTGCCACTAGGTCTGTAGGCAGCTCTGAAAAATTGTTGGATCTTCCATTTCTTCAGTACTTCTGTCACTGCTACTGACTTGAACGTAGTCCCGTTGTCGGTTAACAACTCTTCCACGGGGCCTCGCTCCAAAAACACCTCATCAAAGATTGCCACTATTTCATTGCCTGTTCCTCCACGTAGCTTCTTCCATAGGGCAAATCGCCCGGGCCCACAGTCAATCATGGTAAGATAAAGTCCACCCCTGTAATGGGTGACATCGCATGCCACTCTCTCCCAGGTCCCACTCACCTCCAATTGGCCAGCTTCATGCGTGCTTGGAGCAGGATCAATCGACTGACATCTGTCGCATGTCCTGACCACTTGCCTCACCTGCTCCTTGGGTCGACTTTTTTCACTAAGTACCAAGTCCTCTCTACTCCCATATGGTGCAAATTGTGCAGTTCTCGCACGCCAACATCATCTAGATCCGATGCAGCAACAACATCTTTCTTTGGCAACAGCCAACTCTTCTTCACTCTCGTGAGAGCATCTGCTCGGTTCTTTTCAGAAGCCACCATGTCTATGCGAAGCTTCAAACAAAACTCTTGCATCAGCTCAGCCAGCACCCCAAGCCTGCGCTTCACTAACATCTCAGCAGCCCCTCTCGTTTTTATCCTTTTTTCGCTTGAAATGAGAGACTTTAGCCAAGCAAACACCGTGGTAGAGTCTGTTTTTATGCAGATGTCACGTAGTCCCCATTTCAAGGCCAGATTGACTCCTTTTATTGTCGCGTCTAATTCCGCCACATTGATGTGGCTGACATCATTCTTTTTCCTCAACCAGGCTGCATCTTCTGCAACTACTCCTCCAATTTCCAAAACGACCCCTGTTGCAATGCTGCTCGCATCGCACCACACGACTCCATCCAATGTTCGCGGTATGTTCCAGATTCCCCGGACTGGGTCTTGCCGTTCTGCTTCTTTCAAGAGCTCTTCCATCATGGTGACCGTTCTTTCTTCCACCTTATCATTCCATCCTCGTCCTTCGGCGTGTCTCTTTATGTAGCTGCATGCTGGTCTAAGGCAGCTAGCAATGGGGTAATGTCCGATCAACTTTCCGCATATGGAAAAAAGTTCACGTCTGTTGAGCTCCTGCTTCAGTTGTGGGATTTCGTTTCCCCTGCGAAACTCTAGGCCGCCTGAAGCACCTCGTTTCAGTTTTAGGCCCAAAGCAGCCCCTCCGTCTAATTTTTCCGGCTCTTTGGCGACCAACCCGAACTTCTTCAAATGAGCTACCACCTCCTTGGCAGTTACCACAGTTTCATTCACCAGAATGTCGTCTATGTATGAACTCACTACCCCATCTCCCTTTCCCATTGTCTCCAGAATCTTCCTGAGGATAGTTGACATAATCTTGGGTGCCGAATTTAACCTGAACCCCACTCGCGTAAGGCAGTAGGTTTTGCCTTTGTACTTGACTAACTGATATTTCCCGAGCTTCTTGGCAACATGGAGTTGCAAATAGGCAGATTTTAGATCTACCAACGTAGATGCACCATTCATCTGCCTCCATTCCCTAATGGTCTCACTGCACACATCTACGGTGTCGCCTCCCGTATGGCACTTAACATGGCCGTTCAGCTCTCGGAAATCCAGGACCGGTCTTACTTTCCCTTTAGTTGTTTGCAGAACGGCCATCAACGGCAAAATGCCCGACTCCACATTATCCGTCCAAGGCATCAGTATCCCTTCCTCAATCCATCGGTCGACTTCCTGCTCAAACTCCTTTCTCGCCCCTCCTCTAAGCGAATTTGTGTAGCACGCCACCCTGTTTGTCAGTGATGGTGCTTGATGTTTCCATGCCCACTCCACTGTCCACTGCTCTCCGTCGAATTTGGCTCGGAAGTCCTGATCTTTGATCGACAATTTTCTTTCCTCTCCGGCCTTGTTGATCCCTCTGGGGGTGTTCTCTGTCACCGCGCACTAAGCTAGTCCGAACCTCACGTTGTCACATGTGATGGTAACACCTCCAAGGCGGCATATAACATTCATTCCAATGATGGCTTGGATACCAGGCACCAGGCGATCAGTGACAATTGCATGGACCCTCATCCGACGTTCAGCAATATCAATAGTGACGGTCTTCTTCCCTCGACACTTCACTCACGACCCATCGAATGCCACTACTTCACCCTTCCCTTTCCATCTTCCGACCAGGGTAGTGTGCACCATGGTAGTGGTGCAGCCAGTGTCAATCAGGGCCATAATTTCCCGTCCTTCCACCACAATCTTCTGTTTGGGCATCTGCTGCGGGTGCGCCTATATTCTCGAATCGGGGCGGCCGCTGGCGCGTCGGCCTCCCCTCGCCAGTTTCCCGAACTTGTGCATTTTACCGCTAAATGGCCTCTTCGATTGCATTTGTAACACACTGTCCATTGCAAGAACTTCCTGCAGTCTCTTCTCATGTGTGGTCCCCCGCATTCGAAGCATGCGATCCCTGGGTTTGGCAGATTCCTCACCACATCCTGCTGTACCGTTGCTGTCGTTCCTCCAGGCTCCGTGGGCTGGGTGCTCACCAAAAAATTGCAGTTCTAAGCAGCTCACTCACATCCAGCGTCTCCACCCCCGGTACCTGCTGCAACCTTTTCGATATTTCTTCCGGGAACTCGGTAACAAAAGTCATCTTGACTACGTGACTCGTGGCATGTCCTCTGATGCCCGACAACTCAACCAATCTCCTTATCTCATTCACATAGACATCCACAGATTCACCAGTCCACCTCTTCTCTTTCAACTTATTAAAGGCCTCGAAAGGCCCCTCTGCGAAAGCTTCGATCAGTCGACCCTTGATGGCGTCTGCATCACCCTGTTCCCACTCGCTGAGCTCCAAATAGAGGGCCAGTGCGTCCCCTTCCAGAAACAGTGATATTACTGCGGCCACATCATCCAGCTTCTGAATCCTTGCTACAAGGTCCACTTTTTTAAGCCACGCCACCACATCACCGTCGCCATTAAAAGGCTTAATCATATTGCTTAAACCTGCGTTGGCCATCACCGAAATAGCTTGATGTAAAATGGGGGGGGGTCACCTCAAATACACAAACAGAATGTTCAAGAAAGATTATCGCTATAGTCCTCTGTCTCTTCTCTCTTGGCTGATCGGGAATCATCTCCCAGCACCCAGAAATGAACATCGTTTTATAGGTTCCATCTTCACGCACACACGAGATTATGCGAGAACGGACGAAATAAAAATGCTGGCTGCCATGTTTGTTCTTCCTTATCTTCGCCTGTACTCACTCGCTGAGCACCCACGGTAAGACTTCTCTTTCTTGCTTCTAACCACAATAGATGTTGGCAATCCTCTTTAAGTACTCGATTCTAAAAATAACAGAGTAGACAAGAACAGAATCAAACCGGTCAAAAATCTCGTACCGTGTCGATTCATAAAAATGTGTGATTTTACTTTAGGGTCTGCCAAAAAACGATTGTGAAGAATGGACCGCATGTTTCGGTGACGTCAGATTTGTGTTAACTATACGAACTATGGAAAAGCAGAAGCGACTTAATGATTTTTTAAAACCTTTGGGTACTCCTTGGGCGTTGAGTTCCATAGCGACCAGCATAAAAAACAAGTGTCGCTCCCTTCCTGACGCATGTACACATAACATTTTTTTTATTTACTGACGTTGTCATAGAAACTAAACAATTATTTGTCATATTATTTATTTATTTTGAAAATTTTTTTACTCTTTATGAATATTAAAAAAAAAAGTTACTAAACATTTATTAATAATGTCCTACTTTTACAGAGATTTGTTTTTAAATTTCTTTTTAAATGACGACTTTTATCGACTTTTTTTTTATAGCATTTGAGGATGGATATGCTGACATTTGTTTTTTAATTTTTTTTTAAATGGCGACTTTTTATCGACTTTTTTTTTAAATAGCATTTGCGGATGGGTAAAAAACGAAAAAAATAACTAAACCATTTACTGACAATTTCTCAGTATCTTGATTTTGATAACATTTATTTGTCAAAAATATTTGTAAAAGTGAGAAATTATCAGTAAATGGTTTGGTTATTTTTTTGTTTTTTACCCATCCGCAAATGCAATTTAAAAAAAAAAAAGTCGATAAAAGTCGTCATTTAAAAAGAAATTAAAAAACAAATGTCTGTAAAAGTGAGACATTATTAATAAATCTTTAGTAACTTTTTTTTTAATATTCATAAAGAGTAAAACTTTTTTCAAAATAAATAAATAATGTGACAAATAATCATTTAGTTACTACGACAACGTCAGTAAATAAAAAAATGTTACGTGCGCATGCGCCAGGAAGGGAGCGATGCTTGTTTTTTTATGTTGGTCGCCATGGAACTCAACACCCAATGAGTACCAAACTTTGTTTATCTTCTTCAAACTGCAATTAATAATTATTCTTTGTTATAATTTTGTTAGGTTTTAAGATTTACACAGTTTAACGATTTTCATATTATAAACATTTGTATATTAAATTTGAAATACGGTTTTACTGAATGTTCTTTGGTTACCTACGAGGTTCCATATTTTGTTCGGTGAAAAGAGACATACAAAATATGGGTGCTAATGCACTTACTGATCCGCGCTATTTTTTAAATCGTATTTCCAAGTTTAATTAAAGTTTTATGATATGTTTTTATTCAATTGTAAGGTTAAAGTACAGAATAGGTACAAAACATCCTCCTCATGTTAAGAACGCTTTTTAAATAATAACGTTAGTATTTCAGCACGGATCACTAAGTGCGCGAGTACCAAAATATGAGAGGGGGGGGCTACAAAATGCTTAATATTTGTGCAATAATATTTTCAAATTTTATCTGGCGATAAAATAGCTGACAAGATTTATATTAAAACTTAATATTAAAAAAAAATTTAAACACAATTAATTAAAAATCTATGTTGTAACGGAACATTTTGAAATAATGGAATTTTAATTGTTTTAATATTTTAAAAATTAATTAATTTTTAGGAAGTTTTTTTTCTTGGCAATTCAAGTATATATTAATTCGAAAAAATGCTATTTAAAAAAAAAACATAATAATAAGTTTATATCAATTTTTTAATTACAACTTCAAGGTAATTTTTTGTTTAATATGTGTATTTAAATTAAAAAAAAATAAATGTTTTACTTATTTGAACTCTTATGTTTCATAATAAATAGAAATGTTGATAGATTTAAATATATTTATTTAAAATTTCGAAAAAATGGGGGGGGGAACACGCTCTAAAAAAAAAGAATTTTCCCTTGTATATTTTACGGAAACTGCATTTTATATGTAATTTCATTCTAAAATGGATAAGTGTCGAAAATTTCACGAAAATCTGACCATTAGTTGATTTTTGCTAGATTTATTAAACACGGGTATGTTTTCACGTTCGAAATGCTTATTACATGGGAACGTTATTTTAAAGCGCCAATTATGTAAATAAGATTTTCATCTCGCAATTTTGTTATTTTCATTCAATGAAAAATTTTAAAAAAAATTATTACTAGTTTATTTTCCCCTTCTTTTAAATGGTACAAAAGTTATATTGATAATATTAATCTATAATAAAGTTACATTGGTTTACATATGGGGGGGGGGTAATTCTGTGGTGACTTTTGGTAGTGCCTATTTTACTTAGAAACAAAAAAAAAACAAAAAAAAAAAACAGCATTTAAAAAATTATGTATCACCTTCTTACCACTTGTAGACCAAGGCATTGTATGCAGTGTGATGTCTTTTTTTCTCATAAAAGAGAAGTATTTTTTTTCTGCTCTATCGTTATTTTCATGGTAAGTAAGAATTCTGGCAAAAGGACGACCCTCTCAATTATCACCCTATTAGTCTCCTTCTTTTCGCTAAAATCTTTGAGACGCTAATCAATCAAGCACTAGTCCACCACCTCACAAAAGCTAATCTTCTTTCTGACAAACAGTATGGATTTAGGAAATGTCGTTCTACTGCAGATATTTTAACAGTCATCTTTGAACACATATACCATGCAGTGCACTGGATAAGACGGATGAAACCAGGGCTGTAGCCCTCGATATATCCAAGGTCTTTAACAAAGTCTGGAATGAAAGGTGTTACAAACAGCCACTTCGACATCAAATACTGTTTTATTATTCTGTTAGTAATGTACAGTAGATATTTGATTGGTATGTTCTAACTTAATGGGGATCCACCAAAACCCAGTGTTAAAATCAGTCTGGAGAGATTCTCTTTCCTTGGCCGAGGATAGAGAGAGTGACGTGTGACGGCGGAACAGTTACCACACTGCGATCCGATCTCGGAAGCAGAGAAAAAAAAAACACTACGGATTTCATCCCCCACGGAGAGAGAGAGAGAGAGAGAGAGAGAGAGAGAGAGAGAGAGAGAGAAACAAAGAACAAGGGAGTTGAAAAACGCTCGATCGACGTTAGCACCAAACACCTCTCACCTCCTCCAATATGAAGGCAAGTGACAGGTCGTCCCTTGATCAGCGCACGTGGTGACCTCGTTGCTCCAAGAAGCAGAATAAGGAAAGAACAGGACTTCGTCAATTCTATTTTTAGAATCGAGGGGCGAAACAAATAAAGAAAAAAATAATAATTCTCTCGTGTGCGAGTAGTTTTGACCAAAAGTCTGACCGCGTAAAACAAAAAAAAAAAACTTTACTTTCTTTCTCTGTCGAGCTGGAAATCGGATTTTTCCTCGTGTGGACTGGTTGCTGCCGCTTACCTTTTGTCTTTCTGTTATAGGATTCTCTTTCAGTTAGTATTTTAAAAATATTCCCCAATCCCATTAGCTTTGAATATATTTGTTTTTATTAAATCTTTCTTTCCCCTTATCATTAATAAATTTAGTTTTATATGATTTGAAAGTGTTTGTTTCGTTATCTCTTGCAAATCTTAATGTGTTCGATTTTTGTGTTTATTTTGTATCCGCCTGTCTCACAGAAAATAATTGTTGCTTTATTTGTTTCAAACCTTTTTTGTATAAAAAAGGAAAATTGAACCCAATCTGTGTTGAAAGTCCGATAACTCTTGTATCCCTATTACCTCCCTTTTCCCTGTACATATCCCATAACCCCTTTTTTGTTCTTCCCCTTTTTAGAATAAAGAGTTCTCCTCATCAGTCAACACGTGTATCTATTTTCCTTCTTTGAATTCCTGTCCATTTTTGTCTCTATTTCACTAAAATGCACCACTCAACAATCTGGGACCTATGAACATAC
Source organism: Euprymna scolopes (assembly GCF_053919585.1). Taxonomy (NCBI): domain Eukaryota; kingdom Metazoa; phylum Mollusca; class Cephalopoda; order Sepiida; family Sepiolidae; genus Euprymna; species Euprymna scolopes. The sequence goes on along the minus strand of NC_136482.1, from coordinate 9,235,123 downwards.
CCCTAATGCAGAAGATTTGTCTGCCTATGATAAGCGTTTGCTATCCATAAATGCCCATCCATATCCCTGTGTTTGCATTTTATTGCATTTTATTGTTATATCTAAACATTGCCCTGGCTGCTAATGAAAATCAAATCATTTGGTATAACTGGATGAATATTAAATATAATTAGACCCTTCTTAGACGATAGGACCATCTAGGTCGTCATCCAAGCAGCATAATATTATTGTGGGAGTGCCTCAGGGGTCGATCCTTGGACCACTATTATTCCTGATATTTATGAATGACTTCCCTGATAATATTGTGTCCGAGATGGGTATATTTGCTGACGATACCACGCTCTATAACATGCATGAAGGAAGAATGGATACACACAAATCCAAGACAATGGCTGAATCGTGAGAAAATAACCTCCAGATCATAGTTGAATGGAGATGTAAATGGATGAAAACATTTAATGCTAGTAATGCTGCTCTTTTTTAACAATTGCAAAAAGCCTCTCCAACCACCAATATACATGACAATTAACTCCTTACCTGAGAATTCTTCTTTCAAACTCTTCGACTTTACATTCACAGGAAATATGAACTGGAACAATGATGGGATCCTTCTGTCGATCCAGTAGATACCTACATGATGATGCAATTCTCTACCTATATAAGATACCTACATGATGATGCAATTCCCTACCTATATAAGATACCTACATGATGATGCAATTCTCTACCTATATAAGAGCCAGATATGTCCCAGGATGAAGTATTGCTGTCACATCTGGGCAGGAGCTGCTATGAAAATCTTGTTCTGCCTTGACAGAGTTCAGAATAGAATTCGTAGCCTAGTGGAGGATGCCCTTTTCTCTTCTCTGCAACCTCATTCTCTTATGGCAAGTGCTCCTCTGAGTCCAATCTATGGTCCCTCCTCGCCAAACATTCATGAGAAACACTCGTTTGGCTAAAAACGCTATCAATAACTTTCCCCACTCTTTATCCGTGCCTAAATCTAGATATAGATTCCATGAACAAAGTTTCTTTCTCAGAATTGTACACCTGTGGAACTCTCCTCCGTTTACTTGTTTTCCAGCTGACTACAATATGGCCGTCTTCAAGTCCAATGTAAACAAGTTCTTGATGAGCCGTTCCCCTTAAGTAATCCAATTTACTAAATTTACACTTCTAACGATTACTATATTGTCCTTTTGACCACTGTACACTCTTTAACCCTTATCCTCGAGTCGCCTCTAGGCTTTGATAAGTGGTGATTCCCTTGTAAAAAAAACAAAACAAAAAAAAACAAATACATTGAGGACATTACGAAGGTTGCTGCAAGGAAGGTGGGTTCCCTCTATCGTGCTAGAAAACTACTCATACCTGAGAGCATCCTGTACCTCTACAAGGCCACCATTGCCCATGCATAGAGTATTATTGTTGCCACATCTGGGCTGGTGCATCTACCAGTAGTCTCTCCCTCTTGAATAGGGTCCAGAAAAGGGTCTGTAATCTAATAGTTCCCATTTTGTCAACTAGTCTCCAACCCCTGTGCCATCACCACAATGTTGCATCCCTATGCCTGTTTTACAAGTATTTTAATGGAATGTATTCTGATGAACTTGTTGCACTTGTGCCCCCTTGATGTACATATCCCCAACAAACCCACTTAGCAACAAAATCACACCCCTTCACTGTTGAGGTCCCTAAATGTAAGAAAGTTTTCTAACTTAATAGCTTTTTCCCTAGAACGATTAAACTTTGGAATTCCCTTCCTGTCACCTGCTTCCTAAACTGTACTGACATGCAGAAGTCCAAATGCAATATAAAACAACACCTTAATCTTTCTTAGGCATGGTCCCAATTAGCAGCCCTTTATGTCCAAGTGTCAATATGCCTTGTTTGGGGTGAACGTGAGTCCAAAAAAATAAATAAATAAATTAACCAAATATTCTTATTATTATAAGAATTTATATTTATAAAGTTTTACATCCCTTCCAAATTGACCTATCTCTAACCAGGTTTTTATTCATCCTTCTCTCAGCTCCATTTTTATCACTTTCTCCTGAACTGAACCTAGTACTCTAACTGCCCAACATCTACTAACCCAAGAACTCTCATCCATTCTTTCAATGCGGCCATATCATCAAAGTCTACTCTTTTGCACACATCTCTCCATGCAGTTCAAATTTAATCTTCTTTAAGGTCATCAGGAACAACGCCTGTCTTTAAGACTTACATTACACAGCCATCATATTATTCTCACATCATTTCTCTTCAAGCAACACCTGCCCTCAACCCTCATTGAGCAGGTTTAATTTTCATGCATTATGACATCCGCATATACATGCTTGGTCAACACTGGTAACTCTCTGCTGGTTAGTAATGACAAAAAATTCCATGAACTCACTCCAACCATAACTCTTTCAATCACACTAGTGCCTACTCCATTCTGTGCTCCAAGGTAACAAAACTTTTAGATAACTGCAATATCTTTGCCCTCCAGATATACTCTTTCCACATCTGCGCTCTTGGCCATCTCTAATGTCTTGCAGTTCTTCGTTATCCTCTCTTCAGTTACCAGAAATTCTACTGCTTTTTTTTGCATACTCAATACTTACAGGTACCATAAATAAATTGAATTTAACCCAACTCTCTTTGCACAAACTGAGCAAGGAGACTTTCCTCTTTTTGGGGAGCTTTTCAACACTGCAACTATTGAACATCACTTTGGTCGTCTCCAGGCCAAGATCACAGTGTAGTATCTTTTCTGATGCTTCGCTTCATCTTTTCTGTTCTCGGTCAGCGAAGGAGAAATTCTTCATGACTGAGACAATTTTTTTTTTGTTCCTATCCGGAGTGTCACTTTTTGGGGAGCTAGATTTTCCTCGCATTAAAAACCAACCTTGTTTCTAACTCTGCCCTCGTGAAGAGGCAAGTAAATAGGAACATTTAGTTTCAGACCTTAACTTCCCATAGCATTCCTGCAAGTCTTTAACTTAACAAGTTCACCATCCATTGTTTCACAGGTAAATACTAAATCATTAGCATACAGCATCTCTTCGGAGCAATCCTCATGGAACTCTCTTGACAATATTTCTAAAACACTAATTGTTGCATACTGGGGTCATATTGAGGAGACATATGTTGGGTACTTTTTAAAGAGAGACGGAGACATGTAATGCACAATGAGAGGGGAAAAGAAGAGAGATTGACATTTATACTTTTTCAGTTCTGCTGTTCTTTCTTCTTTTAACACATATATTAGAGAGGGGAGAGAGTTATCAGTTCTATAATCACATATATTAGAGAGAGGAGAGGACCAGGTAAGACACAGTTCTTATAAGACAAAAGAGGAGACACATTTCTTGGATGGGTTATACACAATGTTCATTAATAACGACGAGGGGACACAATGTTCATATAAAGATGTGTTTCACATTACCTTTAGTTGTTGAAGAATGCCCAACACGAAGACGTAGTTACAAAATTATGATGTTCATTTATTCATTCGACTGGTCAATGATTGATGACATCCAGAAATTCAAATTCATTACATGATTATAACTTTCTAACCCTTCGCTTCCCAAGGGGGGGGGCTGCCTTCTGACCACTGTCAGCTTTGTCTCCCGTCTCTCTCTCTGACTTCTGACTGCCTCCCTGTTTCTATCTCAAACTAGCAACTATATTGAGAGTTCATTTCTCAGCCATGACGTCATCGCATGGCCAAAAACGTGCTCGATCGATCTCATGGCCTGAACATGCACGATCCTCACATGTATGGTTCGCACATGTCCAACCCATTTCTTCTAACCTATTTTCGACCTGACTTATTTTCCAACATATTTAAATTTGCTATTGTTCGTTCTCTTAACTGATCTTGTTTTAATTCAATTTTCATTTAAAGAATTGAATAATTAAATTCCTTTTCAAACCACATATCTGAACTATTTTATTTGAAAACTAAACAATGGGTAATTCTACATTCCATTTTCCGAATCCATTTCAAAACCTAGATTACCAAGTTCAATTCTCGCTCTATCCTATCTTATTTTTACTTATTTAATGTTTTTCTTGCAAGAAAAGGTCACCTTTTCTTGTAACATAATGAAAAGCAACAAACTCCGCACAAAATCCTGATTTACTCCTATTCTAACATTAAATCTGCCACTAAATGTGCTGTTAATTCTAACACAACATTGAGCATCTTTGTACCATTGTTTGAACAAGCGTCACCAACCACTTATTTCTACCTAGTTTAAGCAAAGCCCATCAGACAACTTTTCCTGGCATCCTAAAAAATTGTTTACTAAACGATATATAAGTTAATCACGACCAATCCATTTTCTTCAAGTAATTCTGGGCCATCATATTTTCAAATATCAACCATCAGCAAAATTTTTTAAAAATCTCTAAAAATATATATGAATTCAAAACATCCATTCGGCTTTTGTTATGGTTTTTATTGCTGCAATGCTTAAAAGAATGGCGATAACCACTTACATATAAATGTATAATGATATAGATGCAGATTCTGCCACACGGAATTGGAAAGTGTGAGTCATTTGGTATCAAGTTGCAAGGTTCTTTTAGGGGACGGCTACTACACAGCAAGACATGATGGAGTATGTAAGTGCCTCCACTGGACCATCTATAAAAAATTAAACATCCAATATAGCAGCAAATCCTGGGAACATCAACCTGAAAGAACAGTTGGAAATGACTTATGTACCATACATTACGACCATGTAACTCTACAGCCACCTACATTGAAAATGCTACTATCAAATTTGACATAGTTATATGGAAGAAATCAGAGAGTGTGGCAACCTTGGTTCAATTGAGTGTCCCTAATGATGGAAGTCTGAACAGAGCTGAAAGAGAGAAATGGACGAAATATCAAGGTCTAATGTATGATATGAAAAGAAACTGGAATCTTAGGCAGATATCAATCATACCAGTTATTATAGGTGCCACAGAGCTTATGAAGAAGAACCTGAAGCCCTACCTAACTAATATTCCTGGTGAACCAAGTGCAAAAGAGATCCAGACGATTGCACTTAAGAAAACGAGGATACTGAAAAGAGCTCTCGGCTGGTTTCAATAAAAAGCAGGGCAATGTTGGCAGCTGGTTTGGCTGTCCCATACCCAAAATTACAATCTTCAAAGGAAGAAAATTAAAAAAAAAATCTCTATTATAAACGAGTAGATTTAGTAAAAGTCATGAGGGTTGAATTCACCTGTTTTCTCTTGATCATAAGTTGGAGTAGTTAATATAACATTTTTCTAGCATCCAAGTATCTTCAACTGTTATGCCCATTTGGGGAATTGGCTTACACATTCCTGATATTCATAAATGACCTCCCTGATAAAATTGTTTCGGAGATGGGTATATTTGCCAATGATACCACTCTCTATAACACACATGAGGGGAAAACAAATGAACACATATCTAAGGACATGGCAGAAACACTAGAGGATGACCAATCTGTAGTGGAATGGGGACAAAAATGGATGGTCACATTCAATGCTGCTAAGACTAAGCTTGTTTCCTTCAATAACAACAAGCAACCTTCTTTACCACCAACAGCAATGGCCAAGAACACATTGCCTGAAAGTACTTCTTTTAAACTCCTCGGCCTAACGTTTACAGGGAACATCAACTGAAATAGATACATTGAGAGCATTGCCAAGGCTGCTGCAAAGAAGGTGGGCTTTCTCTACCGTGCTAGAAAATTACTTACATCTGAAAGTATCCTGTATCTCTATAAGGCCACCATTCGCCCATGTATGGAGTACTGTTGTCACATCTGCGCTGGTGCATCTGCTGTTTGTCTCTCACTCCTGGACAGGGTTTAAAAGAGAGTCGCCAACCTGATCAGTCCTGAACTGTCATCTAGGCTTCAGCCTCTGTCCCATCGACGAAATGTTGCATCCTTCTGCTTGTTCTACAAATACTTTAATGATGAATGCTCTGACGAACTGCAAGCACTTGTACCTCCTCGACGTGACTACCCCCAACAAACCTGACAAGCAACTAAGTCCTACCCCTTTACAGTAGAGATCCCTAGGTGTAAGAAAGCCTTTTACTCCAATAGTTTCTTCCCCAGAACTACAAATCTTTGGAACTCCCTTCCGGGATTCTGCTTTCCCAACTGTACTGATATGCAGAAGTTCAAATGTAATGTGAACAAACATCTTGCTACTCATCTCCCTTCATAATGCCCCTGCAAATTATGTCCCCAATAGTAGCCCTCAACTTCAAAGTGGGACTATGCCTTGTTTGGGGTGAAAATTGATTAAAAAAAAAAAAAAAAAAAAAAATACTATCAGACCACCCAGCGTTGGTCGGTTGTAAAATATGCTTAAATATGATATTTTAATTTATGCAGATTTCATATTTATTTTTATAGATCAAATATTCTATTGATTATTATATTGTACCCAATATATAGCAGTTATTTCAAAAGTTAAAAAAATATGATTTGGGTGCCATCTGCTAGAATCGAAACCAAAATCTTTAGTGCTCCAGCCTTAATTGTTATTTCTCTTTCCAGTGTTGTTACCATTTGAGCTACCAACAGATGGATATGAAAGGTTAAAAGTCAAGTGACTTTTAGCTCTGAATGTTTAATTTTACACATCTGCAAAAATCAGAGCAGGAGTGATGTTTTATTTGACTTACCCTGCCATGGTCAACTGTTTTGTTTTGAATTTGGATCCTTTAGCAGCAATTTTTGCTGATGAAAAACCAGATTGAAAGTATGCTAAATAAATACCCTATATCGCAAATTTCAACTCTGTAGACCAAATATTCAGAGAGGAGTTTGGTAGAAACTTTTTGCTCACACACACAGAGTCGTGGATATGACCTAAACTATATCCAATAGTGAGGTCCCAGCTTGTGGGCATTGAGGAGTGTGGAGCCACCCTTTAGCTGTCATTGCTTCCAGGTCCACTCTGTCCCAGAGTGGTAGTACCTGTTAGAGTCCCAACTATGGGTTAAACAGAAACCGACTTGAAAAACAAAAAAATATTCTATTAAAAAATTTTGCTTCAAAATAACCGGATTCAGCATTAAATAACCTGAAAAGGGTTGATATGCCGTAAACAACCAACCAACCACACACACACACACTGACAAGGTCACTTTATATATATAGTAACTGGCAGCCCGATATTGTCCGGTCGTACAATATAGCATGATATTTTAATTTATGCAGATTGCATATGTATTATTATAGAATCAACCCTCTGTTGATTATTATATATTATGAAGAATAATTTGCCCGGTGGACTAATTCGCAAAACAAAATTAATAATAATAATTATAATGGCATTCATCAAATTCCGTCTGTGTTTGTTTACAATATCACATCAGCTGATATTCGGGTCTGCAAATGTCACTTTTGAATAATGTTTAAGTTTTAAAATATACAAACAAAGAAATGATTTGCAGTGATTTTAAATGGTACTTTTCTTCTATATATATAAAAGCGAAAATGTATGTATGTATGTATGTGTGTATGTATGTGTGTCTGCTAAAAGCTTTCGACAGACAGAATAAAAATTAACAAACTTGGTCTCATACTGAAGCTCCACCCTCTGGATGACAAATATAAAAAAATTGGCCAAAAACGTTAATTCTTTCACCCTGAAATACTCATATTTCTACAGGAGGGGGGTCAACAAAACCCGTCCTCTCATGATGAGATCAGTTCTACACGTGCGTCAGAGGACGTCATGACCTGATTTAGTTTAAATATTTAAAGAACTGACACAATTTCATGTACGTCGTGTTAGCTCAGTTGGTTAGAGCGTTGGTTCATTATCTAAATGTTTTTAATTCGAATCGTATGTGTGAGATTTTTTATTAAAAAAATTTTTTTTTTAATTTTAATATGGAAGCAGTGTTATTTAAGCCATTTTTCACGTAACGTTCGTTTTTCTGTTTTTTTTTTTAATTCGCTTATTCTTAGGTTTTCATTAACACCCCCACCCCTGACCGACCAAACACACCCAAAACACCCGGGTACCCACCAATTTTTAAAATTTTAATATCGAAACAGGCTTATTTAAGCCATTTTTCACGTGTTTTTTTTGGGGGGGGAGGGGGGGTTAGTTTTAACGTTCGTTTTTCTGTTTTCTTTTTTCAATTTTTACATTTAACATCGTTCGTTTGCCTTACGTTAGCTTTTTTGTGTTTTTTTTCGATGTTTTGATTACCCCCACCCCACCCCCCGGCTTAAGTTTTAACGTTCGTTTTCCTGTTTTCTTTTTTATCTCGCTTATTCTTAGGTTTTCATTAACACCCACCACCCCCGCCCGACCACACACACCTCCAAGCACTCGGGCAACACCGGGTACCCCCCCCCCCCCGCTAATTTATAATAAATTGAACTCATTAATAAGATAAATAAAATGGTGAAGTACATCTGGGCTTGAACAGGGGATCATTCGATCTGTAGTCGAATGCTCTATCAATAAGCTATATCTCCAGATGACAATAAATCTGTTTTTAAGAAGAAATGATTTGCTAAGATTTTATTATCTCCCTAGGCCGATGTAATGTAAAATATTTCTCTAGAAAACTTATTCTTTTTTTATCTATAAGACAAAAAAGCTATTTTTAAGATCGGATTTTGTCGATTTTTGATACTTATTGGATGACTTTCTGCACAAGACATATCTAAGAACACTGCCAGATATATAAATTAGGCTTGTGTGAAATTTACAAAAGATAAGCTCAGCCATTTTGGAACCTATGAGGAAGGACCTCAGACACATACACAAAGTGACTTTCATATAATAGTGTATATATATATATATATATATATATATATATATATATATATATTTGTGTGTGCTAGAATTTTTTTTTTTTTTTTTTTTTTTTTTTACACAGTGATCACCACTTATCAAGGCCCGGAAGCCACTCAGAGATAAGGGTTATTGCAAGTACATTACGTTAGTGTGGAGATTTGATGAAGTGTTTACTTAAGGGGGCGGTTCATGAGGAATTTGTTAACATTGAACTTGAAGACATCCAAGTTGTAGTCCGGTGGCAAGCAGGCAGACGGAACAGAGTTCCACAGGCGTGCAGTTCTAAGAAAGAAGCTTTGTTCATGGAATCCGCGTTTTGATTTAGGCACAGATAAAGGGTGGGGGAAATTTTTCAAAGTGGATTCGGCTAGACGGATGTTTTTCGTGAAAGATTGGCGAGGGGGGGACCAGGGATTGGAGTTCAGACGAGCACCTGCCATGGAAATAACGATAAAACAAGGATAGGCTCGCAACGTCTCTTCTGTGAGAGAGAGGTTGCAGGGTAGAGAAAAGGGCATCCCCCACCAAGCCACGGTCTATTTTGTACTCTGTCAAGGAAGGACAGGCTGTTTTTAGCAGCTCCTGCCAAGATATGGCAGCAGTATTCCACCCTTGGACGTACTTGGCTTTTATATAGATAGAGAATTGCATCAGTAGTGAGATATCTTCTGGAGCGGTAGAAGGATCCCACCATCTTTCCAGCGACCTTGGCAACAGACTTGATGTACGCGTTCCATTTCAGATCAGGAGTAAAGGTCAAACCCAGAAGCTTGTCAAAACACGGGGCCTCTCTCAGACGAGAGCCATCCATCCCAATTGATGCCAGATGGGGATCAGAGCGTTGATGATGTAAGGATAGGAGTTTGGTTTTAGATGCATTAAAGGTAACCAGCCACGTCTTCCCCCACTGAACCACGCGCTCGAGATCAGAGGAGAGAGAATCAGAGAGAACTTTGTCATTTACAGCCTTTGATGTGTTGCCGTAGATGGTCATGAACTAACTGACAGGAGTCGAGTCAATGATATCGTTTTGAAAAGGTGAACTGTGTTTCTGTATTCTAGAAAACGCTCTTCTAATCTCAAAATTTAAACAAAATATATTTTCTGTACAAACTGCCACAAAACAAGGTGCAAATATAAACTTTAGCCCCAATAAATCAAAACTGGTATACCCGAATGGAACTGTATTCGACATTAAAGAAAATGGAAGACTATATTATTTAAATAGCGTAGTCCCATCAAAAACCGCCTGCCATGATCTACAGACATGGCATAAAATTCTTGGACACTGCAATATTCCTGATATCAAAAAGTTGCCGACTGTAGTTGATGAATGCAAATACAAACATCAAAAACCTTCAACTGCGACGTCTGTACGCAAGGGAAAATGACAAACTATCAAAACAAGATACCAGACAAAAAGGCCAAAAAAATCCTATCAATGGTGCATTGTGACTTGAACGGTCCCGTAGAACCGATGGCCAGAGAACATTTTAGATATGTGTTGAATTTCGTAGATGACCATTCAGGTTTAATAATGGTTTACTTTTTAAAGAACAAATCTGATACCCTGCTAGCAACCAAGAAATATCTAGCCGACATGGCACCCTATGGTGAAATCAAGTGTATTCGCTCTGACAACGGTACGGAATTCACCAATAAAGACTTTGAACTTTTACTAATTAACCATCATATCAGGCATGAAACATCAGCTCCTAGATCACCACACCAAAACGGGACTGCTGAACGTGCATGGCGGACACTTTTTGAAATGGCAAGATGCTTACTTATTGAATCAAAACGCCATAAAAACCTCTGGACGTATGCACTTATGGCGGCAGCCTATATACGCAAATAGGTGCTTTAACAAAACACTATCTAAAACTCCATATGAATCTTTCTGCGGTAAAAAAAACAAATTTAAGCAGAATGCATATATTTGGTTCAACTTGCTTCGCATATATAGAGAAAAAGAGTAAATTGAATATTAAAGCCGACAGAGGTATATTTCTTGGATACGATAAAAACAGTCCAGCCAATTTAATATTTTTTCCTGAAAAAAAGAAAATAAAAAGAATCCGGTGTGTAAAATTCACAGACACGTTTAAATTTACAGATGAAAACCCGTCATATGAAGAGGATGAAATTATATTACCTCAAATAATTAGAACAACCGAAAACAATAAAAATGACGGAGATGAGAGTGTCCATGATGATGATGTTGATAAAGTTGAAAGATATCCCAAAAGAAATAGAAGACGACCCGATTTTTTTGTGGTTGACAATATAAAAGATTATCAAATCGACTATTGCTATTTAATGGAAAATGCGCCAAAAAGCTTCAACGAAGCAATTAATTCAGAACATTGTGATGAATGGAAAATTGCCATGAAAAAAGAAATAGATGCCTTAACTGAAAATGATACCTATACGGTAGTGCCTCTCCCAAGAGATAAACATTTTATTTCTACCAGATGGGTCTTTACAAAAAAGAGTACAACATCAGGCGTAGAACAGTACAAAGCAAGATTTGTTGCTAAGGGGTACTCTCAGATTTATGGTAAAGAATACTTTTCTACGTTTTCATCGACCACAAACCTAACGACAATCAGAATTTTACTGCAAGTCGCATCACAATATGACCTAAATATCCATCAAATAGACATAAAAAAATGCTTATTTGAATGCCCCAATAGACTGTGAAATTTATATTACCCCTCCAGAAGGATTTATAATGAAAAATAAAAATAGCGTGTGGCGACTTAACAAGTCATTATATGGTCTAAAGCAGAGTGCTCAGTGTTGGAACACAGTATTTCATGATTATATTATTAAACAACAATTTAGACAATGCACTGTAGACCCCTGTTTATATACCCAACACAAAGACAATAAACTACTGATTTTGGTTTTGTGGGTCGATGATATTTTAATCGCATCAAATTGTGACATAATGTTAACTGATGTTAAGAACAAATTAAGTAAAAGATTCAAAATGACTGATCTTGGCAAAATATCCTGGTTTCTGGGGATAGAATTTACTCAAAGCAAAGGACTTGTTACGATGACTCAATCGAGATACATCAACAAAATACTATTAAAATTTGGAATGGGAGAGTGCAAGAAACGCTCTACACCGGTCGAAAATGATATTAATAAAAATATACACACAGAATCTGAAATAATAAATGATACACAATATCATGAAATTATAGGTAGTCTTATATATTTAATGACTGCAACCAGGCCTGACATATGCTATACAGTAACAAAACTGTCACAAAAATTATCACGACCGACAATGAAGGATTTAAACAGAGTTAAACAAGTCCTACGTTATTTAAAAGGAACTAAAGAACAGAAGTTAGTATTTAGAAAAATCAAGAAATCCCCTAGAATTAGAAAGTTTTTTGGATTCAGACTGGGCAAACGACGAAGATCGCAAGAGTGTATCTGGATATTGTTTCAGACTCTCAGAAAACGGGCCTATTATTTCATGGAAATCTAAAAAGCAACAGATTGTATCTCTCTCTACGTGTGAAGCAGAATTTAACGCGATCACACACACGACCCAGGAAGCACTCTACCTTAAAAATATCCTAAAGACTATTTTAGAGCCAGAATTAATTACAAGCCCCGTAGTAATTAATTGTGATAATCAAGCCAGTATAGTCTTAGCACAGAACACGATAATCAACCAAAGATCTAAGCATATAGATATAAAATACCATTTCATAAAAAAACGAGATAAAAAAGGAATCCATTATTTTGAATTACATATCATCAGAACAAAATATTGCTGATGTATTTACGAAATCTGCAACAAGGATAAAGCTACAATGTTTTTTCTCAAAACTTGTTGGGGAATTCGACTGGATAATTTTTTTTTTTTTTTCACTGCCCTGTATGTATATAGATTTCTATATATCAAAAAAAAAAAAATAGTCCTGGACAAGACGTTAAACTGTATCCATTTTATTTGTATTAACACTTTAACCTACTAATGCATAACTAATACTTTTGCTAAAAAGAAAAAAAAACTCTTTGTAATTTTCTTTTTGGACATTTGAACACAATTAAAAATGGCGTCTTTTTAAATGCTAAAATTCTAAGATCCAAATGATTTCTAATTTTTCTTATGTCTAAGTGAATATAAAATATATATTTATTTTTGAGCAGAACAAACACAAGGGACTTCCCCATTACAAAAATAGGGAGGATGTTGCAATATTTTGGTGTTTTTAATGGGGTATGATCCCACATAGTCAGACGATTCTATTTATAAACGATGCTGCTAAAAACTGACGAATCAAATTAATTCACGTTCTGCTACCAACCAATCAGAAACCAGAATTGCTTCATAAATATTAAACCTTTTCTGGAGCAATTTCACATGTTCTTTTCCGTCTCGACACGGTAAGAACTGTCTACTACAAACAAGTCACCTCCCAGGACTTGTGTGTAACAGCGAACCATCTGAAACTGTTCTGAAACTCAAAATGGCTTACACTTCTAGACAGAATCATAAAAATGAAGACAATTTTTTTTCCACATGTGTTTACTGCAAATAAGGCATATTACCATTAAAGGAGCTACTGTGATAAGGTTCAGATTTATAGGGGAAATTTGGGCGAGAAATTGGCAGCAAAACGTTTGTTCACACTATATTGAAATTTCTGCCTCTTGATAGGTTTATAAAAACAGGGAGCAGGAAGAGATTTTCACAAAATAGTTGCCTGAGGAAAGAAGTTATTAAAATAGCAGTGAAGAGGTGTAATTTTGTTGCTAGTCGTGTGGGTCGACGATATTTTCATTTAGGGGATACAAATGCAGTGAGGTTATTGGAGCACATTTTGTGGATGTATTGTGAAAGCAAACACAGGGATGTAACACTGGTGATGTGACAGGAGCCAGAGCTTCGCAGACAGTGCTAGACTTACTACCTTATTTTTATTCATAATTCTTATTTAACCTAAATGTGGCAACAATGCTGTATGCATAGGCAAATGGTGGCTTTATAGAGATAAAAGACACTGGCAGATACTTTGCGACTTCATATTAAACTAACCTAGGTGCCTGGCGTTGCCTGGGTGCCTGGAGGTGTGTGTTAAGAAAAAAAAGAAAGTTGTAGTAGGTAGGCAGGCAGGCTCGAACCCATGACATGAAAGCAGAAAAGAAAGTGGAGGTGTGTGTAAGGGTGTTAGTTGAGCAAAAAAAAAAAATAAATAAAGGAGTTGTATCACGGCAGAGGAAAATGAAGTGAAAAAAAAAAAACTGTCTTACCGATGTGCCCTCCATGGTTGTGAGGTCACGCGTGGTCGAAATAACGCCTTTTATGTGATGTCGTGGAAGCAAGGGTTGAATAACTAGCAAAAAAAATGCTAGCAAAAAAAAAACCCCAATTCTTCCTGTATAAAAGTGCCCAGTTGAGGGTGAAGGAATTAATGTTTTGGGCCAATTTTTCAATCTGAAATCTTTTCGTCTGAAAATGATACCAATCTCATGAAAATCCATCGCCTCTGTCGAAAGTTTTTGCAAGACATACATACATACATACATACATAAACAGATTTTTGTCCTTTATATTATAGAAGTTAATATTATTAATAACAAAATGTTTGCTTTCAATTTTATGTAAATAGAATTCTTTTTTAAGTTAAGAGTTTGATAAAATAAAATTTAAGTATATACATAACAATAAGATACATTTTTTATTGATTTTTTAATTGGTGGACATTGATATTGTGAGGTTTAGTAACGATGTTTGAAATTGGGCAAAAATTGATTATTTGAGAGGATACTCAATTTTTTTTAAAATTTTATTTTGTTAAAAATTGGATCTGACAAACATTGATGATCTAATCGCTACTGATATATATATATATATATATATATATATATATATATATATATATATAAAAATACGAAAGGATGAAAGGTATTTAAAATTATTATAGTAATAATTATGTCAGCCCCTTTAAGAACTATGTCCTTATTGTTGAGCACTTTAAAATTGAAATGAAAGTCAGTCACTTAAGCTCGCATGTTATAATCATTAGATAACTCTGGCCGGACGTCTCGACATATAATAATAAATGTTTAAATTCCAACCGTATTTCTCACAGTTAACATTGGCTGTGAGGTTTGCTCTTTGCTAATGGAGTCAGAGATGGCTTTGTGGCCAGGTTCGAATCCCCTGACTGGCTGTAATCATGATTCCCTGCACTGATGATTCCCAAAAGGGTGAAACACGAATGTCTGTAGGTATTTAAAAATTACTATAGTAAGAATTATATATATATATATATATATATATATATATATATATATATATGTCCAGAATTTCCCTTATATTAAAAAACAAAAATATGTATGATGTACATACCTATGATGGAAAAAAAATACAGTATTCCAATTAGTTTGATTTTTAACTAAAAAATCAAATTTTATGGCTAACTGAAAAGCAACTGTCTCATGATGCCATTTTGAAAACAGTCTCTAGAAACAAGGAAGCTAAGTCAATATAATTCAAACTTACAAAATTTTTGTTGTAATGCTTACAAATTCCCGTTAATTGCTAAAAAGTTATTTTATTTATGAAAATAAAACTACTTGATCGATTTATGTGATTTTTGGAATATATTTCCTTTCCGTCACATGTACATACATCATACAAATTTTTATCTATTTTTGTTTCTTAATATAGAGTGAATTTGAAGAAATAATCAATAATGTAAATTTTTATTTTTCATCATTTAAATTTTGCCTCATCCCTTTATCAAGATATGATTTAATATAAAATATTATTCAATTCTATCTACTCTACTATTATATGAAAGGAACTTTGTATGTGTGTGAGTTCCCTATGGACTCTGAAACGGCTGGGCCGATTTGTAAAAAAAAATTCACATGAAGGTACTTGATGTGTTTGGAAGTGTTCTTACGTAGGTTTTATATCGGAATGTTTCCAATAAGTATCGAAAATCGATAATCGAAAATATCCTATTAAAAAAGGATGTCTGATTTTGAGCAAAGTTAACACTTTCATACAACCTAACATCACAAGTGTATTTAATAAGTTTTATCACAGCACAAACTGAAAGGCCCAGCCTATAAAATCAACTGTAGATTCTTATATAAGACCGGAGTGCCTTCAAAATAAATGTTTCTTTTTAAAGCAAAATTGAACCATGATACTTTAATTTTCTATTTTTAACTTTAATTCAAGTCATCGTGTAAAAATGATTTCAGAAAATCAACAGTTGACTCTTTAATAAGACAAAGATATGTTTGGAATTAATGTTTCTGTTTAGAACACAACTGAATCATGATACTAGACTTTTGCATTTTAAACTTCAAGTGAAGCCATTATTTGCAGATAAATTTATAAAATCAACAGTAGATTCTCTACAGTGCAATGTAGACTGTAATGTATTGTGGACAAAGTCACTGCAAGGAGACATGTGAAGCTTCCGCCTGGTTCATTGCGGGTGGGGGATTCCTAACCAAAGCAGACAATCAGTCAATTTGATTAAAAAATGGGCAATTTCATTGATTTCAATGGCAATAAAAGTACGGGAGAGTGGAACATTCGTTGATTCTCATTCAATCCCAAACAACGTCGGGTCTCTCTACTAGTATGTATATGTGGTGTGTTTCTCTAACAATGATGAATTTCTTCACAACTGACAAATAAAAAATAATTTTAAGAAAAATATAAATTCATCATCATCCATTATTGGTCCCCCAACAAAAGGAGGCTGGACCTGTAAATTCACCCTTGTCCGTTCGTCCGTTTCTCAATAACTAGGCCTTGGGATTTTTTGAAATTTTGCACAAACATTAAACATGATATGAGTAAAAAAGTAACTGAACGGATTTTCCGGGAAAACTCTGGTTGCCTTGCTAGGGGTGCCTTTCAGGTTAAAATAGCTAAAATTAACACTTTTGTGCTTATTAAAAAAAATTGATGCCTTGGATTTTTATAAAACTTTCTGAAAAGTTATAAATAACTGATTTCTATATAATTTTGTTTGTCTATACTTCACAATAACTCTTGGGTGTGCCCAAGGGCTCTTTTATGGCTAATAAAAACACTCCATTTTTGGAACTATTTTACTATATTTGTCCAAAATTTTCTGTGTATGTCTATTTAGCAGTTTTGCATGGGGCTGAACTCAAATTTAAATATGTTAAGACCTTGGGGATTTTTGGGGCTAAATGGGGGGGGGGGGGTAAATGATGGACTTAGTCATTTCTTTTTTTGTATGGTGCAGAACTCAAATTTACATATGTTAAGGCCTAAAACTGCACCGTTTGTTCATTTTCACCAGGATTTGACGTACCCTGAGGACTTTTGGAGGGGGAAGCAAGTGCTGAACTTAGTCATTATTTTTATGCCTCATTCACTGTGCACTAACGGGGGACCATGCATGCTTCACTTGTTTTGTATTTAAGGTGCTACTGTGAAAGATTGAGGCTCTATGATGGTGAACGAGCAAAAATTAGTATATAGATGTAGAAACAGACTCCATTTTAGTTGACAAAGTTATTGAGTTTAAACTCGTAAACACAACTGCAATTCTATTTTAACAAGGTGTCACTAGAGCTGATAGTTTTTACTCATTTGACACATGATTTATTGCCAGATGTCACAGCACCAGGTGACTGAGAACGATTTTGGAAAGTTGAGTCAGTTTTGTTCTTGGGAGCAAGAACATGTTTTAAAGATGTAACCTACCGAATTGCAAGACTCCACCCCAAACTGATCAAGATGTAAGAGCTAGTGAAGAGAATTTTGCAGCACATTTCCGAACCACTGTGTTGAAGTCCAGTAGACTTTACTAATAAGGCATAGTCATATTGCAATATTGAGCCTGGTCAGTACCAGATGGGTAACCATTTAAAAATGGCAGGTGCTGTATGTTGGAGGACATCGACATCTCCCTGCAAGAGCTGCAAAAAACTGTTATCATTACTCCTAATGGGGGACTGCTTGTGAATTTCATACTCCTATAAAACTTCCTCCTTTCAAGGAAGCCAGTTCAACCCACCTAGGATGAGTGCTGCTTTTGTACAGTAAGTAATAAACTCAACTGTATTAAAGAAACACAGAAGACTGGGTTTCTTTTATTTTTGTGCCTGTAGAACATTTCATTGCAAAGAATTGGGTACAGATGACTGGATGAACCAGGTCATCTCAATGATGGGTAGTCCTGAAACGTATGTGCTCAACGGTTGCTATGATGCTATTTAACAGGAGTAGCCAGACTATGGCGAGCAACACTAAGCAAAATCTCACTATATGGTTCAATCCAAAATTTTGATACCAGTCATGTAAAAGAAGTTAAAACATGTTATTGTTTTGATGCAGGAGATAACATGCTATATATGGCCTAAACCATGTGACATGCCATGTGTGTAAGGCATCCAAAATCTCCTGAATATACCAAGTTTCTTGTAGAGCAGAACTGAAAGTGATTTTTTCCTCTACCTTGCTGTCATGCATCCACCTGATGATCTGATTATGTTGATTTAAATTCCAGCATTTTTACAAATCTTTTGCTTTTTATAAAAAAAAAAAATCGATTTCTTAAGAAAAACTTTAAAAAATCTTTTATGAAAAACTGTACATTTTAAAAACTTTCATTTCTTCATCTTGAAGTGAGTTTATATGAAAGTTTTTTATTCAATGACAAAAAAAAAAAAGAACCATTACTTTTTTCTTAGCATCAACGTACATGCGTCTATTTTGTAATTACTGTTAAGAACAATTAATTCAAACAACAAACTTCCATTTCAAATTCTTTTTCATATACTAACAAGTTATCATTTATCAAGGCCCACAGGCAACTTGAAAACAAGAGTTAATAAGTTTGTCAGGTGGACAGAGAGACAATACTGTGAGGATTAGTAACGATGCTTGAAATTTGATAGAATTTGATTATTATTTTCACTGTAGGGAATTTACTGTTGATTTTATAAGATTATTTTTATATATAATGGCTTGCATTAAAGTTTAAAATGCAAAAGTTAACTATCGTGTTTCAATTATGCTATAAACAGTAACATTCATGTCAAACACACTTCTGTCATATCAAAGAACCTACTGTTGATTTCATATGCTTGGATTTACTGCTTGTGCAGTGATAATGGCTTGAATTAAAGTTTAAAATGAAAAAAGTCAAGTATCATGGTGCAATTGTACTTTAAACAGAAACATTCATTTCAAACGCACCCCTGTCATATCAAAGAACCTACTGTTGATTTTATATGTCAGGCCTTTCTGCTTTTGTGGTAATAAAATTTCTTATATGCACTTGTACTGTTAGGCTGTGTAAGATGTTAACTTTGGTCAAAATCGCCTTTTCCCTTTCAGATTATTTTGATTATCGATACTTATCAAAGACATTTTGATTATCAATACTTATCAAAGACATTTTGATTATCAATACTTATCAAAGACATTTTGATTATCAATACTTATCAAAGACATTTTGATTATCGATACTTATCAAAGACATTTTGATTATCGATACTTATCAAAGACATTTTGATTATCGATACTTATCAAAGACATTTTGATTATCGATACTTATCAAAGACATTTTGATTATCGATACTTATCAAAGACATTTTGATTATCGATACTTATCAAAGACATTTTGATTATCGATACTTATCAAAGACATTTTGATTATCAATACTTATCAAAGACATTTTGATTATCGATACTTATCAAAGACATTTTGATTATCGATACTTATCAAAGACATTTTGATTATCAATACTTATCAAAGACATTTTGATTATCAATACTTATCAAAGACATTTTGATTATCGATACTTATCAAAGACATTTTGATTATCGATACTTATCAAAGACATTTTGATTATCGATACTTATCAAAGACATTTTGATTATCAATACTTATCAAAGACATTTTGATTATCAATACTTATCAAAGACATTTTGATTATCAATACTTATCAAAGACATTTTGATTATCGATACTTATCAAAGACATTTTGATTATCGATACTTATCAAAGACATTTTGATTATCGATACTTATCAAAGACATTTTGATTATCAATACTTATCAAAGACATTTTGATTATCGATACTTATCAAAGACATTTTGATTATCGATACTTATCAAAGACATTTTGATTATCGATACTTATCAAAGACATTTTGATTATCAATACTTATCAAAGACATTTTGATTATCAATACTTATCAAAGACATTTTGATTATCGATACTTATCAAAGACATTTTGATTATCAATACTTATCAAAGACATTTTGATTATCGATACTTATCAAAGACATTTTGATTATCAATACTTATCAAAGACATTTTGATTATCGATACTTATCAAAGACATTTTGATTATCAATACTTATCAAAGACATTTTGATTATCGATACTTATCAAAGACATTTTGATTATCGATACTTATCAAAGACATTTTGATTATCAATACTTATCAAAGACATTTTGATTATCAATACTTATCAAAGACATTTTGATTATCAATACTTATCAAAGACATTTTGATTATCAATACTTATCAAAGACATTTTGATTATCGATACTTATCAAAGACATTTTGATTATCGATACTTATCAAAGACATTTTGATTATCAATACTTATCAAAGACATTTTGATTATCAATACTTATCAAAGACATTTTGATTATCGATACTTATCAAAGACATTTTGATTATCAATACTTATCAAAGACATTTTGATTATCGATACTTATCAAAGACATTTTGATTATCAATACTTATCAAAGACATTTTGATTATCGATACTTATCAAAGACATTTTGATTATCAATACTTATCAAAGACATTTTGATTATCGATACTTATCAAAGACATTTTGATTATCAATACTTATCAAAGACATTTTGATTATCAATACTTATCAAAGACATTTTGATTATCGATACTTATCAAAGACATTTTGATTATCGATACTTATCAAAGACATTTTGATTATCGATACTTATCAAAGACATTTTGATTATCGATACTTATCAAAGACATTTTGATTATCAATACTTATCAAAGACATTTTGATTATCGATACTTATCAAAGACATTTTGATTATAAATACTTATCAAAGACATTTTGATTATCGATACTTATCAAAGACATTTTGATTATCAATACTTATCAAAGACATTTTGATTATCGATACTTATCAAAGACATTTTGATTATCGATACTTATCAAAGACATTTTGATTATCGATACTTATCAAAGACATTTTGATTATCGATACTTATCAAAGACATTTTGATTATCAATACTTATCAAAGACATTTTGATTATCGATACTTATCAAAGACATTTTGATTATCAATACTTATCAAAGACATTTTGATTATCGATACTTATCAAAGACATTTTGATTATCAATACTTATCAAAGACATTTTGATTATCGATACTTATCAAAGACATTTTGATTATCAATACTTATCAAAGACATTTTGATTATCGATACTTATCAAAGACATTTTGATTATCGATACTTATCAAAGACATTTTGATTATCGATACTTATCAAAGACATTTTGATTATCGATACTTATCAAAGACATTTTGATTATCAATACTTATCAAAGACATTTTGATTATCGATACTTATCAAAGACATTTTGATTATCGATACTTATCAAAGACATTTTGATTATCGATACTTATCAAAGACATTTTGATTATCAATACTTATCAAAGACATTTTGATTATCAATACTTATCAAAGACATTTTGATTATCGATACTTATCAAAGACATTTTGATTATCGATACTTATCAAAGACATTTTGATTATCGATACTTATCAAAGACATTTTGATTATCGATACTTATCAAAGACATTTTGATTATCGATACTTATCAAAGACATTTTGATTATCGATACTTATCAAAGACATTTTGATTATCGATACTTATCAAAGACATTTTGATTATCGATACTTATCAAAGACATTTTGATTATCGATACTTATCAAAGACATTTTGATTATCGATACTTATCAAAGACATTTTGATTATCGATACTTATCAAAGACATTTTGATTATCAATACTTATCAAAGACATTTTGATTATTGATACTTATCAAAGACATTTTGATTATCGATACTTATCAAAGACATTTTGATTATCGATACTTATCAAAGACATTTTGATTATCGATACTTATCAAAGACATTTTGATTATCGATACTTATCAAAGACATTTTGATTATTGATACTTATCAAAGACATTTTGATTATCAATACTTATCAAAGACATTTTGATTATCAATACTTATCAAAGACATTTTGATTATCAATACTTATCAAAGACATTTTGATTATCAATACTTATCAAAGACATTTTGATTATTGATTCTTATCAAAGACATTTTGATTATCAATACTTATCAAAGACATTTTGATTATCGATACTTATCAAAGACATTTTGATTATCAATACTTATCAAAGACATTTTGATTATTGATTCTTATCAAAGACATTTTGATTATTGATTCTTATCAAAGACATTTTGATTATCAATACTTATCAAAGACATTTTGATTATCAATACTTATCAAAGACATTTTGATTATCAATACTTATCAAAGACATTTTGATTATCAATACTTATCAAAGACATTTTGATTATCAATACTTATCAAAGACATTTTGATTATCAATACTTATCAAAGACATTTTGATTATTGATTCTTATCAAAGACATTTTGATTATCAATACTTATCAAAGACATTTTGATTATTGATTCTTATCAAAGACATTTTGATTATTGATTCTTATCAAAGACATTTTGATTATTGATTCTTATCAAAGACATTTTGATTATCGATACTTATCAAAGACATTTTGATTATCGATACTTATCAAAGACATTTTGATTATCAATACTTATCAAAGACATTTTGATTATTGATTCTTATCAAAGACATTTTGATTATCAATACTTATCAAAGACATTTTGATTATCGATACTTATCAAAGACATTTTGATTATCGATACTTATCAAAGACATTTTGATTATCAATACTTATCAAAGACATTTTGATTATCAATTCTTATCAAAGACATTTTGATTATCGATACTTATCAAAGACATTTTGATTATCAATACTTATCAAAGACATTTTGATTATCGATACTTATCAAAGACATTTTGATTATCGATACTTATCAAAGACATTTTGATTATCAATACTTATCAAAGACATTTTGATTATCAATACTTATCAAAGACATTTTGATTATCAATACTTATCAAAGACATTTTGATTATCGATACTTATCAAAGACATTTTGATTATCGATACTTATCAAAGACATTTTGATTATCAATACTTATCAAAGACATTTTGATTATCAATACTTATCAAAGACATTTTGATTATCAATACTTATCAAAGACATTTTGATTATCGATACTTATCAAAGACATTTTGATTATCGATACTTATCAAAGACATTTTGATTATCGATACTTATCAAAGACATTTTGATTATCAATACTTATCAAAGACATTTTGATTATCAATACTTATCAAAGACATTTTGATTATCAATACTTATCAAAGACATTTTGATTATCAATACTTATCAAAGACATTTTGATTATCAATTCTTATCAAAGACATTTTGATTATCGATACTTATCAAAGACATTTTGATTATCGATACTTATCAAAGACATTTTGATTATCGATACTTATCAAAGACATTTTGATTATCAATACTTATCAAAGACATTTTGATTATCAATACTTATCAAAGACATTTTGATTATCAATACTTATCAAAGACATTTTGATTATCAATACTTATCAAAGACATTTTGATTATCAATACTTATCAAAGACATTTTGATTATCAATACTTATCAAAGACATTTTGATTATCAATACTTATCAAAGACATTTTGATTATCGATACTTATCAAAGACATTTTGATTATCGATACTTATCAAAGACATTTTGATTATCAATACTTATCAAAGACATTTTGATTATTGATACTTATCAAAGACATTTTGATTATCAATACTTATCAAAGACATTTTGATTATCAATACTTATCAAAGACATTTTGATTATCAATACTTATCAAAGACATTTTGATTATTGATACTTATCAAAGACATTTTGATTATCGATACTTATCAAAGACATTTTGATTATCGATACTTATCAAAGACATTTTGATTATCAATACTTATCAAAGACATTTTGATTATCAATACTTATCAAAGACATTTTGATTATCAATACTTATCAAAGACATTTTGATTATCAATACTTATCAAAGACATTTTGATTATCAATACTTATCAAAGACATTTTGATTATCGATACTTATCAAAGACATTTTGATTATCGATACTTATCAAAGACATTTTGATTATCAATACTTATCAAAGACATTTTGATTATCAATACTTATCAAAGACATTTTGATTATCAATACTTATCAAAGACATTTTGATTATCAATACTTATCAAAGACATTTTGATTATCGATACTTATCAAAGACATTTTGATTATCGATACTTATCAAAGACATTTTGATTATCAATACTTATCAAAGACATTTTGATTATCAATACTTATCAAAGACATTTTGATTATCAATACTTATCAAAGACATTTTGATTATCGATACTTATCAAAGGCATTCTGATTTACTTATGAAAGGCATTCTGATTTAAAACCTAAAAACATGGCCGGGCACATAAAGTATGTGTGGGGAAAATAGAGAAGGCTTACCACAAAAAATGTGCTCATGTTTGTCTGTTGTGTGGGGGGAGAAGGAAAAACGAAAAGATTCAAGATGGTGACCATGATCTTTTAATGTCCACGGTCTCAAACAGTTCTTGAAAAATCACATCTCCCACGTGATTTTGAGGTGTGCCCGGGCACCATGAAAGCAGGTCGTTGAGGGGAGTGGGCAGAAGCGTTCAGACCTGTGTAGAGTGAACATCGTCAGACTTTTCCGAACTTGTTTACATTGGATTTGAAGGCAACGATATTATAGTCAGTTAAGAAGCAAGCCAGCAGAACAGTGTTTCATAGGCGGGCAGTTCTAAGAAAGAAGCGTTCAGACCTGTGTAGAGCGAACATTGTCGTGTGACTCAGACTTTTCCGATTCAGTACCTTTGTGTGAAATTTCGGCCGTTTTTGAGTCCATAAGGAACGAACTTGCACACATACAAAGTTTTTTTTTTATATAATAGTAGAAATAGAGATAAACAGGATATATAGATGGATAGAGAGAGAGAGAGAGAGAAAACATGAAATGTAGAAAAACGTGGACAAACGTGCGATTGCATATAAGAAAAGAAATAAAAACCAAAACCAGGAAACACTTCAACTTGAGAGAATAGACACATTGATTAAGGGCAAGTTATTGTTTTACACTTTTTTTATTTCAAGTAAAAAACATCAAAATATTTTTGTTTTTCATTCATATTTTTTAATAGAAAAAAAAAAAAAAAAAGAAAAACCTATTTCCACATTGCAGGGTCTTTGTTTTTTTAATTTATTTTTGTTTGATTTTTTTTTTTCACAAGACATAAAAAGTCAAATGATATGGCAAAAATTTGAAAAGGACAAAGAAAATTAAAAAAAAAAAAATCAGCTTAAAATCAACTTTAACCCCAGGTTATGAGATTTAAGCAGTTTTAGATAATTTTTTTTTGGTTCCTTTTTATTTAAATTATTCATCTTATGTTCAGAATATTAAGTAGTTCTTTAGAAGAACACAGCTATGAAAAACAGGGCCTTATTATTATTTTTAAAATAGTACAATTTTGAAGGTGGATACTATGATATTCATAAACTCTCCGAATCACAGTGCATTTCAATAAGAAGTATTAAAAAAATAATGTTTTACTGCATACTGGTGTCAGCCATATTGCTTGTCTCTGCATTACACTACAACAGTATAAAACACTATAATAGTGAACCTATTTTGCACAGTCAGGTGTACCTTGAACAGATATCTTGTTTTTCCAAAAACATTTTTGGAGCTTTTCTAATTTGGGAAAATTAGAAAAATAAAAACAAATTTTAAAACAATTTATTGAAAAAATAAATTGGAAAATGGTCATAAAAAATGAGTAAAGTTATATATTTTTTATAATTTTCTTATTTTCAAAATTAGATCATAAAACTAAAATATATGGACTGGTCATAGTCGAGAGCAACTCAAAAGCTCCCTTTTAATTGACGACTCCCCACCTCGAGATGTAAGGGAGGGCATCACTCTTGGATTAATCTGTTTACTTTTAACACTTATTTTAAAATACTTAGTTAGCAAGTAGGCATTAAGTACCATCTTTTGAGTTTTTTTTATATGACTTGACTAAGGATTGAACCCTGGTTTCCGATCCCATTAGTGAACACTGATTATTATGCCAATAATTTTGAAAATCAAAAATAAATTTTCAAAATAGTATTTTGTGCCGCCGTTGGCTAATATAGATACAAACAAAATGGTGTTTTTAAAGTTTTTAAATTGAAAGAAATTTTTTTTATTTAAAATCGGAATGTATTGAGATTCCAAGAGTTTATAACTATTGGAGTACCTATCTCTAAAAATTCAACAATTAAGAAAAGAAAAAAAAAATAAGGCGCTTTTTTTTTCATAGCGGGGTTATCGTAAAGAATTACTGAATATTATCATTATATCTTGAGTGTCACTCTGTTGTATTGTTTTCTTCAAGAGACAGCAATCTCAACAAAGGTGCATGAATGGAAAAAAAAAAAAAAACACACATAAACATGGGTTATAGGAAGAACAGGAAACAAAAACAAAGAAACGAAAAAAAAAGAAACGAAAAAAAAAAAAGATTTGTAAATGACAAAAATGAGAAAAGAACCAACAAACAAAAATAAAAACATTCATGGTTAAGCCAAAAAAAAAATTAAAAAATGAGTAAATTAAGTGGTTCGGAAATGAGATATGGAAACAGAGGTAGGAATAGAGCTGTCCTTACAATGCTGCCATCGAGATGAATGATGGATAGAGATTGTTGTTTCAATTTTGTTTATGGAGAAAGAGCAGATTTTGGGGAGACCTAAGAAGGGCCCGGGATGGGAAAAACACCTTAAAGTTGGTCTATGAGGATATGATTCTGGCATGCCTGCACAGTTGGCAATTAATTTTTTTTATATACACCCACATAAGTGAATAGAAAGTGAACCTTTTGTTTACTTTTTGCAGCCTTGTAACTTTTGTTTCCCTTATTTTGTTCTTTACTTCTCACATTTCATGAGCAATGTCTCTGACAAAGAGGGAAGAATTGCTGTTTTATGAGTCGGAATCTATCTGTAGAACATTTATCATTGGCTAGTTTTTGACCTCGAGATAGTATTTCTTTTAGCTCCTTACATATAGTGCCTTCATGCCTTGTCTGGAGCAATTTTCATTAAAAAAAATTTTTTTTTTTAAATATATTGGAGAAAGTGGTTGTGATGCAGTCGTTATTGGCACAGACTGTGGACTCAGTCTTCTGGGTTTTAGTTCTATTACATCACTTTACAAATACTGATGGAAAAAGGTATGAATCCATTTTGTCCTCCCTCCAGCTATGGATTAAATAGATGGATTAGGATCTTGTTAAAGCAATATCTAGAAGAATGAAAATTTCAAAATAATACATGTTGTAAAGGACCTACTACTATCAACCTCCTTAAAAATCTGAATGTTCAAAGACAGAATTATGTTATTGCGCCACTGTTGATGGAAAGTCATCGGACAGGTCATCTATAACATGTAATTTCTCCTCTTAACAACGCTTCTGTTATCAAAACCATTTTCTCATTCCAACAATTATGTATGTGAGTGTAAATTGTGTCAAATTTCTTTTTTTTTCTATTTTTGTTTTTCTGTGGGACACCATTTAAAAGAGAATTATCTCTCTTAGTTGATTGGTTATGTAATCAGGAATTGACGTTTTTGAGTGTTTATTTTGTGTGGCACCCTGTAGATAAAACTAAATGCTTATTAAAAGCTAAAAAAGGAGAAGTGAAGATTATGCAGAAAATATTTAAGTAAATATTTTTTAAAATGAGAAATTTATTTATATAAATTTAAATGAAAGTAAAAAAACTGTAGCGTTTGCTTCTACAGTATAACAACCTTTTTTAGTTATTCATACCAAAAGTAAATTCTTACCATAAATGAATCGTTGTATATGAGTTACCATTTTACTTATAGTTGGAGTGAAATTGTGGATTCATGCCTTTCTCGAAGTAGGATTTGAAAAAAAAAAAAAAAAAGAAAAAAAAAAAAGCATCAACTGATTCCATAGTCTGTGACCGGTTATCCATTCTACCAGTAATGCACCTCATCTGCATTAAATAATTCCTACTAAAAAGGTCAAAATACTATAAAACAGACAAGCCAAAAATAAATTCACACGAGAAGAAAAAAAAACAAAATAAAAAAACGTTTAAGGTTTGATGTCTTCATAATGCATTTTAACTTTTCATAAAGACCCCACAAAGTAAAAGAAAGTGGGGTCAATTTTTAGGTCATATGAAATATAGGTGATGAAAACATACTCGAATGTCAATAATAAATATTTCATCTGAACTGTGTTTTACATGCATGTTGCAGACTATTTTTCAGGCTGTACAGTATAAACGAACTGTATTGGAATGACACACTTTGATTATATGTTTTGGGAATTAGTTTTGTTCACACCAACGGCTTTTGGGCGCCAAGAAATCATTAATGTGATAACACAATTAGTAACCTCGGGTTCCTAGGATACAATTCCACATACAAGGGGCGAATGAAAATCATAAAGGTACCTCACACAAACATTTGTGAAACAAATAATTTTTTTAAATATTACACTTATGTTCCGTCAATATATGCGTAGGCACCAAATTTTTAGGTCCTGTTTCTGTTTTATTTTTTGAAGCTTGTTGTTGTGAAGGAACCAATACATTTCTAGAAAACAGAGAAAATTGAATTCAGCAACCGAGCACTTTGCAGTTGCAGAAGAAGCGGAATCTTAACATCTGAAGTATATTAAGGATTTGATTGCAGATGATGACGTGACGTTTAGATGAAGATAGCCGCCACTCTAATCCTTGTAAATGCATCGGCTATTTTGCTTTAAAAAAAATGAAAAAAAGTACTAAGATCTAAAAACTTGGTACATAAGCACTTAAGTTATGTAAGAATAAGAGGGAAGTTTTTTTTTTTGTTCATCTCACCTGGACTGTAAAAGGTATCTCTGTACTTTTAATTCAACCCTTGCACAGGCATCAAACTAATATCAAGGGCAGTAATTATTATTAGGATACGGAAACTAGAGAGGTCAATCACATTATCATCATTAGCCCAACTGACATGGAGGGACAACCGGCCCTCCCGTATTTTGCCCTTTGCCCGTTACCCCAATCTGCCCCTTGTTACAGGGTGAAAAAAAAAAGAAAAAAAAAAAGAACCAGAATTTCTTAAAGAAAGTTAAAAAAAAAAAACAAAAAAAAAAACAACAAAAAAATGATAAAAAATATATATTTAAAAACCATACTTATAAAGGCAGTAGTCAGTACTCATTGTAGACTATTATTATATCCAGATATGAGAGTATTCGTTAAAGGAATTGAAAAAAAAAATTCTCTCTATCTCACTCACATTTTTAATCCAAGATGAAGGTGGTGGTGGTGGTGGTGGTGGTGGAAGAGGAGGTTGTGGGGGGAGGAGGAGAAAAATACCAACAATATAAAAAAAAATATAAATTCACAATAAAATTCTCATTCCTCGTATGCACTGATTATGCGGTTTACTAACCAATACCAGTTAGAAAAATAAGTGTCAACCATTCTTTGTTAGTTTTTATTTTTCATTTGCGACGGCCGATGCAAGATTCTCTTGAAATGCATTTACTGATCTTCAAATTTTTTTATAGGATTGAAAAAACAAAAAAACAAAAAAAAAAAACGCAGCAAATAAATTAATAAGTTAGTAATAAAATACCATCTCTTTTTTTATTTTTTATAACATTGAAAATATTGAAGTTGTATATAAGGGATGCAAGTAGTTGAGTATGTATAAAAAAAATTACAACCTCTGTCCCATAATAAGTGATCCAGTATACATTCATAGAAAGAGTAGATATGACCAATTATTATGGAACAGAGGCAGGATGATTAAAAACTATTTTAATTAATGTTGAGGGGGTATATAATTTTAAAATGGTTCGTAAAACTGGGTTAATTTTTTTTTTTTTAATTACTTTAAAAGCTGCCCTTTTATGCAAGACCAATATTTAAATAAACTATTAATATTAATAGTATTGCTTTAATAAGCAGATACACAATAGTTAAGTAATTTAGCAACACTTAACTCACAAATTAATAACAGATTCGAACTCGACACAGAATTCTTAATTTAACCCTTCTCTCTCTCTCTCACACTAAATTTATGCTTGATAATAATCATAATATTTGTATCTGTATTTTATTTATCAACCAATGATCGACCATTGATCAAATTTTGTCATTCAACAATATTTGGATTCATGAACCTCATTTTCAATTCATTTTTCGACAATTTGAATCAATTTTTTGAATTTTCAAATTTTTTGAAAGTTTTCAATTTTTATGCTAACTGGCAAGTCTATATTTTTATTTTGCTAGTTATTTTCCGTGAAGAAAAAAAATAACGCCTGATTCTTGAATTTCCATGGAATGAGAAAATAATCTTTTGTATTCTCTGTTTCAAAACAGTAAATTCTGTAAATTAAAAATTTCCATCATTTAATTCCTGCCATATATAAGAAAATCCTATATGGCAAGCTGGCCATTGGGATCAGACCATGAGGACCACATAACATGTGCTACAAGGACCAACTAAAGCACACTCTGACTTTTACCCGCATTAGTTCGTCCTTGTGTGAAGAAACTGTCAGGGAACAAACGACGTGGAGGAGATTGAGGAAAATAGAAAGGAGAATGAAAAGGCGATGTAGGAGAAGAGAGCCGTCTTTCTCCTCCTCCCCTGTGAATACTGTCCGTGGCTATTCTACCACCGATTAAGCCTCGCAAGTCATGTCATACATAAACAACTGCGAAAATAGGACTCCTGACAGAATCTGATACTTGAACACAAGTGGGAGTCATTGCTGCCGATAAATATGTAATTAGAGGAGTTGTTCGAATCTATACTGATAAATCTTCAAAAGACAAAACAAGCTTGTCTATAGATAAATCAGTAATATTTCATTTTTATTGTAAACCCCCTTATTAAAGGGAAGTCACTTTGAAATAAAATAATTGTATTGCCCTGGCAGTTACGCTATAGTTGCCTCCCTTATTGTTGAACATTTTAGATGAAATTACTGATATAAATTTGTATTAAAACTATATTTACATATCTCAATAGCTCTGCTGACCTGCTGCTAGCCAAGAGATTAATGACATTGGGTTACAAGTTCAAACCCATTGGTAGATAGGCCAGATGTTTGAATCTATACTGATGGGTATTTAAAAGACGAAACAAGCCTGTCTTATATATAAATAATATTGAATTATATATATATATATATATATATATATATATATATATATATATATATATATATTCCAGGTAGAAAGATATCCAAACTTTAAGAACGATTAAATTTCAACAAGGGTCGTTGATAGTGCTCAATCAAAGAGAGCAAATTATATTTTTTTTTTTATTATTCTTTTATGCAAATAATTTAATTAATGATGTATCTGCATATTGTAACAATGAAAAAAAAAAAGTAACATTAAAAACGCTTCAGTTGTACTTATATAAGTATTAATTAATAATAGTTTTTCATCTTGTAATTATTATTAAAAGAAGTAATAATTTTGACAAACTATAATCCATCTAGCATTTCAAATGTGCCTCATGCCAAATTTGGTACAATTCTGACCAGTAGCTTTGGAGCTTGTAAGTGATAAGCTAGCTTACAAGAAATGCAATATGGATTGTATCAAAGAAACGTTAGAAATTATATATATATAGTACTTGTATAAATTAGGTACTTCTTTAGAGATTCACTACCACTCGGTGATCATTGGACAGCTTAAAAACGTTTGTATACAAAATACTGATATCCGCCTTTTTTTTTTTTTTTAATTTTTACTTCCAGTTTTGAACACCTATTCCGCAAATAATCTTTAATGCCATAAGTTTGATTATTTGTTTATTGAGAATTTAAAAAAATTTTATTTTAAAATTTAATGACCTATTAAAAAAAAGTTCTATAAAGCTCTGTCTGAGAAGCAATTAAGCACTGTATAGAAGTGCATATCTGAAACTTTGATCTGGTTTTAAAAGTTGCTACTCACAGCAATCAGTAAAT
The DNA here is from genome assembly GCF_053919585.1 of Euprymna scolopes. Classification (NCBI taxonomy): domain Eukaryota; kingdom Metazoa; phylum Mollusca; class Cephalopoda; order Sepiida; family Sepiolidae; genus Euprymna; species Euprymna scolopes. The sequence goes on along the minus strand of NC_136482.1, from coordinate 9,202,901 downwards.
CCAACGCCATTTATAGGTCCCACTATTTTTAATTGACGATCGTTTCTTTTCAGATAAAGTGTACCAAGAAATTGTATGTTATGCATTCATCTTATGTAAGATTCGTCAGAAGAAAATTGGCACACATCTCAAAAACAGTTAAAAAGAAACTTGCAGTAAAGTAGTCGTCCATATTGTTTACCGAATTATATAAAAATCGTTGGATTTAGAAATATATTGCTCTGGGAATCCTCAATATCTATCACAAAATATCTTATATTTTGGACAAACGTATGGAAAGTATATTTAGTTCAACTGTATAAGAGATTATTGTGCTAAAAATTAATTATATAATCAAACCAAAATATGTGTGCGTGTGTATAATAGAAGATCAGAACAACATCGATACCGTCGGTTTCAAATCCAAACAAAGGGGACCAATTTGATCACCTATGTTGGACTTTCTTCAGCCTTTAAATATTATGCTCTTATTTTTTTAATTTTCTTAATAATTGAGCACTCTGCAGGGGTTCTCTCCCACTAACCTTACACATACCTATATATATATATATATATATATATATATATATATATATATATATATGTGTGTGTGTGTGTGTGTGATTAAATTCTTAGTTTTCATGAAATTAGGAAGAATACATTTTTTTCTGTCGACACAACCAACTTTTGTCAACTGGAAATATATATATCACTTCTATGACTTTTAAATGCTGAGTTAATTGGACTCAGATCAAGATTTTAAAGTTTTTGTCTATGTAGGGGATGAGTACAAACAGGATTGTCACTTAAATGCTGTCCAACTTCTTTTTAATCCGAAATCTGATGCAGAGAATTAAAACGGCAGTATCAATGTACACATGATGGAATGCGCTGTTTAATTAGCTCAATTAATCAACGCGCCATGCATCCGATAAAACGTGATGCACATTGGCATGTGCAACAATAGATTCTGCTGGAAGCATTGTGGGATATGACTTCCTGTGTAACTAATGACGTCAGACCATTAAGAGAATTTGATTGGTCTAGACTATTTTTGACAAATAATATTTGAGCGTGATTTCTGTTACTCTGGAAATAAGTTTTTTCCAGAGTAAGAAATATCATTTATAGAATGGAGTTGCTGTTTTTGAAAGCTTGTCTCCTTAGAAAATCTTTTTTCAGTTCATATTCTCCAGGAGAACGAATCAGAATTTAAATAGTGATACACCAAATATAACTAATAATGTCTTACGCGCTGAATGTTTCGTTTCAGTGTTTCAGCACAGCATGTGACCTCTTGCATCAACTCGATAACGTGTCTGGATATACATGTATTAGGGAGTATGATAAAGCAAGGAAGATCAGGCTTGAGTGCGTAAGAAGCAAGATGACTACATAACCTGACTGATGTCAAGCCTTTGGATTTGGCAGCATGGGGAGAAAACATGAGATGTTACCTGGTGTTGTGCACTTTGATATTTCCAGCACCCATAAAGAATGATTTCGAAGCACTCATCTATGAAGTGTAGTTAACGCAAAGAGGATTGTCGAGTAAATGTGGTCCAATGTTTCAATCCAAAATCTGCCATTGATAATTAAAATGGCGACACCAACATACACATGATGAAAGATGCTGTCTATATTCATTCAATTAATAGCTGTTAAATGCATCCTAAATAGCCAGGTTTGGGTTAGAGTTTATGTTATATAAATAGAAAGAAAATCGTGTTTTCTTCTAGATTATTTTACAGGCATTAATAATTTTATTTAGTTTATTTTTTTATAGCTCATTGTCACATTGAAATACTGGTTCTCATTAGATTACCAAAGTCAAGAGACGTTGAGCCTGGTCAAATGGTGTATGCAGGAGGATAACACCTACTTACAAAAACTAACATCGTTAAAATGGTATCTGCAGTTTTCAGATGAGCCAAGATATTGATCAAGAGTGGCTCCAGAGTAAGAGAAGGCAAGCCAGTAAATCTTGATTATGACGTCTGTCTTGTGAGAGATGGTGTCTTGGAAAAAAATATTTGGTAGAAGAGTATATGTGTACGTATGCGTGTGTGTGTGTGGGGAGGGTCTCACTACAGTACCTTTCCAAGAAAATCATGAAATGGTACATAAACTAGTTATCGCAGACAACATGAACTGAACTGTCATTTATATTCTTATGACAATTCTCCAATGAATAATTGAAAGAGACATTGTTTCAGATTGAACTTTAATTATTTCATCCTGTACGGCAGAATCCGGTGCTATATTTATAGAAACGGGCCAATTTCCCATGTTTTCTACTGCATTAATGTGAAGCACATCAATTATTGCTTGGGTTGTAATTTTGAATAACAGTATTAATTCTGATGAATTCTTGTCTGATTATTTGTTTATTGTGCTACAAAATTAGTTTGATGGATAGTGAAAAAATCACCACAATATTCCCTCAATTTATAACAGACTTCTTAACCAACATTTTTGTAAAAATTAACTATCCAAAACAATTCTCTATTACTAAATTAAATACTGTACTTAGTAATTATATATATATATATATATATATATATATATATGAAATAAAATGGAGGTGAAAGGACCTGAATACTCAACGTTTCATCCAATTTATGCAGGCTTTTTCAAGAGGAATGGTCATTGACCATCCTTCTTGAAAAAGCCCGCATAAATCGGGCGAAACGTTAAGTATTCAGGTCCTTTCACCTCTATTTTATTTCATATCGTCGGATTTAATCCAACTCAACAATCATTATATATATATATATATATATATATATATAACATTATTGAATAGTAAAATGAAATATTCCTATTGGTAAATGATATTTATTAGTTTCAGTCAATGCAATCTTCATCAGCATATGATAAAGTGATGTGAGCTAGTTTATGAATTGGTTCACATCATAATATATCCTGATGCATGATGGTTGCAAAACTTTAATTATACGAGTTGATAAAGAAAAAAATACTCAAGATTGATAAAATCTATTTACAGTACTTAAGTTACACACGCAAAAAAAAAATTGGTATATTATTTTTAAATCTACACAAGGAAACTTTCTACTCATCATTTGCCATATTTTATGTAAGTAATTTAATCTATATCCATCAAATGCTACATACTATTTTGACATTTTAAATTTTCTTGTTTTTAAAATCAAAAAATATTACGTCATTAATGGAAAGAGATTTAATTTAATAAGTATTTTACATGGAAGGCAAACTTTAAAGATGCCTTAGGAAAAGACCTATGTTTATTCCGAATAAATTGTTTTTCTGTCAATATGAAAGACTAAAAAAATTTTTTAAATAAAAAGAGCTAATGTTATTTTCTTTGAAAAATTGGCAAGTAAAAATAGATATTAAGAAAATTTTCTCTAAAATTTTGTTATTTAAAATGAAAATAGATATATTAGATTGTAAAATAAATATTTATTGCTAAATTATTATGATATATATTGTAGTAATTTAAAAATATCATTGAATGTGTCAGTTGTAGTAGTAATATTAATATAACTAATTTTTCCATAGTTTTTTTCCTTGTGAATTATTATTGTTGGCAATAGTAGCAATATTAGACATATTTTAATTTGGACACATCAAGGGTGCTTCATACCAAATTTAGTACAATTTTAATAGCAGTTTTGGAACTAGTAAGTGACAACAAAACAAATCAAAACAAAGACATAATCATAAGATAAATTTCATCTTAATGAAAACAACTGACTATTTTTGCTTGGAGTAAGAACAAGTCAGTTATTTTTTTATTCCTTTATATTTCCTTATTAATATTTTTCCTTATTGGCAAACTTAATTTTATTATAAATTAACAAGCATACTCAGTGTTAGTCAGGAAAAAGAGCTTGGTGTATTCATATTTCCAGCCCTAACCCACAATGTTACGATTTTTATTTTTTAAATTTCTATAATTAGGAAAAATAACTTAAAAACTATTTGATCCCGAGTAATCCCGAATGAATTGTATTATTTTGCATTTTTTATGATAACCTACTTGAGATGATGTTACATCAGACAGAAAAAAACAACTTTCCTTTGCATAATAAACATCAGTCCTTTCTGAAAGCTTTCTTTTTTATTTAAAGAATACTCAAATCTATAGCACACAAAGAACAATCATGAAAACTTATTTTCAAGGTCTCTTTTCTTGCATTGAATATTTTACATAATGAGATTGCTTTGAAACATTTGCATTGTGTTCTCTGGCAACGCATATCAGCAACTTGTAACTGGTCCATAAAATGTGTGTGAGAGACTATTACCCTCTTTATTTAGCATTTTTTGGACATGTGCGATATTTGTGTTTTATACCAGATCTTGCCACATCCCATATGTTTGTCGAAAGCATTAGATAATAAGGGGTTGGTGGGTTTAATATAGAGCTTCAAGACTGGAATGTGAGGTCACACGAGAATTAGAGGAACCATCTCCTTTCACCATCTCTAAACACAGACAATAATGACAAATGAAGAAGGACTAATCAATTTAATTCACACCTAGTGTTTCGGAACCTGATTAAATTAAAAGTTAAAAAATGTCAGTCATCTTGTGTTATAGGTTCGACCCTTAAAAATAAATGACCACATGTGAACCTGTAAATGGCAAAATGGAGCCAGCTGGCCGAGGAATAAACACAAGTGCTAAACATTATTTTGTTTTGTTTTTAAATAAAAACCCCATAATACATGGGATTGGTTTTGGTTCTTGGATACAACAGAGGCAAATGAGAAAATTAATGTTTTCATTGGGTTTAGGATCACATATGAATACTAATACTTAATTTTTTTCCCATGTAAACTTTAATTTAAGACAGAAATTGAATTACACTAGAATCTTTGGTGTTTATTTAGAATTACACGTGATTAAAAAACAAAAATATAGAAAAATCTTTATGATGTACATATTGGTCACGGAATGAAGGTGTCATATTCCAAAAATTATGTAAATTGATCAAGTATTTTTTTTTTTTATTCAGAAAATCAAATTTTACGATTTTTAGTGATTAAAAAGTTTTAATTATTTTAAATAAAACAAAATCTCTGTAGTCGGATTGAATTGTCACCTTTGAATTTTAGGAAAATTTACAACAATATGGCTACTACCGGTCTCCTCCTCACTTCCTCATAAAATGAGATTTTCTTAATTAAAAACAAAAACTACTTGATCAATTTACATGATTTTGGGGATTTCAGGAATATGACATTTTTGTTTCTTGATGAGTACATAGATCAAAGATTTTTTCTGTATTTTTGTTTTTTTTAAAGTTTAATTCTAAATAAGCACTGAATCTTTTTCAAGATGTGTGTAGCCTTTTAATGCTAGATGTAGCAGTTTCGAATCTTCTGAAAAATATTGTATAATAATTATATTAAAAATAAAAAATTACAATTTTTGTGAAAAATGGCAAATAATTGAACTTAGATTTTTTTGCAGTGTCTATCAAATTAATTTTTTTTAATTATAATTTGTAAATAACATGTATTCAAATCATATTAAACTTGTTAATTTCTATTCACTACATTTTATTGTACATCATCATAATTAGAATTAAAAGAAAATACATTTTTTTTTAAACTTATTAAACCTAAATTATTTTAAAACATCCAATTATTTTATTTTTCAATTTTTACAACATTGCAAGAAATATTTTTTCTGGAATTCTTTGGAACAGACACATTTTAATGCTAAACTATTATAACAAATGCATAAATATCACAGAATTTTCTAATATATTTCTAAATTTAAAGGCTGCAAGTAATTTTTTTAATAGCTTATATTCACTATCGTGACCCTTAAAATTATGTTTTGTAATTTTTTAGATGAGGATTGATAATTTGTATTATTTGGACTACCATTCTCATCGTGGTTGTTATTTTCACAACATTTAGTTGATGTAAACTCTGACCTGATTTAGGTGCATTGAAATTTTTTACAGGTTTCCAAGTTTGACATAAATATTTCCAACTTCAAAACAATAAACCCAAAGAAGGTCTGCAGTTAAATTGACTGAAACATTGTGAATACAATGACCAAGATGAAAACGATAGTCAAAATGATCTAAATGCTAATTTGTATTATTACTAGCTTTAGTGCGAGTGATACTCTCCTATGGAGTGCATCAGATGTCAAAAGATCAGTTGAAAACCTCATCACACCTACATGGGTAACTTATAGAAGATTCTGGATGATATCTGGAAGATCTGCCAGTGGTGGTTTCTAGTTGAAGAAATCAGGAGAACTTAAGAAATTTCAACCGAAATGCTTTCTCTTATCCTCTAGTGAATTTCAGCCTTGATAAGTGATGACTCATGAATATATAAAGAAAATTGGACTGACACGTTGCAAGCAATTTCTGTCTTGAATCCAAGTTAATAAGGCAAAACTGCAAGTATTATTGTTCATTTGCATCCTTAAACTAAAGGAAAACATACATTTTCTGATGGGCTGAAGTCATATGAAAATAATTTTGATTTTGTCTAGTTGCTAATTTTGATGGTTGACAGTAGTCGGCTGCAAACACTGACCAAAAAAGAAAAAGGATAAGAACACGTGTAGGGAGTGAGTTGGAAGTGGGGGGGGGATGATTTGGTAAGAACTAATTGAACTGGCAGTGAATAATCATAGGGAGGTGGGAAGGGAAAATGTTGCATAATAAAAACAAACTAATCGGAGGCAATTTTGTTTCGATAAACCTGCTTTTTTTCTCTATCTGTTGAGATAGAGTTTAGTTTTTCTTCTGTTCAGTAAGAGGTTAAAAAATCATGGTCCTTAAAAAAAAAAAAAAATGCCTTTTTTTTTTTACTAGCAGAATATTTTTCTATTTCAAGTGAAGATAAATGTGGTGCACTTAAAAAGGCAATTGCTTCATAAAAGCAAATGCCTTTATGCCTAAAAACATCATTAGGTCTGGGAACAGAGGCAGGTAAAAAAAAAAAAAAAAAAAATTAATAAGTTTTCTTTGTGGTAACTCATGCTTCACACACAGTAAAAAATAATTTGCAGGTAGTATGATGAAAAAGAAAAAAATATATATATTACAACACACAAGTCACCTAACCTTGTAAACCTCAGATTTTTCAGTGAATTAAAAAAAAAAAAAAAAAAAAAAAGACATTCATTTTGCAAGAAACCTTTGTAAAAAAAATAGTTTCCATTCTTGTAAGATTTTTTGTTCAAAGGATGCTTTATTTTGATTTCTTTAATTCCATTCATTTGTAGGGAAAAATTTCTTAAAAAAAAAAAAAAAAAAAAAAAACAACCCCGAAATCCATTCAGCTTAACAATCTTTGAATGAACCGTTTGTTAGCATTTGCAAAAATGAAGAAAAAAATGCTTCCATTTTATTCTTTGTATATGCAAGAAACAGTTATTTTTAAGAAACATTCTTTCTAGTTTTCACACGGTGAAAAAAAAAAAAATTTTTTTTTTTTTTTTTAGAGCCTTGCAAGGAATTTTTTTTAAGTAAAAAAGATTTTGCAATGAACCGTTAAAAAATCCATTCAATTTTTGTATTATAAATTTTGAATGAATAAAAATAAAAAAAGGAAATTGTATAACAACCACACAGAAGTTTAACTTTAAAAGGGGAGGTAATTTAAGAAATTTTATATCTTGAAATTAAGGATTAATTGTTTGGATAATTCGGACAACTATTCTCATCTTGGTTGTTATAGCACAACATTTCAGCTGATGTAACTTCCAACTTTTGTTAAATAAATCTTTCTGAACTCGGGAATCTTTACTCCTATTAAATATAATGCCTAATTCAAGATTCTGTACACATTCCTGTGTTCGAAAAAGATTCCAAAGTTCGACTAGATATTTCTTAATTTAAAAAAGATGCACTTGAAGAAGGCTGAAAGTTACCTCAGTTGAAATATTGTGAATATAACAACAGAGATTAAAATAGCAGTTTGAATAAAAGTTTGCAGATAACGTTTTTGAATTATTTGGACTACTATTTTCATCCTGGATTACAATTTTCACAATCTTTCAACTTTCGATGTAATATCTTCTAAGTGCAGTTTTTTAAAACCTGGGAATCTATATAGGACTCAGGAACTTATATGGAATTTTGAACTCAACAATTTATTTAATTCATGGAGGTAGATTGTTCTAATTTCATCAGCCCTGACCATGTAGAAGTATTAATTTTTATATAACTCTTAGTTATAATCACCTAAAATAAGGATCAGTTATACCACAGGTCAGTGAAAATAATAACCAAGATGAAAATAGTAGTCCGATTAATCCAAATTAAGAAACGCTCTTAATTTTAGTTAGTGCGTATAAGTTTTTAAAATATTAACAATCATGCTTAAAATGATATAATCTGTTTTTCTTAGATGACTTGAGATAACTTTATAATAATTGAAAGCTCATTCAACACAAACAAACAAATCCGTCCTTAGAGAAAGAGAATTTCCTTATGAAGAAGATTATATTTTAACACTTTCATAGAAATGTTAGAAGAATTAAGGGAAAAAAAAAAAAAAGAATTTAATGGCTATTTTATCTTTGCATTCTCTGGTAAAACAAATTTTTAAAACAATATTTTAAAACTAAAAAAGATTCAGTTTTAGAGGGGCCTAGAGTAACCTCACCTATTTCATATTATTGTGTAAAAATTGGAAAAAAATCGATTATCAGTCGTCAATATGATTGATGATTACTTTTTTAAAGTCTTTAAATTGTAATTTTTAGTACAGTTTCTGAATTGCTGACAGCCATGTTTATTTGCAAATTATTATAAAATTATTGACTAGTCATATCTAAGTTTTTCATCTTTTAAATTTACATAATTTAATGAATGAAAAGCGTACAATGTCAGAACAGAATTAGTAGATAATTTAATAATTTATTGATAAAAACTTTGAGTAATAGTTTAAATTTATAAACTTTAAAATTCACTGAGATTTTTGAATACCGTATATTTCGTAAATTCCATAATTGAATCAAATTATTAAACAATGGAACATTGTGAATATGATGACCATGATAAGAACAATAGTCCCAATAATCTGAACGCTAATCCTAAATCATATTAGTACTAAGCCTTATTGAGATATTATTGTTACATATTCGTAAATTCTATAATTGAATCAAATTATTAATATATATTTTACATATTTGTCCATTCTATAATTAAATCAAATTATTAAAATATATTTTACATATTCATAAATTCTATAATTAAATCAAATTATTAATGTATATATTTTACCAAATAATGGGGGGGGGGCAGATAAGAATGATTTGATTGTTTCTTTTTGTGTGGTTGGTTATACACTAATAAAAATGAAGGGAAAAAGGGCGTTTTTCTCTACCTGATAAAAAAAAAATATCATTAATTTACATTGTGAGGGATCTTTTTTCAATATATATTTTTAATCCGTCAACACCGGTTTTTGGGGGGAGAGGTATAAAAAAATGAATAAAAAAGAAAGAAAAGGACCATGGTTCTTTGCTCTTATGAAAACTATTTCCTCATCCTTTGCAACTTTGTCAAGAAACTCACTTCTTTCAAAAGTTCAGCCGGGACCCACATGTTTTAATTAATGTTAGATTTTAATAATTATATATAAATAGAATATACTTGAAAGGCTCCTTATTATTTAAGAGAAAAAATGCTGTTGGAACTTTGCCTACAGTAACTTGATTCCCCTTTAGCAGGTGTCATATATATATAATGTATACATACATACACACACGTGTGTGTGTGTGTATGTTCTTACCGCTTGACCAAAGGTAGTCTACACTGGACTGTACTTATCTACCCCTTGCTTCTCGTTTTATGTATATATTTAATTACCTCCCTTTACTGGCATTCTCCAGTTGAAGAATCGCTTAGTCAAGGAGTATTTCGTTTAATAAAGCCTTGTTAAGTAATACAAATCTTTTCAACTCATGTCAGCAGGTTTTGTTTCTTTTTTTTCTTCACCAGAATCAACAATTAAAAAAAAAATTAAATTTAATCCATTGTGTTAAATAAGCTTAGATTTGACCGTCTTTTTTTTTATCATCATCATCATATAAACATTATGGCCAAATTTTACAAAGAGAAAAGAAAATACACAAAATATTCATGGACATACTTTGGAACTGTCATATTTAAGAAATATTCTTAAGCCAAATATACGATTTTGCTTTGCACAGAAAACAAGGCGGAAATTACCAGCTATCTCGCTTGATGACAAGAGAATGTTTGTTTAATATGTCCAATAGAATATACTGAAATAAAATGTCAGACTTTATTTTCATTGGAAGGTCAGAAAAGACAAAAAACATCCAAAAACTGTTTAGATCTGTGGTTCTGTCTAATAATTGATAACATGTAACAGGAATTTCCAGGTAATTATACAAAAAGTATACAAAAATAAAATTGTGCATAGCAAACATTTACTGCCACTTGGGTCATACTCACAAATAAAAAACAGTAGAAATTATCCCATTAAAAATGATTCAGCATGTTTAGCTTAAATCTGTAGTCTTAGATGATTGAATCTTCTTAATTCTTAATTAAAAATAGATCAAATAAATAGAATTGCCCCTAACTCTGAAAATAATGTGTTATTTTTGTATTTTCATGTCATATTTTGTCATTTTCAAAAATACACATGACTATAGTTATGAAGAGCAAATGTTTGAAAATATTATGAATTTAATTTTATATCTAATATTATGTTTTCCAATAAAGGTTAGAATTATGCGAAAATTATGCACTTATAAGGGCAAGCAATTCAAGCTAATGACATACGTCATACACTAATGAAAGTTGCTACTTGACAAATATGGAATATGATTAACTGCATATATATATATATATATATATATATATATATATATGTATACACGCACACACAAAGTTGAAGGTATTTAAAAGAGAAAACTAGTGAATTTAACGAGGTTATTAAGAATGCTAAAAAAAAAAAGAGCAAGTTATATTTTTATTGGTGTAGACAAATTTACATGGTTGCGACACTGGACATGCTAATTTTTCACACAGGTGGTCGGTAAAGACCACAAGTTCTTGTCAGGCGAGTTAATAAAGTTTGTCTTCCATTGAAAAAGTCCAGTTCTTAAAAACTTTAAGAACCAGACTTCTATAGTAGAAGACAAACTTCATTAAGTCGCCTGACAAGAACTTGTGGTGTTGACCGACCACCTGTGCGAAACATTAGCATGTCCAGTGTCATGACCATGTAAATTTGTCTACACCAATAATATATATATATATATGTTACAGAAGGACAAGTCACAACAAAATGATATCAATTTCAAGTCAGCAAGTGTTCAAATTTTGCTATCCTCAGCCATAATTGAGAAAGAGGACTTTTATGGCTTTAATAGCAATATAACTACATCTCCTTGCTGCATAATGTGACCGCAATTATTTTCGACAGTGTTAGTATGCCATTTATTTTGTTTTGGTTGCTGCTGATAATGTTTTTGCAGGAAATGCCATTAAATAAAGGATCTATTTAGTCCACAGGACTGGGAATAAATAAAGAATACCATAAAGTGAAAAATAGGATTTTTACAGGGTTTAAACCTGTGCCACAGAAGAGAGTTTGCCTTATGCAGTTGTTGTCTTAGACCGCTTAACTAATGATCATGCACATTTAGAGACACCCCCCTCCTCCCAAGAATCAATTTTCACAGAAAATATTTACATAGACTTTCTACCCTGGTTCTACATCCCAATCTAATTAAGAACCACAGATGTAAATTAATGAGATTCTTACAATTTATAAAAAAACTGAAATCCTTCATGTTTGTGTTTAATTTGTTTTTTATATAATTAATTTACCTTATTCTATTTATTTATATTTTTTTTTTGCTGTTACTATTTTCATATGAAATTTTCAAGTCAGAGATAATGTATGCAAAAAAAAAAAATATATATATATTTATATACTTTCTGGAAAGCAATTAACACAGTCATATTTGGCTTTAAAGAATTTTTCAACCCATCACTTAGCATTTCCACTGAAAAAGAAAAAAAACAAAAAAAACTGGAAGAATCAGTTTTTGTTCCCCATTTTCTTTCTTTTTTTAAGTTCTTTAATCTTGAGCAAGAGTACTGGAGATCCGGAATGCAAAGATTTTTTGATAAGTCATTTTTGTTTGTTTTGTTTTTAGAGACATAAGTATACCTTATTTTCCAAATAACTTGATTATTTTAATATTTTACATGCATAGCAAATATAAGTAAATAACAAATGATGTCATCACTGGTATGACTTGAACCTATGAGGAGGGAGGGAGGGGAGGAGGAGGAAGGGCAAAAGAAGAGAGCCATCATTAATTAATTAATTCTCACGATGATGTCTCAGGTAAACTGAGGTTGTGTGAACCCTTGATCATAGGTTCAAATCCTGTTAGTGGTTAATTTGGTTTTTATTTTAACTTTTTTATACCTGTGTATTAAAACTATAATTTTATTAATATATGCTACTTTATCTTTCGATGAAGATAAAACAATTAAATTTAGAATATCATGTTAATATTAGATGACAAGATTTATTTCTTGAATGATTATATCGGAAGTGAAAAGTATTCAAGGCAGATATAATGACTGCTCAATATGAAGTGGATCAGAGAATGTCTATGAAGGCTATGGGAAACATTACCATTTAGTAGCAGAGCATAGTTAAGAACCGAAAGGTTTGTTTTGTATATAAATAAAACAAATGTTAACTTTTTCAAAAAGCCCCACAAACATTCACTGGTCTACCTGCTTCACATGTCTGCCTTAAATAGTCTCCATTTTTTTATATAATAATTTAAGAGAAATAACTCATCTGACAGCGACAATCTCCCTCTCTTATCAATTATCATACCACACATTCTTCATATATTTTAAATCCGTTTTTTTTTCTTTTTAATTTATCTTTTTTTTTAATCATTAATAAAAATATTACATTGACCTGTGCATAAAATGGAGAATGGGGTATGTATCAGATATTCTTAAGAATTAAACAGTCATAAAAAAAAAATAGGAATAATAAAATATAAAACTGATACAAAGAAAAAGAAAAAATATTTTAGAGTATACATATGTTACTTAGCTACCAGTTTTTATTTAAAAAATTCTCTCGAATGATGTCATAGAACATAATCATGAATAGTTGATATTTTCTGTAAAATTTGAAAGTCAACAACTGAAGATTAAGTTAGAATTTATTCTTTTTTATAATTGAATTTCTTTTAATAAAAATTCAACAAGTTTTAATTAACTAGAATTTCTTAAAAAGAGACTAATTTTTGGTGGTGATGCTTTTATCCCCTGCTTGCTATTATACTGGCGAAAGCATTACGCCACATTCTAAGAGCAACTCTGTTTTGGCTTCAACGGAGATGTGATCTCATCAATCATCCAATTGAACGATGGTCAACAACTCCAGAAATTATCTACAGTCACTGGAGTGAGAATATGAATCGCTGGCTCAATTGAAAGTTCTGTTAAAACATATTTTATATAACTGTAACAAAAGAACTATTAACACAAGATTGATTTAAAAGAAAGCATTACAGAAAGGATCAGAAATCTTTATGCCCTAAGAAAACTAATTATTTAACGATCAACACCCCTATCCATCCACTTCAAATTAAAAAAAAAAAACATTTCCTGTCATTTCTTTCAAAGATTCCATTAATTTTCTGGTCAAAAGATTTTCTGCTAACAAATTTAATCACAGTATAATCATAGAATGTGTGTAAACATTATTTAATTATTGTAAACATTTCACAGTATTTCTTGTTTTATTGTTGGATGTAAATATTAAAGCTAATATTAAGTAGACTTTGTGCTTAGATGCACTGGAGGACATAACATCGGTTAACAAAATAAAGAAAACAAAGTTTGGGTCAAAGATTGACAAAAAACATTTTTTTTCTTTCTCAGAATGTTATATATAAATGACAGAAAACCGTTGCAATGAACAGATATTCCATTATGATAATGTGTAAAGAGGTCAGCACAGTGAAAGGGAAGGCATAAAAGAGATGAGATAAAAGAAAAATATGGATTTAAGGTGGAGGATTTAATGAGATGAGACTCATTGAGAAGGTTTAAAAAATTTTAAGGTGTAATGATGAGACCCAATAAATTAGTTACATACAAGGAGTTGCCTCCCTTTGTAATGAGCAGCTATACCAGAGATTGAGAAGAGCCGCTGATATAATTAAGGCGTTGATTTGGAGGCCTCGTGAAAGATGGAAAAAATATTAATTGCTAGACATGTCAGTACTTGAAATAATTAAAGGGATCTAATTTTTGAAAAAGGTATAAAATTATTGCGTATTAAATCTAGATGCGCTTTCGTTTTGTTTCCTTTTTTTCTTCTGTTTGTTTTTAAATAAGATGCAAGTCCTGCCTTTTTTCCCCCCTTTTCAGCAATCATATACAAAAAATGTCTAAAACTCAACATTTTAAAAACCAAAAATATATTAATGAAATTAAAACGTTTTTATGATAAGCAATTCCCCCACCCCCAATAATAATTTTTTGTTAAATTTAGGTAACCAAAATAAAACATTTCTAGCAAGTCATTCAAAGCTCCCTGAAGAAAATGAAAATTTGGGCTATAAATTTTGAATACCGCTTTCTTAATCAAGTATCAAACTATCAACCAGGGTTGCCAGGTTGAAGCTACAAAAAATAGTGAATAAGGAATCTAAAATATGTTCAATTTTTATTATCATTGAATGAAGTAACATTTTGAAAAACATGTTCATTTCTATAAAGCATATATTTGCTATGAAATCTAAAGTTGCCCTCTAGTCACATATTTTTGCTAACCTGGGTGAATGCTTTCATGGTGAATAAACACATAGTGCTTATTTATGATTAAACCTATTTAAAAAAATAAAAAATAAAAATAAATAAATTGCAGAAAAATCTACCCATCAAAATGAAAATACCATATTCCAAAAAACATGTATATTTATCAAGTAGTTTTATTTTGATATATAGAAAATAATTTTTTAACAATTTTTAGCGATTTTAATAGAAAATTGTAGCCATTAGAAGGCTCTATAGTTTAAATTGAATTGCCTCCCCCTTATTTATAAAACATGGCGGATCAAAGCAATATCTCACTTTGTCATAGAATTTTTTAGTTAAAAAAAAAAGAAACTACTTGATTAATTTACGTAATTTTTTTTTTTTTTTTTAAATAGGTTGAATTCTAAATATGCACCAAACATATATTGCACTAACCCCCTCCAAAGGTGGAAATAATGACTTAGAGGATATCATGATGAACACTTCTTCCTCCTCTTCCAAATGAGAAGTTAATGCCTGGGAGGATGATATTATGATAAAAAAAAGATAGTGTCATCACACACACACACATTTAAATATTAAAAACAAAAACTCTAAAGGAACACTAAAGGTTTGGAAAAACCGTTGCAGCAAAAAGAATACAAAGATCTTATTCATAAAGTTTGCACTTAGTTTGAAATCTTTAATCATGAAAGTGTGTGTTAGTTCTCCTATATCCAGTCGTACTGTTATGTCAAAAAGGAGAATTGTTGTCATATGATCCATTAATAAATAATCAAAAATCCACAAAGTTTGTGTACCACAGTGCTCATTTTTCCAGCAGATTTGTTGTGTCACGAAACATCTTTAGCCAGCACTAAAAGTTAGTTTCAACAACCGTAGATATGCATGGAAGGCTACCATACAACATTTTGTTTGTTATATAGTCTTGCCACAATATGCTTTGGACAACATGTATCATTTTGGTGTATGATCCATCAAATTTCTTAGATCGAATATTTAATGTCCAAGAGCCTGATCGATAGATTGGGATGGATTCAACTGATGTCTTGGAAATGATCTTGATGACCAGATTTTGTCAATAGTTGATTGCATTCCATGCCTGACTAATACGCATATTCCTAACTTGAATTGGTGAATTCTACTAAATGTTTCAAAAAGTCCTAATTCTCTATTTTATAATACTTACAGTATTAAGCAGCATAATTTATCCAATTCAGCCATTTCTAAAAAATAATCAATTTACTATGCGAATAGCCAATTCTGGCAACCCTGCTATCATCTAAGGAGAGCTACTAAATTTTAAAAAATATTTTTTCTTCTTTTGTACGGTGGGTAGCAAAATAGGTGGGGAAATGATATGATACCTTCTTTTGAATTGTGAGGCTATCGCTTATTAATGTCTAGATGAGAGGACAAGGCACAGGAACAATGGTCAACGGTTATGGATGGTAGAAAAGACGAACGATTGGGGTCGTTTTAACAGATGTTTGTAAGATGAATTAATGAAATAAACCAGAAATACAGTCAATCTGTTATTGTATATTTTGCTTATATTTTAAGGATGAGGAAAAGGAGGAGGAAGGGAAAAGATAATATTTTTTTGAGAAGCTAAAATAAGAATTAAGGCAACATCTAATCAAACAAGAGAATAAGATCAAAAAGGTTTAATTTAATTTTTTTCTTTAAGTGGAAATTAGGGTGAAAGAGATGTTAAGTAATAAATTAATAATTTCATTAAAAAAAGAAAAGAAAAAAAACAAGGCTACCCCCCCACATACACACATACAAACATATTTAATTTTCTGTTTCTCCATATGACATAAAATACCCTACCCCTTGATGTGATTGTATAGTTATGAGTGAAAAAGAAAGCGCACAATTATACATATGTACACAGCTTTTGTTTTAAAATAGAATTGAGCAAGGTTTGGGTGGGAAAAAGGGTTGCTCGTCCAACACAGTAAAGTTAGTGACAGTTGGAGGAGGAGGAAAGAAACAATGGGTTTTTTTTTTGTTGTTTTTTTTACTTAATTTTTATTGAACTTATTTTTTTATTTTAGGCTTTAATATTTTTTTAGTGTATGACCACAAGTAGTAACAGCAGATAGGTAATAAAAAAAAAAGAAAATATATAGATATTCTGCTTATTAACTTCTTTGGGCAACATCATCACAGAGTGAAGTTTGTGCATAAGATATGATGAGAATTTTGTTAGTTGAATCAGAAGTGATTTTTCTCAGTGATAAAAACAAATTTTTTTTCTCTTTTTTATTTACTTCTTTTTTTTTTTTATAAATGAGAAAGTGCCAGACAAAGATGTATGTAAATGTATGCGGGTGTGTGTATGTGTGAATGATATGAAATAACCATTTTTATTTATATGGCCTCGGAAGTTTTACTTCTCAAAACAAAATACAAATAAAAAGTTCTCAATTTGTTTAAATAAAAGATTTACAAAAAAAAAAAAAAAACTCTTAAAGATATTTTCAAACGTTCAGTATCAACTTGAACAAGGCAAGCAATTTTCATTGCTAAGAATCTTTTTTTATTTTTATAAGTCCCAATTGGAAACAGCTTTAGTTGTTATATTTTTTTTTGTTTAAAAATGTATTGTTTTTTTAATTACTTCATTTAAAACAAGGCAAATTACAGCTTTTTTGTTTTTATTTTGTTTTCATATTTAAATATTTTTTTACCAACCTTTCCAAATAACACAGGCATTTTAAATGTATATCAATTTTATTAATGGCATTAATTTTGTAAAGTGGATATTTTTAATCCTTTTTTTTTTATATAAAAATTAATTATATTTTTAGGGTTATTTAAGGCTGGTACCAGAATGAACTGGGGGACTTCAAGACTTAAGAAAAAAATAAAAAGATAAACCTAATTAATGTTAAACTAAATGAATCTTTTACAATTTGAAAAATAATTTAAAAAACAAAACCAAAAAATTGCTAATTGCTTCATTTCCATCTGAGATCTCTGCCTTCTGAAGGTCTTGGGTCAATAGCCAAGGTCAAGTTGAAAGAAGAGATGTAAATAAAAGCCACATTTATGTTGGTAAACGCTGCAACACTTGCCATGTTGAAGGCAATGGTTAAGGAAATTGTCTCAAACTCCAATATGGAGGATTACCGTTTCAAACATTTGATGAAATTAACCATCAACGCATTATAAATCAAATTAATTTTGTGCATAGCAGAGAGAACTCGGCACAAGGCTACGGGAGGTTTGATTTTTGATTTTTTTTTTGTTCGTTTGATTATTTAAAAATCATTTTTTTTTTTGTTGGTTGTTATATAATGTCAAATGAGAAAAAAAATTTTTTTTCCAAGAATTAAAAATGACAACTAAATATAAGAAGTGCCACAACTAAAAAAAAAAAAAAAAGAAAGAACTCATTTTTTTTTTAAAGAAGCAAACAGAATTTCTTGGGGGTGGGGGAGGATTTTCGATTAGACTCAAAAAACTGATTTAAAAAAAAAATGGTGAAAGTAAAATCGTTTTAAATTAAGTTTTTTTCCAATTATATAAATGACTCATTGCTGAATGGATAAGAGCACCGACCGTCTATTAGATGGTCGAGTTTCAATCTCAGCTTGAGGCATTTGCTAGTCAAGCCACACTGAATAGCTGTCATACAGTGAAATAGCACGTGGACAACTATACTTATATATGGAAATAAGTTTTGAAACGGAGGAAAAAGATATTTTTTTAAATTTAAAGAAAAATGTTTTTACACAATAAAAAAATTTCTTTTTTTTTTTAGACATTTTAGGAAATTAAAAATCGTAAAAATTAAAAAAAAATTTTTTTAATCAAGTTTTTTTTTTTTTTAGAAAACAATTTGAATATTTTTATTTTGTCAAAGACTTATATTTTTTGGAAATTAAAAGAAAAAAAAAGTGATAATTATTGACATCACCACCCAAACCTTAAATCTTCCTCTATTTTGAGAAATGAACATATGATTACTACCGCGACTACCACTACAGCTAAAAGAAGGAAGCATCTATGAAAGGGATACACTAAACGTCACCCATTGAAACGTACCATTGTTTTGTATATTGTGTCGAGTGAAATGTCACACACGATTGATGGGGATCAGTTCCATGTAAGCATGACCACAAACGATGAGAGATTTTATCACAAGAATTACACAAGCAGTCCTTTCAAGCAGTAAAACTGAAGTTTTGGAAAATCTTCTGGTCTATTGTTCGGAACAGCTCCTTATCAGGTGGGGTCAGCTTCGCTTCGTCTGCAGTGAATTCCTTGTCAAAATTAGTGGAATCACACTCAGATTTCTGAAAGAAAACAAAAATCACAGAATTTTTGAGATGAGGACGGATAATTTATATCGGATTATTTGGACTACTATTTTCATCTTGAATGTTATCCTTCAATATAACCAGTGGAGTACCATTTGAAATTCCATAGACATTTTTGAATTCAACCAGATGCATCTTAAGAAAGTCAGAGGTTACATCAGCTGCAAGAATAACATCAAGATGAGACAAGTATTTTATTTTTTGATATTCACCTTATTGTAAACAAATACAATTTAATTAAACTTTGTAATTTAAAACAACAGAATTAAAAACCATTTGATGAACATTATTTTTTAATTTGGTTTGTTGAAATTTCAGAGTTGTGACACCTCAGTGAAACAAGTGATGAAATCAGAATAGAGAAAGAAAGAATACAGCAAGAAAATAATTATTAGTAATAATTAAAAATCAATATGTATGAAAAAAATAAATAAAACAATTGTTTATCAGTGAACAACTAATTACAATGTTGTTCTAATGAAATGATACAAGTTGCTGTATGTGTGTGTATATATATATATATATATATATATATATATATATATATATTTGATAAAGTTATTCAAAATTACCACAAGTAATTAAGCTCAATAAAAATGGATTTACACTTTCAGAACATATTTAACTTTATTAAACATTCTAAAGTCACAGAAGTATTCACTTAATTCACATTCATATTTTTTGAATTGTTGCCTTACACATGTTTCATTGTTTGAATATATCAAACAAATCATCAGAGACTTAAATTGGAAAACTATATATTTTTTCCTTGAATTAAAAAGGACAAGTAATGTTAAAAATGAATTGGAAACTTTCAAAAATCACAAGAGAAAACCAAAAGCCTTTTAGGTTTTTTGTTTTCTCCTTATGATTTCTGAAAGTTTGTTGCAATATTTTGAGAGTAATGGGGTATGATCCCACACAGTCGGAAGATTCTATTTATAAACGATGCTGCTAAGAACTGACAAATCAAATTAATTCACGTTCTGCTACCACCCAATCAGAAACCAGAATTGCTTCATAAATATTAAACCTTTTCTGGAGCAATTTCACATGTTCTTTCCCGGGTTTCGACACGGTAAGAATATTTTGTTCTGTGGAACAGTTTACTACAAACAAGTCACCTACCAGGACTTGTGTGTAACAGTGAACCATCTGAAACTGTTCTGAAACTGTTCTGAAACTCAAAATGGCTTACACTTCTAGAGGTTATGGGCCCAGAAGAGCGCTCTCCAGAATACAGAAACACAGTTCACCCTTATTGTTCTTTAGCGAGATTTTCGCATTGCCTCTTTTCAAAACGATATCATTGACTCGACTCCCGTCAGCCAGTTCTACAAAATGATTTTGTTGCTTAAAGTTGGGATCAAAATTGATAAAATCAGATTCCTTTGTAATCACATGTGCCGTGGCCCCACAATCGACAAGAAAATTATTATTGCTTGTTGACGCATCAAATGTACACGAAAATAAAAATGTATGTTCACTAACAGAGCTCTCTACATTTTTAATGTAGTCGCCATTTTGAGTCCTGTATCTACATTGGAAACTCTTGTGATTAGGTCAGTTCAGTGTATAAAGAAATAATTTTGGGTTTTCCTTTCGATAAATAATGCTCTCTCAATATGTTTAATGCTTTGCAGCCGTCGTTCAGGGCTTCTCTCACTACCAGTGATAGACTTCAGTCATCTAAACACTGTATTAATTCCGCAAAGACAGTTGCGTTCTTTTCAATGAAGTCGGGGTCGTTTCTGTTTTCAGGTTGTGTTTCTAGTACTTTGTGTAGCTTTTGGATTCGTAGATATCCCAGAAATTTAACTTGCCACAATTCGAACTTTGATTCGGATCCATCGAAATAAAGACGCACGCTGGGCGCATAACCTCTAGAAGTGTAAGCCATTTTGAGTTTCAGAACAGTTTCAGATGGTTCGCTGTTACACATATTAGTAGGTTAAAGTGTTAATACAAATAAAATGGATACAGTTTAACGTCTTGTCCAGGACTATTTTTTTTTTTCTTTCACTGCCCTGTATGTATATAGATTTCTATATATTAAAAATACAGACCAGCGAAGTTCCACTTATGAGAAGGCTATTACTTTTTTGCATGAATATCAGCGGAAAACCCTAGGGATAATGCTCAGTATATAGATTTCTATATATAAAAAAATAAATAGTCCTGGACAAGACGTTAAACTGTATCCATTTTATTTGTATTAACACTTTAACCTACTAATACTTTTTGCTTAAAAAAAAAAAAAAAATCTTTGTAATTTTCCTTTTTGACATTTGAACACAATTAAAAATGGCGTCTTTTTAAATGCTAAAATTCTAAGATCCAAATGATTTCTAATTTTTGTTATGTCTAAGTAAATATAAAAATATATATTTATTTTTGAGCAGAACAAACACAAGGGACTTCCCCATTATAAAAATAGGGAGGATGTTGCAATATTTTGAGAGTAATGGGGTATGATCCCACACAGTCGGAAGATTTTATTTATAAACGATGCTGCTAAGAACTGACTAATCAAATTAATTCACGTTCTGCTACCAACAAATCAGAAACCAGAATTGCTTCATAAATATTAAACCTTTTCTGGAGCAATTTCACATGTTCTTTCCCGGGTTTCGACACGGTAAGTTTGTTTGTTTGTTCTGTTTTACGGCATATCAACCACTTTGGGGTCATTTAATGCCGAAAGGTTAGTTATGTTGTGTTAAATATTGGTTTGTTCTTAAGATTTTTTTTTGTTTTGGGGGGTCTTTCCTTATATTTTCGAGTATATTTTAGTCTCTTTCAGAAAATTGATAATTTTTTGGGGATCAATCTTGTTTAATATTGTTTTCAGATTTTTTTTCTTGGTAATACTTTGTTCGGATTTGTTCAAGGTCAATGCAGTTTGTCAGTATATGGTGTATTGTGTAGGGTTCTTGACACGTTATACAGTTTGGTGTCTCCTCCCCTTTTAGTAGATGTGAGTGGGTGATGTGAGTGTGACCTATTCGTAGTCTGGTCATTACTACCTCTTCCTTTCTTGTTAACTTTTTGGTGTCTCTCGTTCCAATATTTGGCGACATGGTAAGAATATTTTGTTCTGTGGAACTGTTTACTACAAACAAGTCACCTCCCAGGACTTGTGTGTGTAACAGCGAACCATCTGAAACTGTTCTGAAACTCAAAATGGCTTACACTTCTAGAGTTTCCCAAAAATAAAATAATAAGAAGTCTTAGAAAAATATTGAAACCTACTGAAATGAAAAAATATACATTAATTGAAACACCACAAAGAGATTAAATGGTGCCATATTTGAATCAATAGTGAGTTATATATATATATATATATATATATATATATACATACATAAAATACTTGGTATTACTTACCACTCGGGGCTTGAATGGAGGCTCTACCTCTCTCTTCTCTAATTTTTCCCAATCAATAGGTTTAAAGAATGGATGATTCCGAATATCCCCTTGAGGACAGTTAGGCATCCCTAATCGAACTTGAGGATTTCGCTCAAGTAACTGAAAATGAAAAAAATTATTTTAAAAGAAATGTGGAAATTATTTTGCTTTACCCACTTATTTGTGATGTATTTCCGTTAATTTTTTTTTAATATTTAAAAAAACATTTAAAGCAATATAATTTATCGTAAATAGTTAGTAAAAATAATCTGTGTTCAGCCATGACAGGGAATGGGTAGATAACCGGATTATTTTACTCACTTTTATGGAAAAATAAATTGCTTAGAACTTCTGAATATTAACATTTTTAAACGAAAATAAGCAAATATAAATAAATTAAAAAATATTGAACAGGATTAAATATTAAAATCAATTGAAAATAATATTTTGGTCTATTTGACTAACAAAACAGGAATAAATAGATTATTAATCACAAACTAACTTCACATTATAATGGCATGTGCCTCTGTGCAGTCAATGGAAAAATAAAAACGAGATTTGGTAATGTGTAACGGTCTAGAAAGATATTGTATATCCTTGTTGGGAGAGATAAATTATTAGGTTTTTGTAATTCTTGCAGAGAGGTGTCAACATTCCTCTACATACAGCACCTAATATTCTCAAATGGTCATCCATGTAGTACTGAAGAGGCTTAATATTGCTTAACTTCGGTCATCTAAAAAGCATTGGTATGATCATGTCATATGTTTTTAATGAGTGATATGAAGTAAAGTCTTGCTTCTTAATAATTGTATCAATTACACAATTGCATTTCTTAATAATTCTACCAATTAAACAATTGCATTCCTTAATAATTATACCAATTAAACAATTGCATTTCTTAATAATTCTACCAATTAAACAATTGCATTTCTTAATAATTCTACCAATTAAACAATTGCATTTCTTAATAATTCTACCAATTAAACAATTGCATTTCTTAATAATTCTACCAATTAAACAATTGCATTTCTTAATAATTCTACCAATTAAACAATTGCATTTCTTAATAATTCTACCAATTAAACAATTGCATTTCTTAATAATTCTACCAATTAAACAATTGCATTTCTTAATAATTCTACCAATTAAACAATTGCATTTCTTAATAATTCTACCAATTAAACAATTGCATTCCTTAATAATTGTACCAATTAAACAATTGTATTTCTTAATAATTGTATCAATTAAACAATTGCATTTCTTAATAATTGTATCAATTAAACAATTGCATTTCTTAATAATTCTACCAATTAAACAATTGCATTTCTTAATTGTATCAATTAAACAATTGCATTTCTTAATAATTGTATCAATTAAACAATTGCATTTCTTAATAATTGTATCAATTAAACAATTGCATTTCTTAATAATTGTATCAATTAAACAGTGATTATCAATTTTTCAACTATTGGTTACTAAAATTAGTTAATGTTCCACAGAAAACGGAAAGAGAAATCTGCAAAAGTATTGGTACTTATACAGTTTAATCAAGACATTAAAAAATGAAAATATTGAAAAAGAGTTATGCTGTACATACTTGCTATGGAGTGAAGTTTTCATACAAAAAGAATCCCTTAATTTGATCAAGTAGTTTTTTTTTTTTTTACAAAAGAAAATTAAATTCTAATAAGATCGATCATATCATTTCTATTTGCCTATTTCCAGGAATGAGGAGGGGGCATAGAAACTCTGTAAAATAAGTGAACAAAACTAAAAAGTATTTTTTCTGCCCAGGTTTCAAAATCGCTTCAAATTTTGACAAATTCGGTGATTGGAGTTATATCCCCTGGCGCTCCCTTTCCTTATCTACAAAAAACAAGATATCCGCAACACAATCAATCTCATTAAAGTTTGATTTTCCTTTGTAAAAAAATAAATAAATAAATACTTGATCAAATTAAGTGATTTTTCTTATTTTTAATGAAAACTTTATTCCACAATGAGTACAATATAACTTTTCCTCAATATTTTCATTTTTTAATGTCTTGATTAAACTGTACAAGTATCAGATTATTAATAACTTACCCCACTTAAACATCGAACAGCATCGGTTGGAAGCCACCGAGGATAGAATAATTCGTCATGGAGGATTGACTGGAAAAGATCATCTTCATCATCTCCATGGAATGGCGACTGTCCCATCAACATTTCATATTGTAGTACTCCAAAGGACCACCAATCCACAGAGATTCCGTATTTTTGTCCATGTAAAATCTGAACAGAAAAATGGCACATAAAAATATTAGAACATCATTATATATATTTTGCTAACATAGTTGTTTTTTTTTTAGTCAAACCCAAATAGCATTTAAACTGATGACACTTCCCTGCAACCACTTTCGTACAGAAGAGATGTTAGTCTCTGTCCATTCAATCTTTATTTCATAGAAATTACTTGACTGAGCTTCAAGCTGTGTTTGCTTCTTGTATCACATTCACAGCAAGAACTCGTGTGCCTAGTCCATTATAAAAAATTTAAACAATTCAATACAACACAGCTGAAGACGTCTCTTAGTTCTTTTTATATCAGTAAAATTTTACTGATAAAAAAAAAGATCAAAAATAGAACTGTGTCACCTAGTCAAAAGTGGGGCGTTCGTCAGCCTCATAATTCTTGCTTTCCTTATTTTGTTTCTTAGTCCTGTCATTCTATGAGTAGAATTTCTGACAAAGAAAGAATTGCTGTTTTCTTGGTTCTATATAATATTTATTGGTTAGTTTTTGACCTTAAAGTTGTATTTTTTTAGCACCTTGCATCAAATGGCTTCATGCCTTGTCTGGAACGATTTCTATTAAAAAAAAAAAATATTGATTTATCCAAAGATTATTAGTTTATAATAATTTTCTAAATTGTTACAATACAAAAGTAAAATGTCACAGAAAAATTGGTGCTCATTTAGAATTACATTTATAAAATAAAAAAAACAATACAGAAAAATCTTGATGATGTAAGTATTTGTTACGGAACGAAGATGTCATGTTCCAAAAGTCATATAAATTGATAAAGTAATCAAATTTTATGACAAAGTGAAGAGGAAGAGGCCAGAAACGCCCATGTTGATTAAAATTTTGCTAAAATTTAAGGGAGACAATTCGATTTAACTGCATGGATTTTCTTTGTATTCAAAATAATTAAAATAAATGTATCACTAAAAATCATAAAATTTCATTTTCTTAATTAAAAAAAAAACTACTTGATCAGTTTATGTGGTTTTTGAAATATAACACTTTTGTTCTGTGATGAGTATGTGCTTCATAAAGATTTTTCTGTATTCTTTTAAGTGTAATAAGCACTAAAGAATTTTGTAAAATTTATTTTCCTGGACATTTAGTAGTGTGTGTGTGTGTGTGTGTGTGTAGGAGAGGGTTAACATTTTTTATATTTTACGACAATTTTTTTATTTTTGTACCTTTTCTCCATGTTAAAAAACGACCCTGGTGTCTAACTCTGGCCCGTGGGGAAGCATTCTAAATAGGTACAATTGTTGGCTGCCTTTTTACGATCACACTCATTACCACTTTCTTAAAACAGGTACAAAATTTTTCAACTAATTTTACTTGCATAAAAAATAAGATTCGGAGTCATTGACATTTGGATAAGCTCAATTTCTAACAATATTTGTGGTGCATTGAGAAAGAACCAATCACAGGCTGTTTAGCAAAACCAGTTTGGTTGAGGAGACTGTGTATTTCAGTTTTGCTTGGTAGAAGCAAAACGGGTCTCTCTAATACTCCTAACTGCTATAACAAGCATTCAACATGCATGGAAAAAAAAAAAATCGCTGGACCGATACAGCAACCGAAATTACTTTCCTGTATCAATTTTATTATTTGCTCCTTTTTGTGTCTTTGTTATTTCGTACTATTTTTTTTTTGTTTCTTACCAACTTAAAGACATTTTCTTCGCACCCATCTATTTTTACAGAATTATATGAAAGAACCCTAGAATTGTTATTTCGAAGAAAATATCATCTTCACAAATAAGTTCTGCAAATATCAATTATTTACACAACATTACAACTCTCTTTTCTTTCCAGCAGATCTTATATAAAAGTGTTTTGACTTAAAAGTTGTTTGTAATTTTTATTTTACTGATGTCACATTTATTTTTTCAACCCATGTATTTCTGCAAAATATATAAATATATAAAACTGTACATCTAATTCGGTGAAATTCAAACAGTAATGTTTGGATGCTATTTATAACAAAATAATCCTAAAATGAAATTTCACATGTCGTGTACAAATCTATAAACTTCAGAAGGAAAGTCATTTATTTAAAATATAAAAATCTGTACACAGGTTCATAAAATTGACTTCTAAATCCACTGGTTTCTTTATATTAAACTAGCAGGGATACCCGACGCTGTTCAGGATTGAATGAAGATCAACAAATGTTCTACACTTCCAATACTTTTATTGTTATCGAAATTGATAAAAATCACCCATTTGTCTATTCAATTGATTAATTGTTTGGTCTAGTTAGGACCGTCGGGTTAGGACCCGCTGTGGTGCATCAAGGGGAAGCTTTTACATGCCTCCTTGCAGTGACTTAATCCACAATACTTTGCAGTCTACATTGTACTGTAGAGAACCTACTTTTGATTTCATTAAATTATTTTTATATAATGACTTGAATTAAAGTTTAAAATGCAAAAGTCAAGTATCATGGTTCAATTATGCTCTAAACAGAAACATTCATTTTGAACACAGCCCTGTCTTATCGAAGAACCTAGTGTTGATTTTATATGCTAGGCTCTCCTGCTTGTAGACATTTATTTACAAGTACTTTGATGAATAACACCTTGTTTATTTTTCAGAAGTCTTCTCCAATCTGCTTCAAACATGTCAAACACTTGATACTCCATCCCTGACCAGTCATGTTTAACACACATCTTTTCCGGTCACTCTCGGGCCACCTGTGTAATCCGTCTACCTCTGTCCTCTCTAACCTCAATGGTTTATGTTTTTCTTCCCCCCCCACCCACTATCAAACAATCATGATGTTGCTTGCACGGCAACCGAGAAGGCTAACATGCTTACCAGTCAGTTTGCTTCAACACCACATTGGAGCCAGAAAACCACTCCCTCCCTGACTTTCCTTTGCGGACAGACGCCACATTAGATGATCTGAAAATCACCCCTTCTCAAGTACATGATATCATAAAAAACCTTGACACCTCAAAACATGTGGACCCGATTTCATCCTGGCTGCACTATTAAAAAAATGCTCCGCCGAGGTTGCCCCAGTTCTCTCCAAACTTAACAAATGCCTTAGCGAATCTTGCTTTTCTGACTGCTGAAAAATTGCTTCTGTGGTACCAGTTTTCAAGAATTCTGGAGACAGAACTGACCCAGTAAATTATCGCCCCATTAGCCTCTTCCCGCTTTTTGCTAAAATATTTGAGTCCTTAATTAATCAAGCTTTAGTCCATCACGTTATAGCTGCTAAGCTTCTGACTGATTAACAATATGGATTTAGGCAAGCCCGTTTTACAGCAGATATCCTAACTGTAATCTCTGAACATATATACCATACACTGAACAAAGCAGGGAAGAGTAGAGCAGTAGCCCTAGATATATCTAAGGCTTTTGACAGGGTATGGCATGAGGGTCTTCTCAGGAAAATCAGATCATACAGTATCACTGGACAAATACTTAACACACACACGGAGAAAAAGTGACTTTTATAGGAACGTAGAGTTAATCAAGAAAAAATGTCTTCTTACCTCTGGTGCAATATAATCGGGTGTTCCGCAGAAGGTGTTTGTTCTGTTGCGTTCATCGATTCCTTCTTTGCACATTCCGAAATCAGCAATTTTTATGTGGCCTGTCTTATCTAACATTACGTTATCTAGCTTGAGATCTCTGAAAAAAAAAAAAAAATCCATTGAATAGAAAAAACTTAAATCAGGAAAATCTTTGAAATTTCACCAACAATGTGGCAACATCAATGAAAAGCTGGTGAATCTCTGTCCCACTTGAGAGTTCTTGATAAGGTGCAAAGATGAATGCGCAATTTAATTGGCACCACTCTATTTTCTCTGCAACCTCTCTCTCATAGACATGATGTTGTTAGTCTCAGTCTTTTTTTTATAAATACTATCATGGCAGGTGCTCTTCAGAATTCTCTGATTTATTCACTGCTTCTTTTGTTCCAGCTCGTTTGATTCGTTGGCCTAGTGGTCTTCATCAATTTGCTATTTTCATACCTCATTGTAATACAACTTCCTATTCCTGCTTGGTTGAAGATTCTTTCATTTTTGTTTAGTAGAAGCAAAAAGAACTCCTATGATACTCCCAACTTTTCTAACAGATATTCAACATGCATAGAAAAATGCAGATGCACAAACCAAAATTATTTTCCAAAAACTGCCGGCTTGTGGAACTCTTTTCCCTCTACTTTTAACCTTGGTCTTTTAAAGACTAAGGTTAATAAGCATCTCCTGTCTTTGTGATAATCATCTTTGTTTGTTAGCTCCTTGCATTAAGTGGCTTCATGCTTTGTCTAGAGCGATTTCCATATATATATATATATATATATATATATATATATATATATATATATATATATATATATATTAGGGAAAGGTAGTTTGCTTGAAGCATTGCTGGTAAATACTATATAAATGTATCAGAAGGCTATAGCAATGTGGGTTACCGGTGTGAGAATTGATGTGGAAAATGAACAAAAATAGACAAACAGGTGGAAATCTTGTAGAATTGTGAAATATTGTTTGAAATTTTATTTTTCAAAGTTGCATATAAGATCACATATGAAATCAGTAAATGGAGACTTACTGTTCGTTTTGGACTGGGTGTCTTTGATGTTTCAGGATAACATTCCTTTGTCAAAAAGGGATAAAGTGTGAAAACCAATGAATGTTTCAAAAGAGAGAAAACTAATAAGACTTTGTTTTCCACTTGGCAGTTTCAACTCAACTTCCTGTTTCATTACCATGGTGTTTTCTCTTTTGAAACATTCATCGGTTTTCACACTTTATTTCTTTTTGACGAAGGTATGTTATCCCGAAATATAAAAAAAAAAACAATAAGTTTCCATTTACTGATTTTATATGTGATGTTACGTGCAACTTTGATATTTTACTATTGAGATGCTAGTGGTAGATGGATTAGTCCAGATGTGGTAACAATACTCCATGCACAAGTGAATTGTAACTTTGTAAAGATATAGGATGCTTTCTGGTGTGATAATTTTCTAGGAAACCCACTTTCTTTGCAGACGTCTTGGCAATGTCCTCAATGTATTTGTTCCAACTTTGCCGTTAACGTAAGTCAAGGTTCCAACCTCAACAATCAGTCAAACAGAAACTGTGCTATATTGATGGCCTTTTTTCTGTAGGACTGATGCAAAATGTTCTGTGTAGCCCTAGGAGGGTCACTCTTCCAGACCTTATCTCCCAGCTTTCGGGAGGAGCAAATTTATTGCTTGTTGTCTGAAGCACCCTCACTGGGGAATGCCTATGGAGCTACTTAGACTTATTTTTACAGGGCCAGAGTACTCCACTTCTGGAGGTCTGGCTCATTTTCCAACCTTGTGTCACATCTTGTGTTACATTTTCTATACCAAGTTCATAAATTAACCCTCACCCAAACCTATACCCGGGTTCAGGTTAATATATGAACATTCTGAAATTATCCTGAATAGTTTTTTTTATTTTTTTTTTTTCAATTTTACTATCAGTTTTTAAAATAAATTTTTTTTTCTCATCTTCTAGTCTTCGTTTTTGCACGTCAAAGTTAATGAGTTACCACAATCCAAAAAGAGCGTATACTTGTTTTGGGGACATTAATTGTTATTTCATTTCTTGACAATTGGGAGTCATGAATTTTCATTATTGCAAAACAGCATGGAACAAACATTCTGAGAGAAAAGAACGTAGAAGACGAAAAGGGCAAAGAAATCACAGAAAAAAATATTAGCAAATTGTTTTAACAGTTTGGTAACATGTTTTAAACCCGATTTACTTCCTTTAGATTATTTACATCTTTGATAACAGCGCCAGCAAATCAATATAGAGGTAAAAAAATCCATATTACTCCTTGAAATAAACTGAACTTAATCTTCACTCACAAACAAAATTTAACATTATCAGTCATTATTTAAGACACATTTATTTTTATTAGTTGTGATATCTATTGATGAGAAAATATTACCATAGTTTTGAGTTATACTTAAAGTGGTAATTATCACTTTGACAAAAGAGTTCTTTCTTGAAGTAGATTTTCTCCTTTTTTGCTACACCTTGGCTGAACAAAAAAAAAAAACATGCAGTTTGAAGGATAGAGTAAGACTATAATGCAACTGATGACTCAAGAAAAATAGATGATCTCAGAAAGATGATGAGAACTTCAATAGTTTCCCAGGTCATGAAATTGCTGAACAGTTACAAAACTATTTCAATGATTTTGTGAAGACTGATTTAGTGAAGACACATTAAAGATTTTACCTGTATACAATATTTCTGGAATGTAGAAACTGCAATCCGCAGACAATCTCTGCACCGTAAAACCTGAAAATTAATAAAAAATAAAAAGGAATATAAATTAAAAAATGAATAAAAAATAAAAAGGAATATGAATTTTAAAAAATTAATAAAAATAAAAAGGGATATAAATTTTAAAAAATGAAAAAAAAATAAAAAGGAATATGAATTTTAAAAAATGAATAAAAAATCAAAAGGAATATGAATTTAAAAAAATGAATAAAAAATAAAAATGAATATGAATTTAAAAAAATCAATAAAAAAAAGGAATATTAATTTAAAAATGAATAAAAAATAAAAAGGAATATGAATTAAAAAAAAAAGAAAAAAAAAGGGAATATGAATTTAAAAAAAATGAATAAAAATAAAAAGGAATATGAATTAAAAAAAATGAATAAAAAATAAAAATGAATATACATTAAAAAATGAATAAAAAATGAAAAGGGATATGAATTAAAAAAATGAATAAAAAATAAAAAGGAATATAAAATAAAAAAAATGAATACAAAAAAAGGAATATAATTTAAAAAAAAATGAATAAAAAATAAAAAGGAATATAAATTAAAAAATGAATAAAAAATAAAAAGGAATATGAATTTAAAAAATGAATAAAAAATAAAAAGGAATATGAATTAAAAAAATGAATAAAAAATAAAAAGGAATATGAATTAAAAAAATGAATAAAAAATAAAAAGGAATATAAATTTTAAAAAATGAATAAAAAATAAAAAGGAATATAAATTAAAAAAATGAATAAAAAATAAAAAGGAATATGAATTTAAAAAATGAATAAAAAATAAAAAGGAACATGAATTAAAAAAATGAATACAAAAAAAAGGAATATAATTTAAAAAAAAATGAATAAAAAATAAAAAGGAATATAAATTTAAAAAATGAATAAAAAATAAAAAGGAACATGAATTAAAAAAATGAATAAAAAATAAAAAGGAATATAAATTAAAAAAATGAATAAAAAATAAAAGGGAATATGAATAAAAAATGAATAAAAAATAAAAAGGAATATGAATAAAAAAATGAATAAAAAATAAAAAGGGATATAAATAAAAAAAAAATGAATAAAAAATAAAAAGGAATATGAATAAAAAATGAATAAAAAATAAAAAGGAATATGAATAAAAAAATGAATAAAAAATAAAAGGGAATATGAATAAAAAATGAATAAAAAATAAAAAGGAATATGAATAAAAAAATGAATAAAAAATAAAAAGGAATATGAATAAAAAAATGAATAAAAAATAAAAAGGAATATGAATAAAAAATGAATAAAAAATAAAAAGGAATATGAATAAAAAAATGAATAAAAAATAAAAAGGGATATAAATAAAAAAAATTAATAAAAAATAAAAAGGAACATGAATTTAAAAAATGAATAAAAAATAAAAAGGAATATAAATTAAAAAAATGAATAAAAAATAAAAAGGAATATGAATAAAAAATTAATAAAAAATAAAAAGGAATATAAATAAAAAAATGAATAAAAAATAAAAAGGGATATAAATTTAAAAAAAATGAATAAAAAATAAAAAGGAACATGAATTTAAAAAAATGAATAAAAAATAAAAAGGAATATAAATTAAAAAAATGAATAAAAAATAAAAAGGAACATGAATTTTAAAAAAATGAATAAAAAATAAAAAGGAACATGAATAAAAAAAATTAATAAAAAATCAAAAGGAATATGAATTTAAAAAATGAATAAAAAATAAAAAGGAATATGAATTTAAAAGAAATGAATAAAAAATAAAAAGGAATATAAATTAAAAAAAAATGAATAAAAAATAAAAAGGAATATAAAATTAAAAAAATGAATAAAAAATGAAAAGGAATATGAATAAAAAAAAATGAATAAAATATAAAAAGGAATATTAATTTAAAAGAAATTAATAAAAAATAAAAAGGAATATGAATTTAAAAAAAATGAATAAAAAATAAAAAGGAATATGAATTTAAAAAAAAATGAATAAAAAATAAAAAGGAATATGAATTTAAAAAATGAATAAAAAATAAAAAGGAATATGAATTTAAAAGAAATGAATAAAAAATAAAAAGGAATATAAATTAAAAAAAAATGAATAAAAAATAAAAAGGAATATAAAATTAAAAAAATGAATAAAAAATGAAAAGGAATATGAATTAAAAAAAAATGAATAATAAATAAAAAGGAATATGAATAAAAAAAAATGAATAAAAAATAAAAAGGAATATTAATTTAAAAGAAATTAATAAAAAATAAAAAGGAATATGAATTTAAAAGAAATGAATAAAAAATAAAAAGGAATATGAATTTAAAAGAAATGAATAAAAAATAAAAAGGAATATGAATTTAAAAAAATGAATAAAAAATAAAAATGAATATGAATTTAAAAAAATCAATAAAAAAAAAGGAATATTAATTTAAAAATGAATAAAAAATAAAAAGGAATATGAATTAAAAAAAAAGAAAAAAAAAGGGAATATGAATTTAAAAAAAATGAATAAAAATAAAAAGGAATATGAATTAAAAAAAATGAATAAAAAATAAAAATGAATATACATTAAAAAATGAATAAAAAATGAAAAGGGATATGAATTAAAAAAATGAATAAAAAATAAAAAGGAATATAAAATAAAAAAAATGAATACAAAAAAAGGAATATAATTTAAAAAAAAATGAATAAAAAATAAAAAGGAATATAAATTAAAAAATGAATAAAAAATAAAAAGGAATATGAATTTAAAAAATGAATAAAAAATAAAAAGGAATATGAATTAAAAAAATGAATAAAAAATAAAAAGGAATATGAATTAAAAGAAATGAATAAAAAATAAAAAGGAATATAAATTTTAAAAAATGAATAAAAAATAAAAAGGAATATAAATTAAAAAAATGAATAAAAAATAAAAAGGAATATGAATTTAAAAAATGAATAAAAAATAAAAAGGAACATGAATTAAAAAAATGAATACAAAAAAAAGGAATATAATTTAAAAAAAAATGAATAAAAAATAAAAAGGAATATAAATTTAAAAAATGAATAAAAAATAAAAAGGAACATGAATTAAAAAAATGAATAAAAAATAAAAAGGAATATAAATTAAAAAAATGAATAAAAAATAAAAGGGAATATGAATAAAAAATGAATAAAAAATAAAAAGGAATATGAATAAAAAAATGAATAAAAAATAAAAAGGGATATAAATAAAAAAAAAATGAATAAAAAATAAAAAGGAATATGAATAAAAAATGAATAAAAAATAAAAAGGAATATGAATAAAAAAATGAATAAAAAATAAAAAGGAATATGAATAAAAAAATGAATAAAAAATAAAAGGGAATATGAATAAAAAATGAATAAAAAATAAAAAGGAATATGAATAAAAAAATGAATAAAAAATAAAAAGGAATATGAATAAAAAAATGAATAAAAAATAAAAAGGAATATGAATAAAAAATGAATAAAAAATAAAAAGGAATATGAATAAAAAAATGAATAAAAAATAAAAAGGGATATAAATAAAAAAAAATGAATAAAAAATAAAAAGGAACATGAATTTAAAAAATGAATAAAAAATAAAAAGGAATATAAATTAAAAAAATGAATAAAAAATAAAAAGGAATATGAATAAAAAATTAATAAAAAATAAAAAGGAATATAAATAAAAAAATGAATAAAAAATAAAAAGGGATATAAATTTAAAAAAAATGAATAAAAAATAAAAAGGAACATGAATTTAAAAAAATGAATAAAAAATAAAAAGGAATATAAATTAAAAAAATGAATAAAAAATAAAAAGGAACATGAATTTTAAAAAAATGAATAAAAAATAAAAAGGAACATGAATAAAAAAAATTAATAAAAAATCAAAAGGAATATGAATTTAAAAAATGAATAAAAAATAAAAAGGAATATGAATTTAAAAGAAATGAATAAAAAATAAAAAGGAATATAAATTTAAAAAAAATGAATAAAAAATAAAAAGGAATATAAAATTAAAAAAATGAATAAAAAATGAAAAGGAATATGAATAAAAAAAAATGAATAAAAAATAAAAAGGAATATGAATTTAAAAGAAATTAATAAAAAATAAAAAGGAATATGAATTTAAAAAAAATGAATAAAAAATAAAAAGGAATATGAATTTAAAAAAAAATGAATAAAAAATAAAAAGGAATATGAATTTAAAAAATGAATAAAAAATAAAAAGGAATATGAATTTAAAAGAAATGAATAAAAAATAAAAAGGAATATAAATTAAAAAAAAATGAATAAAAAATAAAAAGGAATATAAAATTAAAAAAATGAATAAAAAATGAAAAGGAATATGAATTAAAAAAAATGAATAATAAATAAAAAGGAATATGAATAAAAAAAAATGAATAAAAAATAAAAAGGAATATTAATTTAAAAGAAATTAATAAAAAATAAAAAGGAATATGAATTTAAAAGAAATGAATAAAAAATAAAAAGGAATATGAATTTAAAAGAAATGAATAAAAAATAAAAAGGAATATGAATAAAAAAAATTAATAAAAAATAAAAAGGAATATGAATTTAAAAAATGAATAAAAAATAAAAAGGAATATGAATTTAAAAGAAATTAATAAAAAATAAAAAGGAATATAAATTTAAAAAATGAATAAAAAATAAAAAGGAATATAAATTAAAAAAAATGAATAGAAAATAAAAAGGAATATAAATTAAAAAAAAAATGAATAAAAAATAAAAAGGAATATGAATTAAAAAAAAATGAA
This sequence comes from Euprymna scolopes, assembly GCF_053919585.1. Lineage (NCBI taxonomy): Eukaryota > Metazoa > Mollusca > Cephalopoda > Sepiida > Sepiolidae > Euprymna > Euprymna scolopes. The sequence goes on along the minus strand of NC_136482.1, from coordinate 9,167,040 downwards.
TAAAAATACAAAGGAATATAAATAAAAAAAATGAATAAAAAATAAAAAGGAATATAAATTTAAAAAATGAATAAAAAATAAAAAGGAATATAAATTTAAAAAATGAATAAAAATAAAAAGGAATATGAATTTTTAAAAAATTAATAAAAAATAAAAAAAAAAATAAATTAAAAAAATGAATAAAAAATAAAAAGGGATATAAATTTTAAAAAATGAATAAAAAATAAAAAGGAATATGAATGTAACAAAAATGAATAAAAAATAAAAAGGAATATGAATTAAAAAAAATGAATAAAAAATAAAAAGTAATATGAATTTAAAAAAATGAATAAAAAATAAAAAGTAATATGAATTTAAAAAAATGAATAAAAAATAAAAAGGAATATAAATTAAAAAAATGAATAAAAAATAAAAAGGAACATGAATTTTAAAAAAATGAATAAAAAATAAAAAGGAATATTAATTTTAAAAAATGAATAAAAAATAAAAAGGAATATGAATTAAAAAAAAAAAGGCATAAAAAATAAAAAGGAATATGAATTAAAAAAATGAATAAAAAAAACAGGTATAGTAATTAAAAAAAAAAAATGATTAAAAAATAAAAAGGAATATAAATTTAAAAAAACAAAATGAAAAAAAAGGAGGAAAATTGCTGTTTTTCTGTGCCGCAATCCCACACTTACCATTGGCTAGTTTTGTACCGTAATGAATATATATTTATTCATTCTACTTTTTTTTCCCTCAGAAATTACGGAGCCGATCTGGCTGAAATTTTATATGGACCTTTATTATGATGAGGTAAAGCGGCCCGAGTATTATGGTATCCGTTTAATCCACAGATAGGGATTAATAGGATCATTATTTAATGCAATAATAAGCACAAATTTAACCATATTCAACCATTAATTTTGCATGAAGCACTCATTTTAAGTAAAGAGTCTATAATTTTTGTCCATTTTTAATGGACTAAAAGTCTAGTCTATTTATGATTTTACTATGCTAGTTCAAAGAAAAACAATATAAATAATGATAAATTCCAAAATGTAAGGCATTGTCATATAAATCTGAACTGGAGTGCGAAAAAAATGGCTGTTGGAATGTTAAAACTTGATCATCATTGTTTGATAAGAAAGTGTTTTACTATGAGGCGACACAAGGGGAATAATAATTCCATGTAGAGAACAAAAAGATGCTTACATGGCCAACTGTATACTGAATCTTCGTGCTTTTTGAATATGGAACATCAGGTCACCTCCGTTTAAGTATTCCATCACAAAGAACAGATGTGACTAAAAAAGAACAAAAATTTATTTAATGAAGGGAGTTTAAAGAATTTAGATAAATTCTTTATATAGGGATATGAAAATATATGAAGCTCAACACTTGAGAGTGGAGCATAACAATAAATTTAAAACAAAATAAAAAAATAAATATAAAACTATATAAGTTTCACTTCAATAGGGAGTAAATATAGGTAAAGAGCGATTACAGAAACTTATGTATTTTGAAACCTAATGATGAGAAGCACACACACATATATACACATATATATATATATATATATATATATGTGTGTGTGTGTGTATGTGTGTGTATATATATATATATACTTTTTATTTGTTTCACATAAGCATTAATATGTTGCTACACATTCATGAGCATATTTTGGTCAGTCAGTTACAAGTAACTAGAGTACTTTTCAGGTGATATTGCGTATACAAAAGTTTAGTCCATAAGCATATCTTGCCCTACTTTGGTATCGAGCACTCTTGTATTAACTGTGTTCAAACTTCATTGTTGCTTTTCCTCTGAAAAATATTAACCTATATATATATATATATATATATATATATATATATATATATATATATATTCATAAAATTCGGAATACTATAAATAAGACATATATATATATATATATATATATATATATATATATATATATGAATAAAAAAGAATGCGAAAAGTATAAAAGCTTATAGCTTTTCTTTATTCGTTTTTAATTGGTGACGTGCAGGAATACAAAATAATAATATTATGAAAAAAAAATAGAAAAACTTTTTTCATATATATATATATATATATATATATATATATTGCATTGCTGTGATTTCCTAGATGTTAATCCAATGAAATTGGTGTTTATTAAATATTGCTCAGTAATAAGTAGAGTTGTATAATTAATTCTTTATTTATACAAATATTATTGGCTACATATGTACATACATGTTTCGGCTGTGATTTCTTTTGAAATCCAGCCTCATCAGGCCTATAGTTACAGCTGAAACATGTACATATGTAGCCAATAATATTTGTATATAAAAAGAATTCATTATATATATATATAAGTTTGCAGAGTCAAAGTTGACTTTGCAGTTAAGTTTGAATTCTTCAATTGGCAGTAATTATCATTTCCAACATGGAACACTAAACATTTAAATTAAAAGTATTGTTATTGTCCCCTTCAATAAGGATTGGTGCTCCACAAAAATCTATAATCTATCAGTCTATGCATAATGTATATGTCCTGCTGATTTAACAAAATACAGAATTAAAATTTTATTCTTTCCTATGTTGATGGTAGCCTAGAGGTTGAATACCAAGCTGTAGAATTAAAAGTGACTTTGTAACTGGGTTTAAAACATTAACCTCATTTACTTTACTGAAGACTATCTACGTAAAAGTTACATTAAAAAATTAAAATATTGAAAAAATATTATATTGTACATACCCGTTATGGAATTAAGTTCTCATAAAAAATTTTCACTTAATTTTTTTAACAGAGGAAAATCAAATTTTAATAAGATCAATCGCATCCTGCCATCTTGCCTATTTTGTGGAGGAGGAGGAAGCGCCAAGGGAGATAACTCCATCACCGCTTAAGGTTTGTCAAAATTTGAAGACGTTTTTGAAACATGGGCAGAAAAAATACCTAGATAAATTTTTTTTTTTTTCACTTATTATACAGAGTTTCTTTTTTTTTTTTTAATCCCTTTTTAAGTTTTTATTTTGTTAATTACTTTTTCATTTAAAGGCACCTCCTTCCTCGTCTGCAAAATAAGCAAGATGACAGGATACGATCAATTTCATAAAAGTTGACTTTCCTCTGTAAAAAAAAAACTACTTGATCAAATTAAGTGAAATTTTTTATAAAAACTTAATTCCATAACGAGTACGTACAATATAATTTTTTTTTCAATATTTTAATTTTTTAATGTCTTGATTGAACTAAACAAGTACCAGGTAAAAATGATAATAAATTCTTAAAATAAAAAAAATATTGTGTGTATATTATATATATATATATATATATATATATATAAAATAAAGAAATTTAGATAGTGTCTAAATGATTGAACATTAATCACACTCGAAAAATATAAGGCAGTAAGTCAAACTTATAGCAACATATACTTAAAAATACTATAGATATCAACAAAGCTCAATGTTTGAACCTGTAGGTCAATCAGAGCTATCATATACAAATTGAACATTATGATATAATAATTCCAGGAATTCAACATCAACAATATTTTTGTTGTACAATCATTTCTAAGATAAAAGTATTTTTTTAATGATCAAAATCCCATTTGTCTCATCAGCACCGATTAAGTAACATTACAATTTGAAATCAACCAAAAGCACAACCCATTAACTTTCCATTTTAAAACATGACATCATACTGCAACGATTTCATCCAATCTGCATGGTTATCCTCATTTTGTTTTCATGACGTCCGAAAATAATGTCATTCAGTGTAATTAGGGACAAACAAATAAGACAACAGAATTTTAATAGTATATCGATAGATGGTATAACAGATGAGAAACATATAAAATGCTGCGACCCTGCAAACGACTAACCTCTGACTGAAATGAACAAAACAAATGAGTAAGGAAAGGGTGTTGTGCACCAAGAGCCAGGACCCGTCGCTCAATCATCGTACACTCGACATCGTCATCCTCCAATACGACGTCTTTCTTCAGGGCTTTCATAGCATAGTAGGTGTGGTTTTCTTTAAGCTCCGCCAGCATTACCTAAAAAACAGCAAAATTGAACATAAAAAAAAAAAAGAGCTATTTTGTGATGAAAGCTGATATATTTATACTAAATGACTTTCAGCATGGCATCTAAAACCTTGAGTAAAATAATACCATGTGCCCTGTGCAGTCAATGGAAAAATAAAATGGGCAACGTTTAAAAGACATTATGTTTCATAAATAAAAATTGTTTGAATTTTGCATTTTTTTTTTCATTTCCTATTGTCTTAGTCAGATTGTGTTAAAATTACAGAAAGATATTATCACAATAAAGAAACTATTTAAGTTCAAAACTCTTCAGTGACTTTTTGGACACCCTGTATACTTATGTATACATATATATGTTTGTTTAAAAAACATTGCCTACCAAACTCCTCTGCCAGTTTTCGGTCTGCAGGCATGAAACTTAATATATAGGGTACTCAAACCCATGCAAAACTTTATATTCAGGTTTTAACCAGGGAAAATCGGTACAAAAGTGTGAAAATTAAAAAAATGGAATTTGCCAGGTGAAGGTCAAACAACAACATTATGAATATGCATGCATAACGTAATAGCTATTGGTTCATGTTTTAATTTTTTAGTCTTGCAACAAACGTGTCTTCATAGCTCAGGCATTAATGTTAAAGGAAAAAGTAAATCGTAAGCTAAATGTTTGGGTTTCAATTCTTGGTGGTGGCGCATATTTTTTAACTTTTTAAATCATTATATATATTGGGTCCAATATGATATAGTAAATACGAAATCTGCATTAATTAAAATATAATTTTTAAGCATATTTTACGACCGGGCAATGCTGAATGACCAGTTAATATATATACTTACTTTGAATTTAGAATTATAACTAGAGTGATACTCACCTTACCAAAACTACCTTTGCCCAACACCTTGAGTATATTGAAGTCTTCCAACTTATACTTTCGCGCAGACGGCGAGGACATTTCATCCCAATGCATATACTCATCAGAATCTGAGTCCTCTCCTGTATTCGCCTTGCCGGAAGTGCTCTATAAAAAATATATATACACATATATAGATATTATATATAGATAATAACAAAATATTAACAGACATATAATCATTTTTGTTTTTAATTATGCCTGATCAGGCAGCTGTTATTTTAATCAGGAGACCTATTAAATTTGAATTTAAAAAAAGTGGATTTTATATATATATATATATATAATCCACTTTTTTATGAATATAATATTATTTATATGAATAAAATATGAATGAGAATTAAATACATCTTGCTTTTAAAATGTTGAATAATGATTCATATAGATATATATATATATATATATATATATATATATCAATCATTATTCATATGTTCAAAAATGTTCATTATTCATTTTAAAAGCAAGAAGATGTATTTAATTCTCATTCATATTTTTTTATGAACTGTCTTGAAGAATGTTTCGTTGATTAGAAAAAACTCACCAAACAATTCACCAGAGACAAAAGTATATTTCTCAGAAAATAGATCAAAAGGTTTTTTTGTTTTTTTTTGAATAGTAAAGGATTTTGTAAAAAAAAAAAAATGTTGATAAAAGAAAATGAGATATTTAAAGTTAACAGAAACATAACAAAAAACATAAAAAAATGTTATTGAATTAAAAAACGTGGAAAATCCGTCTTATGCCATTATTTTTTATTATTGAAAAACTATATATTAAAATATATTACATGAAGCTAATAAAGAAAATATCTTTATATATATGATTTTCAGAATGTGAGAGATTGTATATAATAAATTCCACAGCAAAATAACGTCGCAGCCCACAAGAGCCATGACAGTCTAAGAACCGGAAGTCCAAGACTCGAGTTTCGCCCTCATTTGGGCTCATCAGTTAGACACATCCGAACTCAGGATTCGAAACCCGAGCCTCTTGCATGCAAGGCAAGCACTCTACCAACTGTGCAAACGCCCTGCACACAATAATTTCTATTAACCAACACAGATCAAGCAAACCGCGCCGAAATCAGACTGTGAAATGAACCTACTTCGTCTCGACAAGGGACGCGGTCATCTAACCAGCTAATAACCCCAAGCCGATATCTCACAAGTAGGAGTTTTTTTTGGGTTTTTTTGACTCGCACTCCTACTTGTGAGACATCGGCTTGGGGTTATTAGCTGGTTGGATGACCGCGTCCCTTGTCGAGACGAAGTAGGTTCATTTTACAGTCTGATTTCGGCGCGGTTTGCTTGATCTGTGTTGGTTAATAGAAATTCTTGTGTGCAGGGCATTTGCTCAGTTGGTAGAGTGTTTGCCTTGCATGCAAGAGGCTCGGGTTTCGAATCCTGAGTTCGGATGTGTCTAACTGATGAGCCTAAATGAGGGCGAAACTCGAGTCTTGGACTTCCGGTTCTTTGACTGTCATGGCTCTTGTGGGCTACGACGTTGTTTGGCTGTGGAATTTATTGTATAGATATATATAAAAACTTAAAAGATGAATGTTCAAAGTTTTTCCTTAATCCATGGAGTTTCTAAAATTAATACTTTTCTCATCAGAATAGCAAAATAGAGTAAAAGAAACTTGAAATTTTGTATATAAACAAGGTATTGTGGCGTGGCATGTACCATTTGACTTCTAGTCACTGGGAGATATAAAAAAGTGTGCGGACAATGTGTATTCCATTAACATGGACTTGTACTAACATTTACTATTTGTTCTTATTAAACTACTTAATACAGTAGTTATCTACATTTTGTCTGTTTCATGGTTCTTTTTTCTATGATATAACACAATATTGGATCACAAGAGTGGGAAAAGAGGGTCTTAAGAGATACATAATTTGAACGTAAAATCTGGTCAATGTATTAAGCTAATTTAATTTAGCTGAATTAAATTGATCTCCATTGAAAAATTTTTTATAACCACAATTTCAAGGTTTTACATTTTTATACTGACTATTTATTTTAGTTTTGGTTTGTTCCGTTTTTATCTCCCTATCTCACCAGAATCCTATTTCCATTATTCTCATCATTCTGCTAAGGTGCAACACCAAACTTTTAAGCAGAAGATGCAAAAATACAAAAAAATATATTAGTCACTGCCAACTCCCACCAAAAACTTGTCTGCTTAAATGTATACAAGAAAAAATCATACCCAAAAGTACATTTAAATGTTTGAAATATTCACACCATATTTTCCCTAATTATATTAAAAAATATTTATTTTCTTCAGCGGATCTTTTAAAACAGCAAAGTTTATTTATTCCATGAAGCCCCCCCCCCCCGAAAATGGCTTGTTCCTTCTTTATCTCTCTCTCATCCGAATACTATTTCTATCATTTTCATCATATTGACTATCAAGTTTCTTTTTAGTACTCACTTTCTTAGGCAGTAAAACTGATAACTAGGTTAGGACAACAGAATATTCTTATTGTTTTGACTCTCGAGTATATATCCAACTCAGTTAATCAACTGAGAACCACATAACTCTATATAATAGCATATAAGATATCAACACATACTCAAAATTCAAAACAATGAAAAAAATATTCTGTTGTCCTAACCCGACTGATAACACACTAGCATCCTGTCACTGATGGGTGGTTCAAACTGCCTGTTTTATTGATGCTATAAATTTGAAGTTAATCACTGGTCATAAGAGGCTTTAGATTCAGAAAGAAGCTTTACTAGATTTCATATATGCTCGGATCTTTTGCCTTGGATTCTGTCCCATAAGGATAATAAAATCTGTATTATGCTATTGTTTCTCTGCCACAGTTTATACAGAAATTCAAGTAATCAAAAAGAAAATGTTTAATCTTTTTATGCTGGGCCAGAATTCGATCCCAAAAACAAAGGTAAAGAAAAATCTGTACAATCTATCCATGACAAAAAGAAAATATTGTACACCAAAGAATAAGATAAACAGATTAAGTAGTTTTATTTTTTTAAATAAAAATATCAAATTGTATGGCTAAACGACAAAATGGAGTGAAGGCAATGCCATTTTGAAAACATTCTGTACGAGCAAGACAGATAACACCAAGTCAAGATTTTAGAAAATTGTCATGTGTATGTACATATTTTTCTTTTGTTTTTTAATAGTGCAGGGGGAGGGGTCTGAACAAACCCGAATTTTTTTTTAATTGTTTAAAAAAATTAATAAAATGAAAACTGAGGTTCAAAAAAGTTAAATAAAATGAAAACTGAGGTTCAAAAAAAAAAATAAAATAAAATGAAAACTGAGGTTTAAAAAAATAAAAAAAATAAAATGAAAACTGAGGTTCAAAAAAAAAAATAAAATGAAAACTGAGGTTCAAAAAAAGAATTAAATAAAATGAAAACTGAGGTTCAAAAAAAAAATTAAAATGAAAACTGAGGTTCAAAAAAAATTAAAATGAAAACTGAGGTTCAAAAAAAATTAAATAAAATGAAAACTGAGGTTCAAAAAAAAAAAAAAAAAAAAATGAAAACTGAGGTTCAAAAAAAGCAAAAAGTGGTTTTTCTTACCTCCTGTTTGCCTTTACCAGAGGACGGTTTTTTGGGCGCTCCTGACTTACGGACGTTGTGTAATGCCTCAGCCAGTAATTTCTGATTAATGCCACACAAATTCGAAACATACTTTTTACATTTCTTGTGGACATTAATGCCACATGCTGATAAAGAAAAACAAGACAAAAACGGTTTCTTCACTCAAATAAAATGATATGAAATCAAAAAGAATTTACATTGAACACAACAGACATTGAAAATATATAACAATAACATGAAGTGACATTTTATGGACCAAGCAAACATTTTCAATATTTTTTTCTATTATCTTCTTAAGGGCAATCGTTCATGTGTATGTTTGTATGTCACATTGACACACTGATTGTCAGTAGATTACCAAAGTTAAGCAACATTGAGCTTGGTCAGTACCAAATGGGTAACCACTTGGGAATACCAGAGGCTGTATGCAGGAGGATGTTGACACCTTGCAAGAATTTCAAAAACTTAACGTCATCATTTCCCTAACTGGGATATACATGCGAATGGGAACTATTTGTGAATTTAATCTTCCCTTGACACTCTCTTTCGGAGGAAGCTGGTGCAACCCACCTAAGGTGACTGACATAGATATATGTCAGATTTAGAAAAATGTATTTATTCTTTGGGGGTCAATTAGGCCAGTTTTTGTCAGTGAGAATTGGTTTTTCAGTATTATTATAGTGTATTAATTTATTATTATTATTATTATTATGTATTAATTTAGTATTATTATTATTATGCCAACTCATTCTTAGAGGAATCTGATTCATTCATTTTAAATGTGCATGTGTGTATGTGGTAGAAGGACATCAAAATAAAACATCTATATATATAAAAGCGAAAATGTATGTATGTATGTGTGCTTGTGTGTCCGCTAAAAACGCTCGACAGACAGAACAAAAATTAACAAATTTGGTATCATATTGAAGCTCCATCCTTCGCCCGAAAAATATCGAAAAATTGGCCAAAAACGTTAATTTTTTCACCCTGAAATCAACAATTTTCTACAAGGGGGGGGGGTGTCAACAAAAACCGTCCTCTCATGACGAGATCAGTTCTACGCATGTGTCAGATGACGTCATGACCTGATTTAGTTTAAATAGTTGAAGAACTGACACAATTTCATGTACGTTAGCTCAGTTGGTTAGAGTGTTGGGTCATTATCTAAACGTTTTGGGTTCTAATCGTGGTGTGAGATATCTTTTTCTTTTTTTTTTTCGATTTTTTAAATTTAAATATTGAAGCAGGGTTATTTAAGCCATTTTTCACGTAAGGTTCGTTTTTTTTTTTTTTTTTTCTTACTTCACTTATTCTTAGGTTTTCATTAACACCCCCCACCGTACAAACACACACCCAAAAACACCCGGGTACCCACCGATTTTTTAAATTTTAATATCGAAACAGGCTTATTTAAGCCATTTTTCACATGTTTTTTTTTTTTTGATTTTTAGTTTTAACGTTCGTTTTTCTGTTTTCTTTTTTGTTTTTGTTTTTTCGATTTTACATTTACCATCGTTCGTTTGCCTTACGTTAGTTTTTTTTTCAATGTTTTGATTACCCACCGCCCGGGTACCCCCTGCTTTATTTTTCAGATAAGTTTTAACGTTCGTTTTTCTATTTTCTTTTTTTACTTCGCTTATTCTTAGGTTTTCATTAACAACCACACACACCTCCAAACACTCATGCAATGCCGGGTACCCCCCCCCCCCCCCAGTCTATAATATAAATCTCACCTGTCTGTTTAAATGTATGTATTTTTGTATGTCTGCCTAAAACTTTTGACAAAGGCGATGGGTTTTCACGAGATCGATATCATTTTGGAGCTCAACCCTTCGGACAGCAAATATTGAAAAATTGTCCAAAAACATTAATTCCTTCACCCCTCAACTGGGTAGTTTTCTACAAAGAAAGGTTGATTTTTTGCAAACCATTTTTGCAAGTAATCATATTGGTTGGATTGATTTTCCCTAATTTTAATGTTCCGAACTTCTGGTCGCATCATGGAGTAGGGGTAAGACGTCAGGTTTTCTTTCACTTTCTTAGAACTGTTTATATACCCCCTAGATTATAATATCTACGATTTGCAAACACGCGTTGCATCTAGATTTATTTACATTGACGTTTACAAAATTCATGCTATTTTAGCTTCTCTCATGTTGGTTCCGTTTTTTCATATAAAAGTGAAACTAATCTGGAGCGAAGGCAATCGTTCCCGACACGAAAGCCAGGAACGACCAGAAAGCAATCAGCTTTTGATTAATGCGGGGTAAACAAACCCTTTATATCAGACAATGCTATTCAATTTGGACAATCCCTTTTTATAGGGAGCTGCCCCCCCCCCCCAAACATCTTGGGGAAACAAAACCAGCCAAAGTTGTGTAAACACACCCAAAAAAACTGCCTCACAGTAAAAGTAAACCACGGGATTTCTATTTTACCTCATTAAATACGGGCACCTGTCAATTCAGTTTTAATCCTTAAATAAATTCAAACGTTTTTCTGTTACTCTCCCTTGCTGGCCGAGCGGGTAACGTGTCAGGTTTTTTTCACACTTTATTTTCCACCTTCGCCTCATTAATGACAATAACCACTGGAGTCTGAATGACAACAAATCTCAAATTTCAAATGCATGTTGTTATTGTTTCAATTTTTACTGAATGTTGAATATTCATAAAGAATCTTTCTCTGTTTAGTATTCGTATCAAAAGTGATGGAAAATAAAAAAGGTCATTTTTACGTACATTGGCATTTAAGGCCTTGCCGCAATAGGCCGTAGAGTAAGGAGCCACAATGGTCGCAAAACGTTGGGGTCATGTAGTTGTTATCTTTGAACTGATGGGGAACGTCAATTTTGAATCTTTCTGTAAGCATCTGCAATTATAACAAAAGAAAGAAATATAACAAAATGATTAACTGGGATTTTTATTTTGATTTCTTTATTTTAAGCTAAATTATATATATATATATATATATATATATATATATATATATATATATATATATATATATATATATATAAATACTGTTATTTATTTTAGTTTGATTTTTACCATTGCGTATATCCGGTAAACACTACATACCTTTGTTTTCATATATATTATATATATATATATATATATATATATATTGCAATTAGGAAGGGAAGACTTTTATGATTCATGATTAAAAGTAAATTTGTATATATATAAATATAGATAGATATATATTCCTTTAATCTTCTCTCCAAAAAGGGGGAAAAAGGGGAACAGGAGAGGAAAGAAAAAGAATAGGGAACCAGCTGACTGGTTTCGACCCTCGCTTCTCTAAGCTGTATCAAGGGAATTTTTAAAACAAAGAATGAAAAAGCGATTAAAATTGCGTTTTATTCAATTTACAGGGAGAAAAAAAAAAGTGGGAAAACGATTAAAATAAAACAGCGTTATGGTCGAATACCCTAGAGGTTAATCACGTTCAAACCCAGGAACATTCCCTTTGCTTGCAAAGGGAAGGTTTTCTAAGTCGAACGTGAATAGTCTCCAAGATCTTATGGTGATATTGTGAATGAGCACGACTAAGAATAGAAAAAGAGTCCGTGCAAAAGTTCGCTGCACAAGATGGGTTTTTAAGTAAATGATCAGTAATTGAAGACCTGTATGTGTTAGTAACAACGTCCGTTGCCCAGTAGGTTCCATTCCTAATTTTACTGGGTACATGTTGTTGGATTCTTCCATCTAATCTTAATGTCATTCGACCCAAGTAGTTGGCACCGCAACCACATTCAAAATTGTAAATAACGTTACTATTATGCGCGAGTCCACAACTCAATCCTTGTCAAAGACTATTTGAACAAGATGGGCATCAAGACAGTTGCTTACCATTCCTAGAGTCAAGACCTTGCTTCCTGTGTCTTTTGGTTATTCCCTAAGTTCAAGGAAAACCTTAGAGGCTGTCCTTATAAGACAATTGAGAAGATGAAGAAAGCTGTGACGTGGGTCATTAACATGCTTACACAAGCGGACTTCCATGGGGCATTCAAGAAGTTGTTGGAACGGTATAACAAATGCATTGCACCCGAAAGAGATTACTTCAAAGGCTGTGTGTACTATATTAATAAAAGTACCAATACAAAAAAAAGTCTGGAAACTTATTGAAGCACCTCATATATTAAAGTAAATATATTAATTAAATCTAAATTAAGTTATTTTAAGTTTAGATTACCTCAGAAATTTATACAAATTAATAAACATTCAATTTAAAAAAAATTATTTTTTATAAAATCCAACCCGTTTTCAATTATTAACAGAATGTTCTTGTTCTTGTGTTTTGATTACAAGCAAAAAAAAAAAAAAAAGAAGTATATTAACTATATTATATACAACACATTATTATAATAGATGCATACCTTTGTTTCTCGGCTGTTGACTGCACTGCGTGGACACCGTCCCAGGATTTTGTCGTGGCATTTTTTATGGACTGCACAGTTACAAACTAGACATTAAAAAGAAAACACAAGGAATTTTATTTCATTTAAATTCCAAATCAGAAACAAAATTAAATTATTTATTTTTATGACATATCAACCATTTTTTTGATTATTGAATGTTGAATCACAACATATATTGTAATGTGTCCGAAAAGTCTGGAAGAATAATTGGATGTATACGAATCGTTATACCAACATACAGACTGTAGTTCGCTTTAACATCATTCTGACAACCTAGACGCTGATTTGAACAATTAGACCCTTTCTCTGAATGAGGTATGGTTCGATTTGATCCAAGGAACTGCACCTTACCAAGGATTACTACTTTCTTCAGGAGGGTGAAATAGTTTATTGCTGATTGCCTGAGGTGCCTTTACCAGGGAATGCTGACAGAGCTACTTTTAGCTATGTTTTGCATCCAACCAAAGTAGAACCTTAAAGGAGTTGAATTTCCCCTCATTCTCCAACCTTGTGTCACATCTTGATGCATTAAAGTTGATCCATAATCATTTGTCACCAATTACAGCTTAAGCTTAAGCCTTTAATTTTAAACATATTCTAGATCATTGCATAATGGATTTTCATCAAAATTAGAATAAGGATTCTAGGCATAAGGTTTAGTATTATTACATCTTGAATTTCAGGAGATAAAAGTGGTGCAAAACTGTTCTCTTATGGGAATAATTTTACGCAATCCGAGGCAGATATTCTAGTTTATATATACAAAGTGACTCAAATGCTATCAAAAAAATAAAGTTACACCAATAGAATCATTAATAAAATTCACAATCCTTTTCTGCAAATCCAACCATATTTATGGTACAAATACATTCTTACTTGTCCACCAAGTTTTAGTCATAAATGTTCAACAGATTTTGTTTCAGTGTTGTTCAACAATATACAGGGCGGAACGATAACTTTGTCACCCAAAAGAAAGCAACATTACATCTTTATTTTAAAACTTTTATTGAAAAAATTAATCAGGTAACTTGATTATGTAGTAGAGCTGACATCTATTCAATGTAGCCGTCTTCAGCCTCAATCACCACCTCGGTACGGGTCCAGAACTGGAGCATGCCTTTTACACAAATGTCGGCAGGAGCTTGGTGAATACTCAGCGGATGGCAGTGATCAGGCTGGGTTTAGTGTTGTGGGAGGTCATGTTGGTGATGTTCTCGACATATGACCAAACGAAGAATCCAGTAGATTCAGGTCAGGGGAGGATGGGGAGAGGTGATGAGAGATGGGTACAAAGTTGTAGCACTCCTTTTGAAGCCTTGCGGATCAGTGCCGAGTCCTGCTGCCACATCCAGGGTCTGCCAGTGACCACCTGATTGTACCAGGAGATCACCACACTCTTTATCACATTTGGTATATTTTGGTACTGACTTTCAAGCCGACTTTGAACACATGAGGTGGCATGATGTGGCCCTCACTTGAAACCACATCAATGATCATAACCTTTGTTAAGCTGTGCTCTCAAGCATTGAACTTTACGGATTTGCATTTTGAGGGTAGAAAGCATGAGGTGTACAGCGGTGCATCTTCAATCTTGCTCATTAAACATTGTGTCACTTTCAGACATGATAGAAGGCTCCGATTGCTTTTGGGATTTGTACTGGCTAATTTTTTTTTGTTTTTGCATTTTCACCCCAAACAAGGCACATTGCCACTTTGGTGTAGGGGGCTACTATTAGGAACATCAGCATCAGGGGTACTGTGTAGGAATTTGGGCAGCAAGATGTTGGTTCACGTTACACTTGAACTTGTGCATGTCAGTACAGTCGGGGAAGCAGGGACCCAGAAGGGAATTCCAAAGTCTAGCAGTTCTGGGGAAGAAACTACTGGAGTAGAAGGCTCTCTTGCATCTAGGGATCTCTACTGTGAAGGAGTGGGATTTAGCTGCTTTACGGGTCTGTCGGGGGAACCTACATCAATGGGGCACAAGTGCTTGCAGTTCGTCAGAGCATTCACTGTTAAAGTACTTGTAGAACAGGTAGAGGGATGCAACATTTCATCGATGGGACAGAGGCTGAAGTTTAGCTGACAGATCAGGACTTACCAGATTGGCGACTCTCTTTTGAACCTTGTCTAGAGCGAGAGACTAGTGGCAGATGCACCAGCCCAAATATGACAACAATACTCCCTACATGGGCGAATGGTAGCCTTATAGAGGTATAAGATACTTTCAGGCGTTAATAGCTTTCTAGCACGGTAGAGAGAACCTACCTTCTTCACAGCGGTCCTGGCAATGTTCTCAATGTAATTGTTCCAACTCATGTTTCCTGTGAACGTTAGGCCGAGGAGTTTAAAAGATGTACTTTCAGATAAAGAGTCATTGGCCATTGCTATTGGCGGTAGAGAAGGTTTCTTTTAATTATTGAAGGAAACAAGTTTAGTCTTGGCAGCATTGAAGGTGACCATCCATTTTTGTCCCCATTCCACTACGGATTGGAGGTCATCCTCCAGTGTTTCTGCCATTTCTTTAGATATGTGTTCATTTATTTTCCTGTCATGTCTGTTATTGAGCGTGGTGTCATCAGCATACATACCCATTTCACAGACAATTTTGTCAGGGAGGTCATTTATGAATATTGGGAATAACAGAGGATAGACCCTTGAGGCCCTCCTGCATTTATATCATATTGTTTAGATGTATGCCCGTCAACGACAACCTGGATTTTTCTCTTATCTAAGAAGGATCTAATTATGTTATGTATTCTTCCAGTGATGCTGTATGATCTGATTTTCTTGAAAAGACCCTCATGCCGTACCCTGTCAAAAGCCTTAGATATATCTAGAGCTACCGCTCTACCCTCTCCCGCTTTGCCCAGTGAATGATATATACGTTCTGAGATGTCTGCTGTAGAACGGGCTTTCCTAAATCCATATTGTTGGTCAGTCAGAAGTTTAGCATCTGTAAGGTGACGGACTTGAGCTTGGTTAATTATGGTCTCAAATATTTTGGCAAAAAGTGGGAAGAGGCTAATGGGTTGATAATTTACTGGGTCAGTTCTTTCACCAGAATTCTTGAAAACTGGCACTACAGAAGCAGTTTTCCAGCAGGCAGGAAACAAGATTCATTAAGGCATTTGTTGTAAAGTTTGGAGAGAACTGGAGCCACTTCGGCGGTGCACTTTTTTAATAGCACAGCCGGGATGAGATCATGTCCACATGCTTTTGCAGTGTCAAGCTTTCTTATGATAGCATGCACCTGAGCAGGGGTGATTTTCAGATTGTCTAGTGTGGTGTCTGTCTGCAAAGGAAAGTCAGGGAGGAGGTGGTTAGCAGAGTCCAGTGTAGAGTTGGAGGCAAACCGTCTGGCAAGCATGTTAGCCTTCTCAGTTGCAGAGCAAACAACCTCATGATTGTTGGATAGTGGGGGAATTGTTGATTGCCCATTATTTACTACACTGTTGTAGATTTTCCAGAAGTCTCGGGTTCCTAATTTCTGTGCTTCAATGTGTTTTTTGGTGGTTTCAGTAAATTCTTTTGTAACTGTCGCTATTTCTTTCTTAGTTATTTCTGGCTTCTATGTACTTCTGTCTGTTTGAACTGGACTTATCTCTGTTAAATTTGCGGTATGCATGCTGCCTTTGCGCTACGGCAGTTGCACAAGTAGAAGTGAACCATTGGGGAGAGTGGGGTTTGCTATAGAATTTGCGCGTGGGAACATATGCTTCAATGGCCACTTTGAACCATTCAGTGGTCTCATTTGCGCAATGTTCAGCAGGAAGGTAAAAGATATTTTGCCATGGGGCATCCCTGATGAGGTCCCTGATGGCTTCCCAGTCAGCCTTTTTATAATATCTCGTTGTTTTGAGCAGTGGCTCTTCAGTTTTGGCTCTAGAGTTTAGGGCGATTTCAACTATTACCACTGCATGATCGGCGTCCCAAGAGGGCTGTGGGCATTCGTTACACAATCATCGGGAACTGTGGTCAGAAACAGATCTAGAAGTGATGCATGTTGTCAAGTCACCAAATACATGCACTTGTGCGCTAGTGTCGAGGGAAAGTGCTGTATCTATGCTGTCAGAGACTTTGTTTATTAAGGTACAGTCCTGGGTCGAGGGAGAGCGCTAGAGAAAATAAAAGTAGCTAATATTATGTTGCAAGCACATAAAGGCTTGATCGTCCGATTCTAGTTTAGTTTCTCTAGTTAAGGGGAGGTGTTTCGAATGTAGACTTCAAGCCCATGCATATGTCTGTCAGAGTCCTTACGGCAGAGTGGGAGGTATCCAGGCATATTAAAATAGTTAGAGGGGATGGAGGAGTGTAGGTTAGTCTCACTTAGTGCTAAGATATCCGGGGTGTTTGTTAGGAGAAATGCTTCAACATCAGCTAAATTAGTTCTAAACCCATGGATGTTCGTAAATGCAAGCCTCAAGGGAGAAGGCAGGTTGGTTTTGTTTGAATTTTGGCCTGGTTTGTGCGTAATTTTTTAATGTACTGTCATGTATATTTTTAAGAGTTTCAGTTTAGGTAAGGCGTGCTGAGCAAGTTGTTATGCAGAATACAAGACATGCAACACAGGCAGATCATCAGCTGTCCCTCCATCTACTAGGGTTGTGGCCTCAGGATAGCCCACCAGGGAAGAGTGCAGGGTCCCTTCCCATGCGCAACATGGCACTACAAACATCCCGATAGTATACAACTGTTGATGGAGCAGCCGCTCTAAGCGCTACCAAAGAGTTAGGACTCCCGTACTATCAGTCGGGAACAGCAGCCAGGAACTGTCTATCCGGTACCCTCAACCCATCAGATGATGATCAACCCAATCTGCTTGCATTGGCATTACTGTATTCAAGTGCCCAGTTTAAGCAAATTGTTTACAAAGTAAGAAAACTGGTTTTCATCAAATAGAAATGGAATCATATCTTTTCTAGGGCGACAATTTTATCGTTCCAGGCTGTACCTGCGTGAATACATGTAAAAATTATACTTTGAAACACTTCTTTCTTAGCACAACCCTGATTTAGAGTGATGGTTTGCTTCGGTCAAGGAAGAGCCTAAGTAATTATTTTTGAGAATTCACCAGAGATTAAAATCTAGAAATGATGGTCCCGTGAGTGTAAAATCTGTTCAGGACCACTCCTCCTACTGATGAAACAATCACCAAAGTATCCCTGCATATCATAAAACAAACACTGATGGATAATCATGATTGAAACTTGTTGGACAAGACAGTAAAGTTTATTTCTTTTTTTTTTTTTTTTTTACTAATAATTCTAAACTTTACAATTTTTATACAATTCATTGTATACAAAAGTTGTTTTTAGCTTTATTTCATGTCTTCGCATAAAATTTCATAAGGAGATATAATATGTTATGTATCAATTTTCAGTATTTACTGCAACAGTGCTAAATATGTGAATGGCTCTAAATAGTAGGTTATCAAAAGATTCTGTGTAGCTTAATTGCCATATATTTTCATATAATGCAATGCTGTTTGTGTAAAACAAAAAATGAAGTTTAGACAATGTTTGATCATTGTAATTTCACATACATTTTAGCAGCAGCCAAATAGCGTAACTGTTAGAAGTGCTGACTGTCTTCTAGGCGGTTGAGTTTCAATCCTGGCTAGAGGTAGTTGCTAGTCTATCTGCACCAAAGAGCTTTGATGCAGCAAAACAGTCTGTCTGTGGATGACTACATATATATAAACTAGCAATTCAGCCTGGCTTTGCTCGGGCCCTATGTACTGTTCATAACTTTATGTGCATATTAGAAAGTTTGACTCCTGTCTAGGTAACCTACATCTTAAAATTTCAAGTGTTTAGACCCAAAATTGGCAGAGGAGTTTGGTAGAGTTTTCAAAGGTCAAATTGTTGAACTTTGACCCCTTGACAGCCAAATTTCTGGCCGAAAATGGATTAAAAAGATTTTCCCAAATCTCAATACCTGCTACATCAAATCTCAAGTCTGTAGACTGAAAATTGACTGAGTAGTTTGTTAGGGAAATGTACACACACACACACACACACACACACACAGACAATTTCACTTATATGCCTGCCAACAAATCCTCACAAGGATGAAACATAGAAAATCCTGTGTAGCTTAATTGCTATATATATATATATATATATATATATATATATATATATACACACACACACACACACGCCGGTTATTAATAATGCAAATAATACATACCTTTGCACTTATATCCTTGTTTTTTCAACCCCCTGAAAAATAATATATGAAATGAAATGTTCAATAATGGAAATCAATTTTTTTTTTATTGCAACACAATCGCATGAAAAGTCACAAAAGATATCCTCATTTTCTTGAAGACGACTAATGCAAGTTGAAAGCTTAGGCACATATGAAACAAAAGCTACTATTGTAAGAGTGGTGTAGTCCGAAGCTGACGTTGAATTCATGATGAAAGGGTCTATTTTTGTTTGGTATGAATGACATTGGCATGATAGAAAGTCTCATTTGCGGCAAAAATAATTTGCTAATATTTCCCCCCACATAGAAACATCGGTACTTGTACAGTTTAATCAACATATTAAAAAAATGAAAATGGAAAAAAAGTTATGTTGCACGTATCCGTTATGGAACAAAATTTTCCAAAAAAAAAATTTCACTTAATTTCATCAAGTAGTTTTTCTTTTACAGCGAAAAAAAAATTTGTTATGATACCGAACAAAAGGTTTGATTTTTAGGAAGAAAAGCTAGTAATAAAGATGGCGCTTTAACTGAAGTTATCTCCCCATGGCGTGTTCAACAAATTCAAAATGGCTGACTTCAACGCGCTCTCATAAGAACGTGTTTTTCTACGGTAAAAAAAAAAACTACTCGATTAAATTAAATGAAATTTTTTTTCAGTCCAAAACGGATACGTACAATATAACCTTTTTTTCGATATTTTCATTTTTTTATGTCTTGATTAAACTGCACAAGTACTAAAAAATCAGCAGTTTTTGGTGCAACTAGAATCTAAATCCTGCATTTACAATCTAAGGTTGATTCAATCAAGTAGCATGGACGCAAACAACTGTTGAGAATGATGTGATTTGCACAGGTGTATGTATACGGTATCATCATGTTGACATACTGGTCCTCATTAGATCATTAAAGTTAAGCAATGGTGAGCCCGGCCAGTATCAAATGGATAACTATTATATTAGGTGTTGCACGTATTCAGGTAAGCGGGTATGTATAATATCTGAGGGAGAGAAACACCCTTGCATTGCAAAATTTATGGTTACCTTTGAGCAAGATGCAGCGGCTGTTAGATTCTCTCTGATACTCTGGAGAGTTAACGGATGGGGTGGGGTGTAAATGGAGTTCCTAAGACATAATGACGTAATATATTATTAGGTTGAGAAGAAAGTTCAGGCAGAATTTTTAATTTTAAATGATGTATTTTCAAATAAGTTTTCATTATAATATATTTACTTTATATATCATTTTAAAGAGCGTTTTCTTGCTTTATTTAATCGTTTAAATTATAATTGTTTTAAAATAATTATGTCTTTTCAGAACGTTGAATACAAGATAAGTAAAAAGCAATTTTGCACAATTTTCTTAGCTAGGCCACAAAGCTGTTGAAACACCTTGTGATATCAACAAAGCGTTTGGCCCACGAACTACTACTAAACGCACAGCACAATGATGGTTTTAGAAATTTTGTGGCAACAATGAGTCTTGAAGATGATGAGTGTAGTGGTTGGCCATCGGATGTTAACGATCAATTAAGAGCCTTAGTCGAAGCCAATCCAATCTAATTGATTAGATATAACATATACGATGATTTCCAACCACTTGAGAAAGATTGGAAAGACAAAAAAAAAACTTGATAACTGAGTGCCTCAGCCTCACGAATTGAACGACAAGCAAAAGAAATGCTGTAATGAAGTATCATCTTCCCTTCTTTTACAAAACATAAATGACTTGTTTCTCAACCGGGTTGTGACTTGCGATGAAAAGTGGGTTCTTTATGACAACCAGTGACACTCGGCTCAATCATTAGACACCAACGAAGCTGCATGACACTTCTCAAAGCCAGAGTTGCACCAAAAGAAGGTCATGCTGACTGTTTGGCAGTCTGTGACCAGTTTCATCCATTACAGTTTTTTTGAATGCAGGCGAAACCATTACGGTGAAAAAGCACAGTCAACAAATGGATGAAATGCACCAGAAACTTCGACAACAACACTCAGCATTAGTCAACAGAAAAGACCCAATTCTCCTCCATGACAATGCCAGACTGTATGTTGCTAAGTTGAATGCATTGGGTTACAAAATTCTACCTCATCTGCCACAGTCTCCAGACCTCTCATGTTCCGACTACCACTTTTTTAAGCATCTTGACAACTTTCTGCATGAGAAATGCTTTAAAAACCTAAGCGATATCAAAAACGCCTTCAGTGACTTCATCGCCAGCAGAATGCAAGATTTTTACATTATTGGCATAAATACCCTTGTTTTGTGTTAGCAAGTGTCTTGATTCTGATGGTGCTTATTTCGATCAATGAATTTTTGTTGGAGCTGAGATGTGTTCATCAGAATTTAAAAGTTAAAACCCGCAAGAACTTTATTGTCAATTTGATATTTGCTATCATGTCTACATTGTCATTAAAAGAATGAAAAAAAAAAAGCAAAAACTTTGAAGTAAATTAATTTAATTTTTTTTTTTTTTTACAAATTTTACCTTACAAATAATATATATATATAAAAGGCAAAATGTGTGTGTGTGCATTTTTTGTGTATGTCCAGCAAAGGCTTTTTTTCGGGGTGGTCGCTCATTCTTATAACTTTTTATGTGGTGATAATATCTAAGATTTACAAAACGACTCGGCGTGTATCTTTAATTTAGGCAACTTTTACGCGCAATTTTCACCATATTTATTGGCCACGCATGTCTTTGGCTTTTCACTATAAAAAAGCGAAACTGAAACAAACCTTGCCACTCATGTGGCACGTTCAGAAAAGCAATGAGCACTTTGATCAATGTTGGTGAAAACCGTCATATCAGACAATTGCTATTCATTTGGACTCTCCCCCCCAACAAGTTGGGTAGAGAAAAAATAAAACAAAAAAAACGGTCTCGCAGAAATAGTTAACTGCGGGATTTCATTCTGTTTGACCTCGATAAAATCAAGCACCTGTTTGAACTCATTCACTTTTTAATCGCTAAATTTAACATCTTACATTGCTTCTGTAGCCGTAGCGCAGTTGTATGTATGTAGTCAGCCTATTGGCCTCAAGGCTCCAGGTTCGAGCCTACCTGCTACCAACCCCTGTTTTTTTTCTTTTACACTACAAAAGATTTCTTTTTTCCATTTTAATATTGAAATCGCTGTTTTTTTGTTTTATTTTTTTAAGAAGTTTAAGATCGTTTTTTTTTTAATATTCAAACAGGGTTAAGTTTCCCTTTTGTTCTGCATTAGCCCCCCCCCCAACACACACACATCTCCAAACACCCAGGCAACGCCGGGCACCCCCCGCAAACTATTATATGCAAAATGGGCGTGAGTATTTGTGTATGTCCACGAAAGGCTTTTTGCATCGGGCTTCTCGCGTCGGTTAGGTTCCGCAAGAAGTTTCTGCATACTTCCCAGATTGTAGTATCTCGCATTCGCAAACTGACATTGTTTATCTTTTTTTTGATTAAGTTAAACAAAATTCCCACCATGCTGTCATCAGTGTTTGTTTGTCTTTTCGTATAAATAAAGCAAAACTTATTGGAATGCAACCCCCTGGCCTTCGAGCCGGGTAGTATCTGTTCTGTAATTGGTCAATTTAGGGAAAACCCTTCATACTGCCAGAGTACCCTCCTTTAGGGGAAGCTGATTTTTCCACCACATTAAAAACAACCTTTGCTTTTGTGGGAGATTTAAAAGCAACACCATTTCTGCAAGTCATCTTGACTACGTTAAATTTGAATGCTTTACACTTCCGGCCGCGTCATGGAGTAGCAGTAACACATCGGATTTTCTTTCACTTTCTTTTCCGCCTTCATGTTACAAGTTCGAGCCTGCCTGCTTACTACCACTTTTTGCTCCACACGTCCAAACACGCGGGCAACACCGGGCACCCAGGCTAGTCTAATATATAAAAGTGCAAAATGTGTGTGTGTGTGTGTGTGTGTGTGCTTCTATGTCTCGCAAAAACTTTCGACAGAGGCGACGGAACCTGACGAAACCGATATCATTTTAAACCTTGATCCTTCGAACAACAAATATTGAAAAATTGGCAAAAAAAAAAACATTAATTCCTTCACTCTAAACTCGGCCGTTTTGTACAAGGAGGGGTCGATTTTTGCGTTGCCATTTTAGCAATTCATTGTTCCCTTTTTGATTAACTATGCTTAATTCTGACATTCATGACCTCCGGTTGCACCATGGAGACATTGACCAAGACATCAGGTTTTTTCTCCTCTCCTTAGCGAACCTGCCCGTCTACTAACACTTTTTATAACACCTCTGCCTACTGTTGTTTGGATCCCCCCCCACCTTACTACACCACCTATGCACATCCGGGCACCCCCACTACTGCTGTTTTCACCTACACCCGGTCAATGCCAGGTACCCCTGCTAGTTTCTTAATAAAAACGAACATGCCTCTTAAAAAGAAAAAAGAAAAATGAGCATTACAGTATATTATGTCACCCCCCCCCCCCCCGTTATTCAACGGAAATGAACTGATCCACTTTGAGTTTATCAGCGTTGGATATCTGCTGACAACAATGCTATAAGCAGAGGCTGCCAAACAATTTCCTAATTGATCCGGATCTCATCTTCCGGCGACCCATTTATTTTTATGCTGCTCTATTTATTACTTCAAACTTTTTCATTGGAAACCTACTTCCGTGAGAAACGAATTCTTTGACCTTAAGGCTGGATTTAAGTTTTTCCAATCATGATTTACATTACACTTACAGATACCCCTCCTACTTATATGTAAGCCAATGGAAAGCTGTTCAGCCATTGACAGTGTTTATATAAACAATGACATTCTGCTTAGTCTTTTCTTTGTTAATTTAAAACAATGCTAACTTTGGATTTTTTTAAAAAGCAATTTTGTGTTTATTGTTGAGAAATTACTTGTTTGTGTCAAAATGAACCTAGATTGAAATAAACATGTAAAAAAAAATAAAATTGATTCACTTCAAAGTTTTTTTTTATGCCACTAGTCTCTTCCATCTTAGACAGGCTCTAAAACAGTCACAAATTTAATCGGTCCTCGCACTATCAAACAAGCTCCAACCCCTGTCCCATCACCACAATGTTGTATCACTATACCTGTTTCACAAGTACTTTAATAAAATGTGTTCTGATAAACTCATAGTACTTGTGCTCCCTCAACGTAAATACTCCAGACCAACTCAACAAGCAGCAAAATCCCACTGCTTCATTACTGAGGTTCCTAAATGTTGGAAAGCCTTCTGTTCTAATAGTTTCCTTCTGTCTGCTGGACTTTGGAATTCCTTCCCTGTTTCCCCAACATGCAGAAGTTTAAAATGTATATAGTGTATTCAGATATGTGGAAAACTTTTTAATCTGTTTTTATCTGGAAAAAAGGGCTGCTAAGGGTTAAAAATGAAAAATTGGCACTTGGAGGGGGGGGTCAGGATTTTTATCAGTTTGTCAACTGCTTCACAAATGCGCATGCGTGAATCGTTCACATGACAGATTCCTTATGTTAAGAATAAGTAAGTTTGTAAACACTTTTTAAAGATCATATCAAGCTGGCCTAATGGTTATTGTACTAGACTCACTGTCTTTAAGTTTTGGTTTCGACTTACAAGAAATGAACTGTTTAGAAAAAACAATACTTGCATACACATGTCTCAGTTTGTTTTGTTATTTTTACTTCATTTTTTTTTTTAAAGAACTTAACATCACGTGTAATACCTACAGTATTTCTGTTTATAATAAATAAGAAATATGCATTAATTAAAATATAATAGTCATGTGTATTTTACGACCGGACAATGCCAGGCGACTTGCTAGTTTAGATATAAAAATCAACTTCTCAAAATGAGAAAAATCAAGAAAGCATATTTTATACATGAGAGAAAGAAGTGGGGGCGTATATTAAATGTCATGTTATCTTTACTGAATTACAAGTATTCACTGGTACGTCAAGTCTAATCAAACTCAGTTCCAGATTTTTAAGGTCACTCAGCATTTATTTTTGTGGTTATAGTTCTAAATGGCTTCTTTGACCTTTTATGACCTTAAAAATAGACTTAGGTCAACTCTACATAGCCTATGACACTATCTGCAATGCTAAGTTGGATCAAAACCTTTCCTGAGTCTATAAACAGGCATTTCGTTTTATAGATTTTTTTTATCCCTCATTTGATTTTATTTAGATCAAATATGTGTTCAGCACTAAAACGTTATTTCCAACCTTTCCTTTTATTTACTGAATTTATTTGTTTGAATGAAGATAAGATGGGCATACTTTTGTTTTTTCAAGACAGGAAATATCATGAAAAAGTCTCTGACTTGACCATCATTTTTAATAAGGTCTGTCTGTAAGGTCGTAAGCTATTAGTCTAATAAGCTTCAAATATGGTAGGAATGATCTGCTAGTTATGCATTTTTTTTTTTTTTTTTTTACATGAATCACCACTTATCAAGGCTCAAAGCTACTCAAGGATAAGACTTACTGGTAAATTGAGATAGATAAATTGTCAGGCTAATGATGAAAAATAAAAATGATGATGAATTGACCAAACAAAATTTGATTATTTATAAATACAGTGCATGACAAGTATTTATTGATGTAGAATTTGAAGACGATCATGTTGTAGCCTGCAAGGAAGCATTCTCATAGTAACATCTTCCACAGTTTGTATTATTTGAATTATTCAGACTACTGTTCTCATTTTTTAGCGCTATTCTCAGAACATTTCGGCATATGTAACCAACAACATTCTTAAGGTGCCCTTTATTTGATTCATGGGGGTAGCATGCTCTTGTTCCACCAGCCATGATTGCGTAGAGAAATCTTAAGTTATTTCCAATTATATTCTTAGTATCGCCTGCGCTGAGGATTGAACCTTTAACCCCCAGAAGTGTTACTTCGAACTAAATTTCACTTAATACTTTATCTGTTACATCATAGATTTTTGCATTGTGGTTACACCGACAAAGACATGAGAACCGCAATCCAGAAAATACAAATCTTAAAAATTCAATAAAGTTTTTTGAAATATTAATATCTTCTTTTAAAGAGGTTTCCGAGGAAGCATATAAGCACCAAGTGAAATATTTGTCACTCATGTTCGCGTGATATCAATGGAATACAGAGTGGAGCAGATGCTAGTGTAGGTGGGATCCTCCTACCGCTCCAGAAGATATCTCACTACTGATGCAATTCTCTATCTATATAAAAGCCAAGTACGTCCAAGGATGGAATACTGTTGCCATATCTGGGCAGGAGCTGCTAAAAACAGTCTATCATGCCTTGACAGAGTACAAAATAGACTTCGTGGCTTAGTGGGGGATGCCCCTTTTCTCTACCCTGCAACCTCTCTCCCACAGAAGAGACGTTGCGAGCCTGTCCTTGTTTTATCGTTATTTCCATGGCAGGTGCTCCTCTGAACTCCAATCTCTGGTCCCCCTCGCCAATCTTTCACGAAAAACACCCGTCTAGCTGAATCCACTGTGAAAAATTTCCCCCACTCTATATCTGTGCCTAAATCAAAACGCGGATTCCATGAACAAAGCTTCTTTCTTAGAACTGCACGCCTGTGGAACTCTGTTCTGTCTGCCTGCTTCCCTCCAGACTACAACTTGGATGTGTTCAAGTCCAATGTTAACAAATTCCTAATGAACCGCCCCCTTAAGTAAACATTTCAGCAAATCTCCTCACTAACGTAATGTACTTGCAATAACCCTTATCCCTGAGTGGCTTCCGGGCCTTGATAAGTGGTGATCACTGTGTAAAAAAAAAAAAAAAAAAAAAAAATTGCAAGAATAAGGAACGGGTGGAGTAAGTTCAGGAAACTTCTGTCATTAGTAACCAGCATAGCATTACCAGTGTCGACCAAGGGAGAGTCTATCAGGCATGTGTACACTAAGTGATGATGCATCTAAGTGAAACTTGACTAATGTGAGTTGAGGATATACGTTGCATGGAGAGAAATGGTATGAAAATGATATAGGATAGATGTGTAATACGAGTCTTAAAATTAGATCTGATGACTTCAGAGGAAGATTAAATCAGGACAGTATAAACCTATTGCCAGACTTATCGTAAACAAGATTCAAATATAATTCTAACAAAAGAAATTGTTTCAAAACATCATGATGTAACCATAATGCAAGGACCTGTAGCGTAACGGATAAAGTACTAAGTTAAATTCACTTCTAAGTGACACTCTTCTGGAGATTAAAGGTTCAAACTTCAGTACGAGTGATATTAGGAATACAATTGCGAATTACTTAAGATTCCTACTTAGTTATGGCTGATGGAATGAGAGCATGCTCCATTCAAAATTCCATGCAGATTCCTAAATTCAACAAGATAATCTGAAGAGGTCAGAGGTTACATTGAATGAAACATTGTAAGAATAACACTAACGATAAGAACAGTAGTCTGAATAATCAAAATTTTCATCTGTAGGACACGTTAACGTGAGATTGCTTCCCTGCACGTTGTCTTCAAATCCAATGTCAAAGAATACTTGTCATAAACCAACCCCATACATAATCACATTTTATTAATTCCATTCATCATATTAAACATATCCTTGAGTGGTTTTGAGCCTTGATAAGTGACGTTCTTTGTCCACTATACATAACTCTAGTACAGCTCATTCTTGCATTTGCTACCCAAGCAAGAAATCCTTATCTTCAAAAAGATATTGTACACTTAGAATATGTTCAACAAAGATGGTGATGGGAGTCTGGATATTTATCTACAAAAAGATGTTCAACTTTTGCTTTGTTAAATAATGATACCGGCCATATACTAGCCATAAACAAGAGAATGAGAATTGAAGTAAGAAAAACTCCTGGACGGTGCCAGGTTCCTGAAAAAAAGAGCAAACGAAAGAAACCAGCCCAGATTCTGACCTGTGATATAGACAAGACATCAATGGTAGACAAAGGAACAATAGGTTCAGAGTTATATAACGGTAATAAAAACAAACAGGTCAGCAGAGACGGACAGTTATGGAGGTCACACACACTATAAATCTGTTTGTCCCCTCCTTCATCTCTGTTTTTGCCTTTTGCCACAAGCCACATCTTCTAACTGCTGACAAACTTTCTGATGCTCAAAAATCTTTCAACTCTTCATTTTGCTCACTCGGACACTTTTCTTCCATTGAAATTCTTTTGTTGTGTTAAAAGAGGTTTTGTTTTTCTTTTCAGGTGACAGTCTTCGTTACATAGAACTAATATATTTCTATAAAGGAATATAGATTTCTTCAAAGAGCTTCAAACAATGGTCAAGGGATGTAACTCTGAATATATTACACCAACAAGATGTTATGAATCTTACATGTTGATCAAACTACAAATAGATTCATTAGATCATGGAAAAAAAAAACCTTGTGTCTGTCAAAGACTTTCAAATAATAGTCAATAAGGGAAACAGAAGAAGCTTGAAAGAAAATTTGTGCTGGTTCATACACCCCCCCTCTAGAAAAAGGGAAAATAATTTTTTAAAAATTGGTTAATGTACGTACCCATGACAGAAAGAAAAATATTCTGCCCCAAAAATCACGTAAATTGATCAAATAGTTTTATTTTTAAAAAGAAAATAATTTTTAAACGAATTTGAGTTTTTCAAAATGGCTTTCAAAAATCTCACAAAACTGAATTATTTGAAATTAATTTCCATCCTCCTGCTAAATTATGTCAAGAGGTTGTTGATTGTCATTTAGTCATAAAATTTGATTTTTTATTTTTTTTAACTAAAACTACTTGATTAATTTATATAATTTTTGGAGTATGATATTTTCTTTCATTCATAAGATTTTTATTCATTTTTCATACTTTGTTTTTCATAGATCAGGAATTATGGATTCACGCCAAAAAACCTTTGTAGATAATATAACTGAAAAGATGAAATGGTTTACTTACCATAAAAACTCGCTGCAGAATGAACAGTAGGTTGGTTGTCGGAAGAACTTAGCTATGAATTCATGACCATTTACTTCATGCACTTTCTGCTGTTTTATTGCACCGCGTCGGGGGCCAATGCCAACATCAAAAGACGGTTCTGGTCCATGTCCATGCATACCGCTTGGACGGTCAGAGTTACTGGTGTTGGTTTCTACAAAGACATTTGAAAGAAAGTAGGATGTACATAAAAGTATCGAAAGCTATACAATGCAGATTACACACTAAACAATGCTTCAACAAACTATATCAAAACCTCTTAAAATAAGATGTATTTTCTATTTTTTGTTTTACATAATTATAAGTCAGAAGACAAAAAAACAATCATTTGATATTTTACTTTATTTGTTTATCCATATGTTTACACGGTTTTGAACTATGATTTATACTTATATATACTAGCAGGGAGACCCAACGTTGCCCAGGATTGAATAAGGATCGACAAATGTTCTACCTTTCAATACTTTTATTGTCATCGAAATTGGTGAAATCGACTATTTTCCAATCAAATTAATTAATTGCTTGATCTAGTTGGGGATCCACTATGGTGTACTAGGAGGAAGCTTCATATACCTCCCCGCATTGGCTCGGTCCACAATAAATTATAGTTGACATTGCACTGTAGAGAACCTACTGTTGATTTTATAAAATTATTTTTATATAATTAAAGCTTCAAGTACAAAAGTCAAATATCATGGTTCACTTGTGGTTTAAACAGAAACATTCATTCTGAACGTGCCCCTGTCTTATCAAAAAACCTGCTGTTAATTTTATATGCTGGGCCATTCTGCTTGTGCAGTGATAAAAGTTTTCAAATATAATTGTGATATTAGGTTGTATAAAACTTGGGTCAAAATCGAACTTCCTTCTTTATTTTTTCATTATAAATTTTCAATACTAAGGCATTCTGATTAAAAAAAAACTATCTAAGAACACTCCCAGACACATCAAATACATTTGTGTGAAATTTCAAAATAATTGGCCTGGCAGTTTTAGAGTACATAGGGAACAAATTCACACACACACACACAAAGTGCTTTTTTATTTATAAGTAGAGAAGATTATACACACACACACATATATATATATATATATATATATATATATATACACACCAAAAATACATACACTGTTATTAGCAGAACTTATCCACCGATTTCCATGGATATTAACATCATTCAATTTCCTCTGCCTAACATGAATTGGAACAAATATATAGAAGACATTGCCAAGGCTGCTACAAAGAAGGCAAGTTCCCTCTACTAGGCTAAAAAACTTCTCACATCTGACATGATCCTATATTTCTATAAAGCTATCAATCACCCATGCACAGATCGAATATTGCTTCATCTATGCTGATGAACTATGAGTCTTACCCTCAGGGTGTTGACCCACTTTGAGTTAACCTAAGAATTTTACCAAAATGCACCTGAAAAAGGGCTAGAGAATGCAAAGGCTGAAACTCATAACCCTAATGATAAAAAGAAAAGCCCTGTCAATCATATGCAGTGCGCGCACACACCCACAATCTACTTTTGTTAGTTTTGTCTAAAGTTATCGCTAGAGTTAAGGTGTCTAATGTTGAGATCTATGAAATCCTTATTTCTTGCAGTAAAAAATGCAGAATAAATGCTACTGTGGAATTCATTGCAGAATGGTGGACAGCTATCTGAATGTGTTTATGTGGAAGCAGAAATATAAAGGCTGGATTCTTAGTTTAACGATATGGGATTGAAACTGAGGAATTGAACAAATAAAATGTGACCACTTATGAGGACAAGAATTTGTTAACATTGGACTTGAAAACGACTATCTTGTAATGTATGGGAAGCAGCATTGTGGCAAAACGTAACGAAAACAATGTTTTTATACAAATACTCAATGGCATGAATAAATTCCATCCTATTGTCGCTGCTTCTGAAATTAATTTCCCAGTGTGTGTGTGTGTGCGCAGAACAATAACAAAAAACTTCTGTGGTTTACTAGTATAGAAAATATAGTTATAGTCAAGAATGTCTGCCCTTCTTGACTTCCAGTTTCTGCTGTCCATTTGGATGGATAATTAAACATGGTGAAGCAGACAAGAAAGCCATTCTTAACATAAGGAAAGAAGGGGAGATTTCATGCTATCTGAGAGGAAGATGAGTATTAATCGGGAGGGATCATATATTGTTTGCCACCATCATCTCATCTGCAAAGTAGAAACCGGGAGTCAATAAGAGCAAGCAATCTTGACTATAAACCCAATTTTCTCTATGTTCTTGTATAAATAGAGAATTTGTCCAGCTGCTAGGGACATTTGACCACTTAGAGGACGGTTTATAACAAGAATTTGTAAACATTGGACTTGAAGATGACTATTGAAGTAGGGAAGCAGCATTGTTACAACGTGTAAGGGAAATAATCTTTTTATGCAAATATTCAATGACTATAAATGGATTCCATTCTCTAGAGTAAGTAATTAAGTTCTGTTTCTGGAGTAGCGGGGAATTTTTTTTTTTTTTTTGTATGTGGAGGGGTCCTTTCGTATATTAGTATTTTTAATAAAAAAGATGACAAATGTTTTTGCCAAGTGATTTCTAATTAATTATGTAAATTGTAAAATAACTTTGTATAAGTTTGCATGGTACAACCTTGTTGATTGGCTTGATTCTGTTGTTGAAATTATTGCAGAAGGGATCACATGAAGGTTGCCAACATCCCTAAGTGAAAGTAATGATATGGAACATATTGGATTTGAACTTGACACAACAACAAGTCCAACGTAAACAAATTCTTGATGAATCATCCTCTTAAGTAATCCAATTTACCAAATTTCCACTACTAACAATTACTACAAAGTTGTCCCATTGACTACTGTACAATCATTAACTCATATCCTCAAGTGGCCTTCAGGCCTTGATAAGTGACGACTTCTTTGTAAAAAAAAAAAAAAAAAAAAAAAAAAAACTAGGTCATCAGTTCGTGTAGTCACCTTTCAATAAAGTGAGTAACCTGGATGCACATGAGTGATAAAGATGAAGAAATACAGGAATCAACAGCCATGTCTGCTCTTTGATTTCAATGTTTTGACCAATCAGATGAGACTGTTTTGGAATATGGGAGATATAATTCAATGTCACAATGTACAAAGGGAGATAATTATTTAAGGCGAAAAGGAGACAACATTTTCTTTTTTATAACTTAAATAAAGTAAATAAATAAGTCATCATCGTACAACGCTGTTGATCGGCTTAATTCTGCTGTCAACATTCTTGCAGGGAGTGACCACATCAGGGGTTGCCAACATCCCTAAGTGAAAATGATACTGTAGAATTGGCTGGACTCAAACTTGGTAGACGCAGGTCATCAGTCCGTGACACATCACAAAAAAATTATAGTTAAATTGGAAACCCATGAAAAATATGTATGCCATCATTTTTTAAGGCACAAACACACAAGTTTAATTCATTTACTAGCTGTCCCTATCCAGCATTGTCCGAGAGACATTTTTTGCTACGTTATGTAGGTTTCACTCTTTGCAATTTTATGACAGAAATACATTAAAAAAAAAAAAAAAATTTTTTTAGAGAAATAAATAAAATACAATGACTTTCATGACCACGTATAGGAACCACTACTTCAGCATTAAGGAATAGCAAACTTATAAAGACCCTTGGATTTGATTAAGCTAGTCATTGTCTCTAACCCAACTTCCTCTCAACCATCATGCCTTAGCTTAATGTTAAAACAAACAAAAAATAAATAAAACGCTTTAAATAATAAATATATAATAAACTTTTTTATACTCAAAGAAAAATATAAAATAATGTATGAATTCTTTATTAATATCAATACATTTTTAATTTGTAATTTAATAACTGTCAGCCACACACACACATAACACTCGACTTCATATGATATAATTCATGTAATACAAATTAAAACCAGATGCTAATCATGTAACACTACATATCATTATCCTGAAATCGACTGAATACACAATAGAAATAGATAAACGTACAACCTCCAGCTCCAACTGTTTCCTCTGATAGAGGAATTTTCTAGGGAATATTAATTATATATATATATATATATATATATATATAACAGAGAAACGTAGTTTGCTTGAAGCATCGCTGATAAATATTTCAATGTTTTTCTTTTTTTAAGACATTCTTTGGTCCCTTTCCTTTTGAAAAAGAGATGTATTCTCGAAATATTAAGACTTCCACCATCATGTTTACTAATTTGTATTGTGATTATCTTGAAAAATAAATGGATCTACTAAAATGAATAAATAACAAAACAAATAATTTTTTCCTTTATTCATACATCACACTAACACAACAGCCGGCTCTCTGCATTGCTATAGCCTTTTTATACTCTTCCATATATATATATATATATATATATATATATATATATAGAGAGAGAGAGAGAGAGAGAGAGAGAGAGAGAGAGTGCGTGTGTGTGTGGAGACAGAGAGAGATGTAAAAGGAACAAACCAAAATGTATGTTCATCAACGTTTCGTCTATTTTTAAAAAAAATTCTGTAGAATAATTGATTTGAGAACTAAAATAGCAGTACAATAGTTGAAAATATATTTGTTGTGTTTGTTTATTATTTTCGAATGTTGTACTGATGTTTTCTTTCTTCAATACAATCATCCCAAAGAAATCTTGAAATAAAGATGAAATGTTGATGAACGTATAATTTTGGTTTGTTGCGTTTTCATCTTTCTATCATGTTAGACTATTACTGGCATAATTTTCATCACACACATACTATATATATATATATATATATATATATATATATATGCATAAGCCTGAAGAGTCCTAGAGTGGATGAAACACGGAATATTCAGTGTAGCTTAATCGCCATATATATTTTATAAATTACTAACTAGCTCTACTATTGAGCACTTTTGAAGTAAATACTTAAAGCTTACGCATAAATCTATACTTTCGTATATTAATTTTATGTGAGTAAATTAAGTAGTTATATATATATATATATATATATATATATATATTATTCTCATCATGTTGGTATTTTCACAACTATGTAATCTCTGATGATCTACAGGTATATATTTTGAATTTTAGAAACATTCTGCTGAATTCGAGAACTTATATGTGATTTAAATAAAAGGTGCAGTTTGAACTTCCAAGTTTGAAAAAGTACATCCTTTTTTTTTTTTAATTATTGGGTTGGGATCACAATTTATAAAGGCAAAGAGCAACTGAGGAGTGAAAATCTTCTGTAGAAGCTAACCTAAATGCCCGATTTTTCCAGGAGATATTAACCTAAATAACCAATAAATATTAACTACCCATGCGGGGTCGCAGAAATACCTGGATTAGGACCCAGGCGCGGGGCGAACCCCCTCGGAGCTGATGGACCCGTAGGTCTTCCCAGGCCATCCGTCTAGGAGAAGGAAAACTCTGAAACTAAACCTAGGGGAGGGAGGTCTCTTCAGTCCTGGACGACAACCTTCCTAGAGCTGGTGACTCAAACAAATCACCGGTTGGCAAACCTAAACTGCTTAAGGAGGAGATAGACTCTGTCTATCGCTCGGCTTTCATACTCCTTCTTTGCCTATTGGCCAGGCGTAGAGGTACTATCACAGGGACTCGCTTGAATCACCCAGTGGTTGACCTTGTTTCCTGACTAGGGTAATGAACGCCGCTTTTCCCCACTCCTGCCACATCCCATCCCCCTTAACTGGACACAGTGGGGTGCTTCAGTGCCATATATGTCAGTGCAGTTGGACTGGGCTGGCTTTGCCTAATGGATTGAGGGTACCGGATTGACAGTTCCTGGCTGCTGTTTCTGACTGATAGTACAGGAGCCCTAACTCTTTGGTAGCGCTTAGAGCGGCTGCTCCATCAACAGTTGTAAAATATCGGGATGTTTGTAGTGCCATGTCGCGCATGGAAAGGGACCCTGCACTCATCCCCGGTGGGCTTTCCTGAGGCCACAATCCTGTGGGTGAGGACAGCTGATGGTCTACTTGTATTGCATGTCTGGTATTCTGCACAACTACTTGTCCAGCACCCCCTCACTCATCCACCCTAACTGAAACTTTTAAATAAAATAAAATGAAATGACAGCTCAAGCAAAAGTTACGTTTAAACCAGGACCAAACTCAAAGAAAACCAACCTGCCTCCTCCCTTGAGGCTTGCATTTACTAATATCCGCGGGCTTAGAACTAACTTAGATGATGTTGAGTCATTTCTCCTTGTAAACACCCCGGATATCTTAGCATTAAGTGAAACTAACCTTCACTCCTCCATACCCTCTAACCACTTTAACATGCCTGGTTATCTCCCACTCTACCGTAAGGACTCGGACAGACATATGCATGGACTTGGAGTCTATATTCGAAACACCCTCCCCCTAACTAGAGAAATAAAACTAGAATCAGAGGGCCAGGCCTTTATGTGCTTCAGACTAAATATGCAACACAATATTAGCTACTTATATTTTCTCTACCGCTCTCCCTCAAACCAAGACTGTACCCTAATAAACAAAGTCTCAGACAGCATAGATATAGCACTCTCCCTTGATACTAGCGCACAAATACATGTATTTGGTGACTTCAATGTCCACCACAGTAACTGGCTAGGATTCTCAAATCACACAGACGTAGCTGGTAGCGCCACATATAGCTTCTCTATATCTCATTCCCTATCTCAGATGGTTACATTTCCGACACGTTTCCCAGACCAGCACGATCAACATGCCTCACTTCTAGATCTCTTTCTGACAACAGTTCCCAATGACTGTACAACAAATGCCCATAGCCCACTCGGGAATGCTGATCACGCTGTGATAATGGTAGAAATCAGCCTAAATTCTCGCCCTAAAACTGAAGACCCACTACTCAAAACAACGAGGTATTACAAAAAGGCTGATTGGGAAGCCATCAGGGAGCTCATCAGAGATGCCCCATGGCAAAATATCTTTACTCTTCCAGCGGAACAGTGTGCAAATGAGACAACTGAATGGTTCAAAACTGCTATTGAAGCACATGTTCCCGCACGGAAATACTATAGCAAGCCCCACTCCCCCCAATGGTTTTCTTCTGCTTGTGCAGCTGCCATTTGTCAAAGGCAGCATGCGTTCCGCAGATTCAATCGACATAAGTCCAGCTCAAATAAACAGAAGTTTATAGAAGCTAGAAATAATTGTAAGAGAGTGATAGACACAGCTAAGTCAGATTACTCTGAAACCACCAGAAAGCGCATCGAAGCACAGAAATTAGGAACCCGGGATTTTTGGAAAATCTACAACAGCGTAGTTAATAATGGACAGTCAATTATTCCCCCACTAACAAACAATCATGAGGTTGCTTGCACGGCAACTGACAAGGCTAATCTGCTTGCCAGTCGGTTTGCCTCAAACTCCACACTGAACTCGGTACACCACTCACTCCCTGATTTTCCTCTGCGAACAGACGCCACACTTGACGACTTGAAAATCACCCCTTCTCAGGTACATGCTATTATAAAAAACCTAGACACCTCTAAAGCATGTGGACCAGATCTCATCCCGGCTGTGCTATTAAAAAAATGCTCTGCCGAGGTTGCTCCAGTTCTGTCCAAACTTTACAATAAATGCCTTAACGAATCTTGTTTTCCCGACTGCTGGAAAACCGCCTCTGTGGTACCAGTCTTCAAGAATTCTGGTGAAAGAACTGACCCACTAAATTATCGCCCCATTAGCCTCCTCCCGCTTTTCGCCAAAATATTTGAGTCCTTAGTTAATAAAGCCCTAGTCCAGCACCTAACAGCTGCTAAACTCTTGACTGACAAACAATATGGATTCAGGCAAGCCCGTTCAACAGCAGATATCTTAACTGTAGTTTCTGAACGTATATACCGTTCATTGGATAAAACAGGGGAGGGTAGAGCGGTGGCCCTTGATATATCTAAGGCTTTTGACAGGGTATGGCACGATGGTCTTCTAAGGAAAATTAGATCATATGGAATCACTGGAAGAATTCATAACGTAATTAAATCCTTCTTAAGTAATAGAAAAATCAAAGTTGTCCTCGACGGACGTACATCCAAACAATATGACATAAATGCGGGAGTGCCTCAGGGGTCTATCCTTGGACCTCTATTGTTCCTGATATCCATAAACGACCTCCCTGATAATATTGTTTCGGAGATGGGTATATTTGCCGATGACACCACTCTCTATAACAGATATGAGGGGAAAACAAATGAACACATATCCAAGAAAATGGCAGACACACTAGAGGATGACCTCCAATCCGTAGTGGAATGGGGACAAAAATGGTTGGTCTCATTCAATGCTGCTAAGACTAAGCTTGTTTCCTTCAATAACTACAAGAAACCTTCTCTACCACCAATAGCAATGGCCAAGAACACATTGCCTGAAAGTACTTCTTTTAAACTCCTCGGCCTAACGTTTACAGGGAATATGAACTGGAATAGATACATTGAGAGCAT
Source organism: Euprymna scolopes (assembly GCF_053919585.1). Classification (NCBI taxonomy): domain Eukaryota; kingdom Metazoa; phylum Mollusca; class Cephalopoda; order Sepiida; family Sepiolidae; genus Euprymna; species Euprymna scolopes. Next base: position 9,129,481 of record NC_136482.1, on the reverse strand, counting down.
TGCCAAGGCTGCTGCAAGGAAGGTTGGCTCCCTCTACCGTGCTAGAAAACTACTTACGCCTGCCAGTATCCTATACCTCTATAAGGCAACCATTCGCCCATGTATGGAGTACTGTTGTCACATCTGGGCTGGTGCATCTGCTGCTTGTCTCTCGCTCCTGGACAGGGTTCAAAAAAGAGTCGCAAACCTGATAGGTCCTGAACTGTCATCTGGGCTTCAAGCTCTGTCCCATCGACGAGATGTTGCATCCCTCTGCCTGTTCTACAAATACTTTAATGGTGAATGCTCTGACGAACTGCAAACACTTGTACCTCCCCGACGTAACTACCCCCGACAAACCCGACAAGCTACTAAGTCTCATCCCTTTACAGTGGAGATCCCTAGGTGCAAGAAAGCCTTTTACTCCAATAGTTTCTTCCCCAGAACTGCGGGTCTTTGGAACTCCCTTCCGGGATTCTGCTTTCCCAACTGCAATGATATGCAGAAGTTCAAGTGTAATGTTAACAAACATCTTTCTACTCTTCTCCCTTCATAATGACCCCGCTAATTAATTCCCTAATAGTAGCCCCCTGCTTCAAAGTGGCACTGTGCCTTGTTTGGGGTGAAAATTGAATAAAAAAAAAAAAAAAAAAAAAAACTCAAGGATCTGAAGATGATCAGAGGTTACATCAATAGAAACATTGTAAAAATAACAACCAAGATGAGAATAGTAGTCTGAATAATCGAAACAATCCCAAATCTCATCTAAAAATGAGAAAACATTGAATATAATTTATGCAATAATATGTATTTTGACATTGTTTGGCCAGGTCGCAATGTGTTTAGGATGATATATGCAAATTACACGTCTCCACAAAATTACACAAGGGGGTAATTTACTCATCAGAAAATTTATCATCATCGGTTTAACAGCCATTTTACATGCTGGCAAAACGCACTGAGTTACCCATTTTATAGAAAAGACATGTGGCCATGTTTATTTTCAATTTAATTTCCATGCTATATACAGTAAATATTTAATATAAGTATTGATTTAACTTTAGAAAAATGATAGAAATCATCAATAAAGGTTTGTATTGATTTATTCAAACTACTATTCTCATTAAAGTTTTGAATTGTTTTTATTACTTGTATTGATTGGACTATTGTCCTCATTTGGAAACAGACAACAACCAACATACTTGAGGACAGTCGAAGGCTAATCGGACCGAAACGTTGCACAAATAACACTCAAAATGAGAACAATAGTCCGATCAATACAAGTAATAGATACTATTCTCATCCTTGTTATTTTCCTAACGTTTCACATCTGATGTAATCTACAACTTTCTCCAGGTGTATCTTTTCGAACTTAGGAAGCTATGTACAAATTAAAGTAAAATAATTAAATATAGGTTGCCAAGTATGACGGAAAAGTTTCCAGATTCAAAAAGATGCACCTGAAGAAGGCCGGGGTGTTATATCGGTCAAAATGTTGTGAAAATAATAACCAATATGAAAATAGTAGTCTAATAATACAAATTATTGGTCCTCACTTAAAAAGATACACCTGAAGAAGGTCAAATGTTACAATTAAGATTCAAATAATCCAAATAATCAATCATCACCTAAAATAATTTCAAAGCAAAATAGTTAAAAGACCAGACTTTTTAATCTGTTAAAACCCACAATAATTTTAGTTCATTGATTAAGAATGAGTTCTTTATGCCAAATTGCTGATTGAATATGATTAAATTTGTGCTCATTTTTGTATCAGATACTAATCTCTATTAATCCTAACTGTGCATCGAACGGATACCATAATACTTAGTTTGTTGCACTTTATCATAGCAAAGGGAATTATAAAATTTCAGCTAGTAATTTCCGAGAGAAAGTGGAAGGACAGACAAACAAAGATACAAAAAGTAATCCGGAATAATTCGAATAATCCATCATCATCTAAAAAAATTCCAAAGCACAAAAGTTAAAAGACAAAAAAATGTGTGTATTCACAACTGATAATTGTTTCCATTTCAGTGTTTGTGATGAATGTGATGGGAGTGTTTGTGATAACATGGCAGATAAATGACAGAAGAAAATTCAACCGAGTTTCATCAAAAAAAAAAAAAATAAAATAATTCCAGCAAAACAAGTTTCAAATTTTCTCACATTTCAAAGCTTTTATCTTGCATATTACAGCGAACAATCCAATCTTTATATTAATAACATTGCCTGACCACTTTTTCTGTGTATGTACATCAGTGTTTCTCACCTTTGCATGACCCTTTTTTTTTTACTATGGTGTCACCACTTATCAAGGCCTAAAGGCCACTCAAGAATAAAGGTTAAAAATAAGCATCAGGTGGACGGTGTGAGACAATGCCATGATGATTAGTGATGATTGCGCAGAATTAGATTATTTAAGGCGGCAGCTCAAGAATTGTTTACACTGGGCTTGAGAACAAGCATGTTATAGTCAACTGAGAATCAGTTCCATGATATTGTATTCCATTGATGGGTAATTCTAGGAAAGAAACTTTGCTCATGAAAGTTTTGTTTAGTTTTACATGAAGAGAGAGAGAGAGAAAGAAAAAAAATGGCAATTTTTTTTTTTTTATCTTTTTAAAGCTGGGCTTTAGTAAAAAAAGAAAAAAAATGGCAATTTTTTTTTTTTTTTTACTAAAGCCCACTCAAGGATAAGAATTAAATGTGTCAACATCGATGATTGGTAATGATGTTGGTGATTGGGCAAAATTTGATTATTGAAGAGGACAGCTCAATGAGAATTTATTTACACTGGACTTGAAAAGGACCTTGTTGTAGTCAGCTGGGAAGCAGCCCCTGTGGTATTGTGTTCCACAGACGAGCAGTTCTAGGGAAGAAACTTTGCTCGTAGAATTTTCATTTAGTTTTAGGTAGAGAAACAAATGTTGCAGTATTGGATTGGCACAACAAGTGGGACATGGATTGTCTAGTGAATGCACAAGTATATGTTAATACAAGCAATATAAAAGACTTAGAATAAATAAGCAGGACAACATGTGCTTACCATTTGCGTCATCTGTAGGTATGGTAGGGTAAATGAAACAAAAATTGTACGAACGGGAGAAAAAGTTTCCTTTCAACTGTGTTTCGTCAGAAATTTACTATTGTGAGATTATAGATTCCTCACACATTTGTCGACTCAGGTGGTTTGGCTTTGTACAACATGACACATTTTTTTTTTTACCAAGGGCTCATCACTTATCAAGACCCAAAGGCCATTCGAGGATAAAGGTTAAATACAAGCATCAGGTGGATGTTGAGATAATACCATAATGACTGATAATGATGTTGGTGATTGTGCAGAATTTAATTATTTAAAAGGGTGGCTCAACAAGAATTTATTTACATTGGACTTGAAAATGTCCTTGTTGTAGTCAGCTGGGAAGCAGTCCCTGTGGTATTGTGTTTCACAGACGAGCAGTTCTAGGAAAGAAACTTTTTCATGGAATTTTCATTTTCACATATTTTTTTGTACTATTAATCAATTATTTATTGAAATTACGACATAAAATAATGTAAGACACTAAAATAAACATTTTAAAAAATCCTATCAAAAAAATATTAAAAAGTTAAATCCATCAGAATGCATTTCCATCTTTTCATAAACAAGTCAGCCATTTTAATTTTTTGTTAGTAGTTAAAAATAAAATATTTTGTAACTGCTGTAAGTTTTAAAAGAAATTTGGAAGCACTTACACTGTTGAATAGAAAGTGATTTTAGCTTTAAAATTCTTTGCAAATCCTCATGAATTTATAGATTGGAAGATATGACACTATTCAAGTCTCGATGAAGAAGTTTTTTTCATGGAGGCCAATTTAGGTCGCTTTTCAAAGTAAGGTCATGGCTTGTCATACAATTTTTCTGGGTCAAAATTTAACGTGGAATTAAAAAAAACTGTGAAAAATACAAAATCTGGACTAGTTTTAAAGATATTCTAGCATTTTCAAAGTGTGTCAGATCGCTAAATTGAAAATTAGTATTTTGGCCAGTTCCCCGAACATAATAGAACCTTGTATTGTTTTTTTACGAGAAACCTGAAATTGAAAATAAGATACTTTTTTTTTAAAGAAGCTGGAAGATTTACTGATTATTAAATTCAGAAATAACATGTACGATCATACAGATGGCAAACAAAATAAGCCACTTTACAAAGAAAAACTGTTAATCAAGCCTAAGGCATGATATGCTTCGATTTTGAAGCCAGTACAGCATCATTTAAGTTTTCACCGAGTTCCTTGATATGATGAACAAGTTTCTGATTGTAGTTTTCCTCACCAACCCATTTCACAATCAGTTTATCTCTCTGCCCATAAAAGCGATGTTGTGTGGTGGAACTTCTGCCAAGGTTATTATCTAAGCAGGAAACCAATTGTGACCATGCTTCAGCCATACAATATCATCTGGTTGAAACACACAATCATCATTTTGATCTTGATTCTCATCCTCATCAATTTCATCATCAGCGACATCAGTTTGGCCATCGTCATCGTTGTTGTCACACAACTTGTTCTCCTCTTGTTCATCCTGAGATATATCAGTTTCCTCCTCTTGGATGTATTTTACTTTTCCCGGTTTGTGGATGTTGCTTTCGGTTAGGGAATTATATTCATCTTTGCATTCTTCAAAAACACTATTAAGTGGACAACTGGTGTAAGTAAATTCAGTGAGTGTTAAGTTCTTATCAACCAGTCTCAGACCATGTAGATCCATGATTTCTGAAACCTAGAGTACTCTTTAGATTTTATTGTATTTCCTGAAAGCGTCCAAATTTCTCAACAACAAAATGATCAAATTTTTTGATAGATATTTTGTTTCACTCAGGACAACGTCCAATATGTCACCAACACTGCACACCCCTTGATCATTTTTCAAGATATCTTGTATGTTAACAATTGTATATCTTGTATGTTAACAATTGTATATCCTGTATGTTAACAATTGTATATCCTGTATGTTAACAATTGTATATCCTGTATGTTAACAATTGTATATCCTGTATGTTAACAATTGTATATCCTGTATGTTAACAATTGTATATCTTGTATGTTAACAATTGTATATCTTGTATGTTAACAATTGTATATCTTGTATGTTAACAATTGTATATTTTGTATGTTAACAATTGTATATCCTGTATGTTAACAATTGTATATCCTGTATGTTAACAATTGTATATCTTGTATGTTAACAATTGTATATCTTGTATGTTAACAATTGTATATCTTGTATGTTAACAATTGTATATCTTGTATGTTAACAATTGTATATCTTGTATGTTAACAATTGTATATCCTGTATGTTAACAATTGTATATCCTGTATGTTAACAATTGTATATCCTGTATGTTAACAATTGTATATCCTGTATGTTAACAATTGTATATCTTGTATGTTAACAATTGTATATCTTGTATGTTAACAATTGTATATCCTGCATGTTAACAATTGTATATCTTGTATGTTAACAATTGTATATCTTGTATGTTAACAATTGTATATCTTGTATGTTAACAATTGTATATCTTGTATGTTAACAATTGTATATCTTGTATGTTAACAATTGTATATCTTGTATGTTAACAATTGTATATCTTGTATGTTAACAATTGTATATCCTGTATGTTAACAATTGTATATCCTGTATGTTAACAATTGTATATCCTGTATGTTAACAATTGTATATCCTGTATGTTAACAATTGTATATCTTGTATGTTAACAATTGTATATCTTGTATGTTAACAATTGTATATCTTGTATGTTAACAATTGTATATCTTGTATGTTAACAATTGTATATCTTGTATGTTAACAATTGTATATCCTGTATGTTAACAATTGTATATCCTGTATGTTAACAATTGTATATCCTGTATGTTAACAATTGTATATCTTGTATGTTAACAATTGTATATCTTGTATGTTAACAATTGTATATCTTGTATGTTAACAATTGTATATTTTGTATGTTAACAATTGACCCAATACTGTCTGATGCACTCTTCCCCTCGTGTGACTCAAAGAAGTTGAATGTCAACTTTTTCATTTTGAATGTTAGTTGAAGGTTGAAGGAGTATGAAACAAGTCTGCAACTACAAAAATTTGACCTGAATTAATGTGTTGTCTGAATTTCAATACTAATAAAAAATATTGGCGTATACAAAAAAACTTTTCTATGAGTTGCATTTTTTTTTATTTAGAGCCTATAATTTAATTTATTAAAATTAAATTATTTTTGGCTACAAAAGCCAATGTTCTCTACAAAATTAGTTGCAACTTTTCCTGTTTGCATCAAATTTTGATGAAACTGGTATTTTCTGATCAGTAGATGGTGCGTTGTATTGACTAATATTTCACACTTCATGTACGCATTAGAAACTATGTGGGACTTTAAAGCTAAAAAAATGTCAAATTTGGAAAAAATTCGAGAAAAAAAATTGTCATAGACAAAAATGCGCATTCTTGCATGGCAAATCTCCAATAAGCATTTTTGGTCTAAATTCCATCTACATATGGTACTTTCTTGCTTGAATGTCTTATTTCGTGTCTTGGGTAAGTGAAATTTGAAACAGGACTTTTTATTTGACTGCCTTAATTTTTGTCACAATTTTAAGCCTATTTTTTGATAACTTTTCACACAAATGGTGATCTAACTTGAAAAATGTAAGTTAGAAGTAGGTAAACCCTAGATAATTTTGAAAGCTAAACTTATTGGCTACAGACCTAACCACATGACCAGGTCTATGCTTGAGGAGGGTGGCTGGAAATAATTTTGGCCTCATGTGAGAAAAACTTCTTCATGTAGACTTGAATATGTCACATTTACTTTTTCTTTTATTTACTCACATTCATCCGAAACAAGACAAATTGCCAGAGCAGCAAGACGCTACTGTGAATTAACAACACTCCAAGTGGGGAGTTGATTAGCAAGATGTCTGTTTATGTTACACTTAAATTACTACATGTTACTATAGTTGAGGAAGCAGGATACAGGGGGAGGGGGTTCTAAAACAGTTTGCAGCAAGAAATTTTCTAAAGTAAAAAGTTCTCAGTGAAATTTTGCTGATTATTATGTTATAGATTTACCGCTCTTTTGTAATAAGAAAGAATAAAGCTGCAATCTTGATAAAAACAAATGTTTGCTAAAGTTCTCTTCATTGTCACTGTTTTGGCTGCTATAGAAATAAGCTCTTTTCATGAAGAAAATAATACAAGGAGACATTTGCTAAGTTTTCTTCAAGATTTTTATTTAGAGAGAATTGACTCAGGAGAGAAAGACTAATGTTATCTTAGCTAATTATTTACTTCTTAATTTCCTGGAGTGATGCACGAGATATCGAGGTAATATTTGCTTAGATTATCAAGTTTCCTCTGTCTTATTCGCACGCTTTCCACAGAGAGACTGATTTAAAACCCTTTGTTTCTTATCAGCCAGAAACAAAACCGAAAGTAATATTTTGTAAGCAAAAAAAAAAAAAAGAAAACAAAAATGCTGCATGGTGAATGCAAACTTGCAAAAGTTACATTCATAAGCGTTATCGATCGGACCACGACGACACAGATGTTATGATGTTGCAAATTTAGCTTTTTAAAATGAAACAATAAATTGACCGTTCACGCATGCGTGATTAACAAACAATGTTGAAACAAACGTTTTTACCTAACCCTAACCCTTCAAACAAAATATTTTTGCATTAAATAATTGAAGATGTTTTCTAATTTTTCAATATTATGTGTCTGAGAGATTGCTCTTTCTAACAATATAAGGTTCATGCCTGTTTGATGCAGATGACAAAAGTTTTTAGCAGACATGCAAACACACACACAGACAGCTGAGATTTATATTATAGACTAGCGGGGGTACTTGGTGTTGCCCGAGGGTGGAGAGAGTTTATGGTAAGGGTATTGATCAACGGAGCCCTAAAAAAAAGTTTCGAAACACCCTAAAATGAAAATAGCAGTGATTACCCATGCAAGCACAAAAAAAAAAAAAATTGATCAACAAAGCCATTAAAAAAAAAAAATTTCACCAACTGAAGTTGTGAGGCGTGAATGACTTTGTAAATATGTTGACAAAAAAGTGACCCCTCCTTGTAGAAAACGGCCCAGTTGATATGTTTATAGAATTTCACTTGTAGTTGGTTGTTTTTTATTTTGACGACGAACAGCTGAGGTCAGTTCATAGAAGAAAGTGAAGGAAAACAAGAAATGATAAAAATGGATTTGAGAGAAAAATAAATTAAGACCTACCCAGTGATATGCTAGTTTAGAAGTCAATTTCTTAAAACCGTCTAACCGTTAAAGCTGACATTAAACTGATTATGATGATGATGATTTGTAGTAATTGTCTTTATTTTTGTTTGTTTGTAATGATCGCATCAATTATTTTGTAATTTTGTAATTATTTTCAGTCGTCCAAATGTATTTGTAATAAATATATGAACAAGATTACAAAAATATGTCTGCAAAATTCAATGACATTTTGAATTTCTCATCAGGAGCAATAACGCACACAATTTATCAAAATCAGGTTATCTACAATGGAACAGTTTCCTCAGGAATCAAATTTCAGAAATAAATACGATTTCTACATTTTAAAAATTTTTTCTTCTTACTGATGAATTTTGTTTATTTAACAGAAAAAGAAATGTTTTTGCTTGGAGAATTTGCTGAGAATTCAAATATTTTTGTCCATAATATAAAGGACAGTTGTGTGTGTGTGTGTGTGTGTGTGTGTGTGTGTGTGTGTGTGTGTGTGTGTGTTTGTATGTCTGGCTTAAACTAAAAAAAATTAAAACAAACACCCACAAAGTTGATATTTTTTGTTGCCTTGAATAAATGATACCTAAAATTTAGAAAAAAAAAAAACAAAAAACATTATTTTACCCTAAATTAGCACCGATTGAGGTGGGGGGGGGGGTCCAGCCATTTGATATACTAACTAAAGGGAAGAAACAGTTTTTAATGAAAGGGTCGATTTTTTTATGCAGACTTGTTCCTCGAGGAATCTATAAAAACGATTGGTTTGTGCATGTGTATATCAAGAGAGAGAAAGGGCTGGGCAGAGAAGAAAAGAAAAAAAAAACAGTGGAGGGAGAAAGAGGAAGTTTTAAGAGAAATATATTACACTTTTGTACCGGATAATAAATAATAGTCATTACACTTTTGTACCGGATAATAAATAATAGTCATTACACTTTTGTACCGGATAATAAATAATAGTCATTACACTTTTGTACCGGATAATAAATAATAGTCATTACACTTTTGTACCGGATAATAAATAATAGTCATTACACTTTTGTACCGGATAATAAATAATAGTCATTACACTTTTGTACCGGATAATAAATAATAGTCATTACACTTTTGTACCGGATAATACCGAGTAGTCATGCTGGTAATCTATAAATAACTTTTTTACTTCATCTTGGTTGTTCATTTCACGTTTCAACTGATGTAATCTCTGACCTTCTTCAGGAGTCTTTTTGAATTTAGGAATCTTTATGTTGAACTCGTAACCTATATACTAAATTTCAAACTGAATTAATATAATCAACAGGGGTAGATTGATCTTGTTCCATCAACCTTGACCGGGCAAAAGTGTTAATTAATTAATATGTTGGTGCAACCTCCAGAAAAATGCTACTTTACAATGATTTACAGTCAAAAATTTATCCGTTGTCTGATAGATCCATGTTAGTAATTAAAAATAATATAATAAACATTTCTATTTGGTCATGGCTGCCAGAATGAGAACAATCTACTCTTGTGGATTAAATGAAAAGTTTGATGTTTATTTATATTGAAACACATATAAAAAAAATATGGCAAATAAAAATAAAATAACAGCAACATTTATGAATATACTTATCAGTTGGAAACATTGGTGTACATCATAAATTATGGAAAATTATCAGATAGAAATTTTCCGACCGCCCCGGGCGGCAAAAACTGATGCTATGCCACTGAGTACAGGAGCACAAAACGAAAACTTCAGGTAGAACAGTGACATGGAGAAAAGATAACGAATTGTTTACTATTAATCAAGATGAACAATCACTCTAAAGAACAACAAAAATAATGATAATAGTAAAAGGCTAAAAGTAAAATACAAAAAACTCCATTAATTTGCGGGGGGGGGGGGTACCAGACCAGCAAGTCAAGTAGATAAACTGTTGAGTGGTTTTAATTATTGGATTGACCGTGAAATCACTTTGGAAAGAGGGTTAACTATGATGACCGATTCACTTATTCTACCTTATACATATGGTCTTTGGGACCCCCCTCCCCACGAGTAATGGTAAAGGGTACAGAGAGAGAGAGAGAGAGAGAGAGAGAAAGAGAGAGAGAGAGAGAGAGAGAGAGATAAAAACAGAGACAGAGAGGAAGAGAGAGACAGACAGATAGAGGCAGAGACGGAAAGAGAGAAAGAAAGACAAATTATTAGAAAATTATCTTCTTCTAATATGAAGACGCTAAGTGATCTTGTTGTTTGGGGTTTGTGGACTACAAATGGTAAATTAATCTTATTTACAATTAAAATTCTACTCAATAATTTCCTGTACTTTTTGTGTACACTAATATTTTTCACTAACAAGTAAGTACGAGAAATGTTCCAAAAGTAATGCTTCCTATTTTTTTTTTTTTCAATAGATAAAAATGGATTGCAAATTGCATTGTCATGATGACTGAACTTATACATTCATGATGTGAAAGTTTCATGTCTCTTTGATTGAGATTGTCGGACTGACTTCCTCATCTTGGTTGTTATGAGGAAGTCAGTCCGACAATCTCAATCAATGAAAACACCTCATCTCAAAAATACAGACAATTACTATTTCATCTCTCTGTTGAAGATATTGATGCTGTGAGATTCCAAGAAAGCAGCCTCTCTTTTGGAGATGCGTCAGGAGCAAAGATGCGTCACTGAATTCCTCTATGCAGAAAAACGTGAACCGACCCACATTCACCAACGACTGTTGAACATTTACAAAACTGATGCAGTTGATGTTAGCACAGTTAGGAGATGGGTTTGTCGATTTAAGAGTAGTAACAGAGATACAAGTGACAAAACACACTCAGGACTTTTGCTAAGAAACATCATTTATTGCTGGCAAAAGTGCATTGAGAATGGTGGTGACTAGATAGAAAAATAAATTCTGGTTGCTCGTTTTTATGGTACCATTCCTATCTTCATAGCTCTTCAATGTTGTAGTTTATTTTAGTTAAAAAAAAAAAAGAGGCCTTACTTTTAGAACAACCCTTGTATACATCCATAAGTATTTGTACTATTTTGTTTTGAACTGCTGTATTTTTTTATGTATTTCAATATAGATAAGGATCAAAGATTTAGTTTGAAATAGTTTCCTAAATTCAACAATGATACCAAAGTTTGAAAAGATGTACCAGAAAAGATGTACCGGAAGAATGAAATGTTGTGAAAAAGAAAAAAAAAAAAAAAAACACACACACACACACACACAAAAACAGAGAATAGTAGCCAGAATAATCCAAATAATCTACCTTAAAAAAAGCAAATACAAATTAAACACACATTAATTACAAAAAAAAAAAAAAAAAAAGAAAGAAAATGTAAATAAATCAATAAGGGACTTTTTTTTCTGTTCTAGAAACCTGGGTTTCATTTTGTGTGGTTGTCATAACCTGTTACTGGGTTTTACAGAGCTAATATCATCTGCCATGGGGACTGATATGTAAAAGTACCCAAATTTGCTTGTAAATAAAAATAGATACATATACTTGTATATGTCATGGGTACATACCATTATCTTACTGGAATGAATAGTTTCACATAAAACAAAAAAGTAAAATTAATTAAATGACAGTTTTTGCTGAAACCGTTAAGGCGTAAAAAGGTTTTGTTGTCAGCAAAAGTTTTCAGGAAGGGATTTGGACAATTACCTGAACTTGAAATCATTTTTCCTTTTGTCTTTCACTCTCAGACAAAATTATGGTAACGAGTCTCATCAAACTGGCATTTTTGGAAGAATTAAGCAACTTCTTTGTTTTCGTCCTGTCTTTACCAATACACAGCAATGTCAGGCAGGAAATGTTATGTATTATAATGTGTGTGTGTGTGTGTGTGTGTGTGTGTGTGTGTGTGTAAATATACAGAGAAACAGAAATATCCGAGCAAAAATAGAAACATAAGGGAAAAAAAGAGAGAGATGGCAGATGAAAAGGGGGAAAAAGGGTGAGAAAAAAAAAGAAGAAAATATGTCAAAAAAAAGTGAAAAAAAAAACAAGGAAAAAGAAAGATAGAGGAAAAAGGAATATGAAAAAGAATGAAGAAGGAAAAAGTAAAATAAAAAAGTAAAGAGTAAAATAGAAAGAGAAAAACGAGAAAAAAAAAAGGAATGCCGAAAAAGTGGGAAGAGATAAATGGAAATAAAACAAGAGAGAAGAAAAGAGAAAAAGGTGAAAGAGAGAGGGGGTGAGAAAAAAAAAAGAGAAAGATTATATAACCTTTTTTTTGTTAGTTTATCTGCTTTTAAGGAGTGGGAATCTACGACCAGCTGTGTAGACACCAGGGACAAAAATTCCCACGCCGCGGAGTGGGCGGATTTGTATTTTCGGATTGGGTTCAAAGTCACACACGACAGTTTATAATCAAATTAAAAACACAACATCAACCGAGATATTCTTCGGACAATTTTTTAATCACTACTTCCAGAATAAACTACAAAAATAACCAATAATTCGCTTAACATTCAACTAAAATTCATTTCTTTTTTTCTCTTCATTAAAATTGCTGAAATATGTTTGCATTCATGACTTTCATGTTCTTTAAGCAGAGATGATGCTGACATGCCAAGCATTCATTAACATCAATAAAAAATGTCAAGTGATCGACCATAGTCAAGGGTGACCTGAAGGCTCCCTTTTCATTAGCTATTATACTGAGGTGTAGGGGAGGGCATCACTCCTTTTCGAGAATTACATCATTTACTTTCCTCCTTATAATTTTGCGTGCTTAGCAAAGAGACATCAAAAGCAATTTTTCAGTCTTTAGTATGACTCGACCAGCCCATTAATTAACATTAACCATTTATGTAAATTAATCATCTACATATTCCGGTTTGATTTTGAATATCAAAAAAAAGATAACTTTAGATGCTAGATACAGGGATGTTGCTGCTCCTTCTGATGATGATAACAACAGCAACAATTAGTGAGACGCCACAGAAATGGGGGGGGGGCATTAAGTTCCATTTTGTAAGTCTTTGGTAGGACTCGATCTAGGATTGAACCCTGGTCTCTGAGCCCATTAACAAACATACTAACCATCATAGAAAATGGAGGAACAAAATTAACTTGACCTGGCCAATCAAACACTTTTACATACCAATGATTACTTATGGATTCTTGTGTTGTAGTTAATATCCATCCCTGTTTCCTACTTCCGACTGTACTAACACGCATAAATATAAATGTAATGTGAACAAGCATCATGCTGCTCAACTCCCTACTTAGTTGGAGGATGGCCGAAACAAAGATGATTTGATACTCCATCATAAGATGCGAAAAAGGCTGAACTTGATCCGAACCAAACTTTGTATATTGTCAAGAGAGAAGTTCAGTACAGACGCTGCTTTGTAGGATAAACACAGAAGAAAAAAATATGATGGTATGAATTTTTGCAGAGAATCTATTTACTTCTGCCTTGTGTGCGTGGTTGTGTGTCGATGAGAAGCAAAAAAATAAAAAATAATTATCCTGAAAATGATGATTTGGACAATTTGAAAATAACATGCAAGATAATAAAAAGAAGTAGTAACTGAACTAACAACTTACCATCTTTTTCTGGAAAATGCCGAACTTGAATTTGTAACTGACCCTGAGGTTCTAGTGGTAGCTGTAAAGAGAGAAGTGGACATGTTACTGACATAATTTAACAAATGTATCCTTGAAGCAGCACAGATTCATGTAATAATTATGTTCAAACATGGCGTTCTCAAATCATCATCATCGGCCTAACATCCGTTTTACACATTGGCTTTTAGAAATTGACTTCCAAACTAATCTTCTTCTAACCAGCTCTTTATTTATCCCTCTCTTTTTTTTTTTTACATGGAGTTCACCACTTATCAAGGCCCAACGGCCACTCGGGGATAAGGGTTATTGTGTGTACAGTACTCAATGGGATAGTGTAGCAATAGTGTTGGAGAATTGATAAGGTGTCATTAATTGGAGGGGGGGGGCGGTTCTCTCTTTTTCATCTTTATCACTTACTTCCATATTTTTCTTTGCCATTTTTTGCCAACTGACCTTGCTACCTCAACTGTCCTACATTTACTAACTTCAAATCACTCATCAATTCTTTTAATATGACCAAACCATTGGTAGTCATAATAAAATAATATTTATTGATTTTAAACTACCAGTAAAACTAAAATAACCTCCTAACAAATGTGTTTTTACGTTTGAGAAAATATCTTCACATTTAAGATGTGTTTTTATGCTAATCAGGACACAATAACACTTTTTATTTTTTTAAATATTTAGAGATTTATAAAGAATCGGAATCAGTAATTTAGTACGGAATCAGAAAAAATATTAGAATCATCCCATCACTGCTCAAATCAAACATTCATTGAATCATTTTCATATCTCTCCATGCAACACATATCCTCAACCCTGAGTTGCCAGGTTCTATTTCCATGCATCACAGTATATACACATAGTCTTCCCTTAGTCGAGAGTGGTAATGCTCGGCTTATTACTACATCTCCTAACACTTATAAACACATTAGCACCTGCTCCATCTCGTGCTCTAACAATATTACCATGGTAACAAAATTCTAAACAACTTAAATAGCTTCACCATTCAAATATACTTTCTCCACATCTGAGTTCTCATCTGTGTATACTGCACACAAACTGATTATCTATCATCTCTCGATTGACCTGTAATCTCACGGCACTTTGTGTGTATCTAATGCTTATAAGTATCGCAAAAAATTAAGCTGCTTTCAATTCCTTTTCCACAAACTGGTCAGGAGAACTTTCCTCTTTCTGAAGGCTTTCTAGTGCTATAATTACTAATTATCACTTTGGCTTTGGTAACATTCACTCTCAGACCTTTAGTTTCCATAGCATTCTTTCAAGTCTTTAACTGACCGCTTAATGGACAACTAAACGTGCACAGAAGAACAGGATTTTGGAGGTCAATTTCAAAATTGTTGAAGTTAAGAAAGCTAAAAATATAATTTATATATTTATTGAACTTAATACTACAATATTTTCCTTCTGCATTTATTCCACAAAATCCTGGTCTGCACTGGAATTTTCTATTCCGGTTAGTTTGATTGTAATAGTTGCGTGACAATACCTTTATTTGGCACATTTATCACACAGTCTGCAAAGGGGAGGGAGTGGTCGAGCCATACTTGACTTGGAAAGCTCCACACTCTTTGATTACATCTTTCTAGCTGCTGGTCCCATTGCTTATTCGTCAAACTGACCTGTCCGGTTCTGCTCCAAAACCTAGACTACTCAAAATCTTGATTAGCTGGCTGTGACGTCATTTGCCAAAGAACACGTATCAATTCACATGTCAGAGATCAACATTTCTAAACTATTCTTTACTTATTTTGTTTATACTTACTCCCATCTAAAACCCACTACTCTAAACATTTTTATGTTTAAGAATTTTTAGAAAGAATATTGATTCTGGTACTTGTACAGTTTAATCAAGACATTAAAAAATAAAAATATTGAAAAAAGTTTAAATTGTATGTATCCGTTATGGAATGAAGTTCTCCGAAAAAAAAAAATTTCACTTAATTTCATCAAGTAGTTTTGGTTTTACAGCGAAAAACAATTTATTATGATACCGAGCAAAAGGTTCAATTTTTAGAAAGAAAAGCTAGTATTAAAGATGGAGAGAGAGTGTTGGCGCTTTAACTGGAGTTATCTCCCCGTGGCGTTTCTAAAATTCAAACAAAATATTTTTAAAAATCCAAGATATCTGCTTCAATGTGCTGTCATAAAAACATGTTTTTCCGTTGTAAAAAAAACAAAAAAAAACTACTCATCAAATTAAGTGAAATTTTTTTTTCGGAGACCATCAGTCCAAAACGGATACGTAGAATATAACCTTTTTTTGATATTTTCATTTTTAAATGTCTTGATTAAACTCTACAAGTACCAAAATTCTTATTTTCCAAAAAAAGTCGAACTATAAATTTAGTTTGTTTCTGTATCTCTTAAATATAATCACGTTGTGATCATCACTTATGCTTGAAATTATTTCTATTAACTAAGTTTAATGCTATTCTTATCAATATTTCAATATATCAATATTCTTATCAATATTTTTGCAGAATTTATTGCTTTTTACTTTTTAGTATTTTATTTTTACCTTCTTGTTATAAGGTGGATTAAACCAAATAGTTTTTCTTTTTTTATTATTTTTATTAAATTTTAATTCATTATCATATCCGATATTTTATATTCTTTTTGTGTTGAGTGAATATATTTATATTGCTGTAATTAATTGCTAAAAAATTACATTTGCTTCTCTATGTTTTTTTTGTTTTTTTTAAATAATGAATTCAATTCTGGTGTATCTTGTCAAACTAAGAAATCTTTCTGTAAAACTTAGGATTCTGAATGGAACTCTTTATTCAATCCATGGGGATAACATGCTCTCATTCTTACAGCCATGAAGGGTAAGTGTAAAGTAATTCACAGCTGTCTTTTGAATGTTGCTGACATTGAGGAGTGAAACTTTAATGTCAAAGAGAGTGTCACTTGCAACTGAATTTTACCAAGTACTTTATCCACTACGCCACGGGTCCTAGGTTTAAAAAGGAAATTCAGACAAAACAAAGAAAATCCCTATATATTTGATTTTAGTTCCATTTCAAATTCTGTAGAGATTCAAGTCCAATAGAAAAATTCCAGAGTTTGACAAGATACACCCGAAGAAGACTGTCGGTTATACTGAGCAAAACCTGCAAATAACACTCAAGATGAGAACAGTAGTCCGAAGAATCCAAATATGAAAAATATTCAGAAACAAAAATATATTATAGAGAAAAATATTAAATTGACCCCATACAATAAATAATGTTACTGATACTGTTTGTTGTTGTTGAAATGTCATTTGTCCTGGTTGAGTTGATGTGGCTTCTTTGCTGGCTTGCACTGCATCTAAAATCATGACAACCCATGCATGGTTAGTCTAGTGACCAAGGTAAACCTATTAATGCATTTAATCAGACACACAACACGACAGATACAGAAACATCAAACTTCAATAAAAAAAAAATTCCCCTCTTTATCCTTTATAAGTAATTGAAGTTCATGAGGAGTTCACCAACAAACTAAATACTGAACATTATTAAAAAGATAAAGAAATAAAAAAAATTTGGATTATTGTTCTTGCGTATTATTCTAATTTCGATTGATGTAATCTCTGACATTCTTCAGGTGTATTTTGTTGAATTCTGGAATTTTTCTGTTGAATTCTAGAATCTATACAGAATTTTGAATGAAACCCCTTATTTAATCCTCTCATTCTGCCAGCTATGACTGTAAGTAATTCACAGTTATATATTTTTATATTATCTGCACTTAGGATTGAACCATCAATCTACAGAACTGAATTTTTACTAAGTACTTTATCCTAATGAATGGGTCTTTGCAGGCAAGTAGTCTGAATAATCCAAATAATCTAAATTATCAATGGTTATTAAAAACAAAATTCAGAAACATGATAAAAAGATGAGCTTTTGAATTTGGTCTCTTAGTTACATCACTAGTTTGTCTTTCATACTTTATTCAGTTCTTCCGGGAGTGTTTCAAAAACAGTAGTGAAATTAGGTCAAAAAAATTTAGTCAGCTTTCTTTTTTCTTTTATATTAAACCAATTGAAAGAGAGAGAGAGAGAGAGAGAGAGAGAGAGAGAGAGAGACATTTAGTCAGAAGAAGTATTAGAGAGATAGAAAAAGAAAGAGAGGCACAGAAAAAAAAAGAGAAGGGATTAGTAGGAGGGAGACAGAGAGAAGTCTTTAAAGAAAGATGCAAAACTAGTCTAGCTAGAACCACCTCAAAGAATTTTCGGTACTTATACAGAATAAGAACCTACATTTTCTGGGTGGTTTATGTAAAGTTTTGAAATGTGTCAAAAAAAGTTTTGCAATGTTTTTTTTTGTTTTTTTTTCGTCCAAATGCTCACCAATTTTTTCAATGAAAAATATATTATTTCTCATTGAAATTATAATTCAATGAAAACAATATTTTTTTGTTGTTATGAAGAAAATACAATGAATAATAATTGGACAATTTTTATGAAACTTAAAAAACACTCATTGTAAGGTAAGTTTCATGAATATTTATTTTTTGAATAACAAACAATCGATTGTAAACATAAGTTTTTATTTTTTAAATGATTTTTTCTGTTTTTAATGATTTTTTTTTGTTCAAATCAAGAAAAATATTCAGTTTTCTTTTTTAATAATCAACCAATGATGTTTGCTGCAGTATTTCATTGGCTTAGCATTTTGGCACCTTTCTACATCTTATGTAAACTACTCTGAAAATTCTGCCAATAGCACAGTCCTTCTTTTGTATAAGTACCGAATTTTCCATTTTTCCATGTGTACTTAAAATGAATCAGAACTATCATGGACAAAGTTTCTTACCAAGAACTTCTCAATAGTGGAATACAATACCACAGGGCAGCTTCCCAACTGAGTACAATATGGTGATTTTCAAAATCCAATGTTAACAAATTTTTGTTGCGTTTTACATTTAAATAATTAAATTTTTACCATTTCATCCATCATTTCCAATCCTCCCAAGACGTTCATCGTCAACCAACAATCTTATAAACTCTCATCCTTCAGTGTTTTTTGGCCTTTATTAGCAGTGAGACATTAGTAAGAAAAAAATGTTAGACACTGTTTTTGTAACTGCCACTTTTTTTTATCCATGCCCCACCCTCTGGCCAATGCTGGTTATTCCTGCTAGTAGTAAGATAATTATGAAAAAAGGGTCAATTAATCATCAATCATGGTCCATGAAAAAGTCAAATTAGGAATGTTTTAATAGAATGTGTTAGGAGGTTAGTACCGTTCTCCAAGTGACCCAACCATCCTATAAAAAGAGGTCAAGAGGTCACATCAAAGTGTGTACAGCTGGGAAGCTATAAAGTCAGCTGTTTTCTAGAGTAATAGTCCCCCAGAAAAAAATTGTTTTCTCTTTAGTTTAAGACCAAGAGAAAAAACAAAAAAACAAAAAAAAAAAACAGAAGAACCATATACTTAATTATCTTTAAATACAGCCAGAATCTGCTAATTTAAATGCTTCTAAACATTTTTTTTTTTAAAGCAAGAACCCTTGGCTTAGGGAATAAAATGCTTTCTTCTGAAAATTGAAGGTTCAATCCTTAAAATACAATTGTAAATTACTTAAGTCTTCTACACGGTTAACAAAATGAAAGCAGGTTATCCCTGTGGTTTTAATAAAGGATTTTGTTAAAAATTTTGAGCGGATTCCTGAATTTGATAAGATGCCTCAAGAAGGTCATAGGTTACATTAAGCGAAACGTTGTGAAAATAACACTCAAGATGAGTTGGAAGAATCCAAATAATACGAAAAAAAAAAAAAAATAGTCATCCATAGACAGACTGTTTCGCTGTATCACAGCTCCTCAGTGTGACTAGACCAACACCCTAACCATGGCAGGGATCGAACCAACAACCATTGAGTTGATAGTCAGTAGCTCTATCCATCATGTCACTGATACGTCACTCATATCTAACAATGTTTTATACAAACATTGATTGCCACTCCCACAGTGCTCCATTTGTTTATTTACAGAGAGCTTTGCATTATGCTAGAGGAGTAGCAGGCAATATCATTTACCAAGAGTCTTTAACCCCCAAATAAGAGACACACATATATATATATATATATATATATATATATATATATATATATATATATATTTAAAAATGTATATATGTAAAAATATTTTTAACCTTTATATATCTAATTTTAAATAAATAATAATGTAAATATACTAAATACTAATCATAGTGGGGTGATAAGTAATTAAATGGATTAATCCTAATCTTATAAATACAAGACTGATAAATTAAAAAATGTATCCATTTTAAATGTGGAAACTGATGAATCGCACAGATAAGAAATTCATTTTTATAGTATGAAAAGGTTAGTAATTGCAATTAAGAATAGGAAATTGGATCAAATATTTGTAACATGTCTTCTTCCTAAGATTAAGGGTGGTGGTGTTTGATCAACACTGCTGGGGAGCCATGATGTAATATACTGTTTTGTTTTTAAATCCCCGAAACAGTGTTTCATGGTAAACAACTGATGATCCCTTAAAAAAATAAATTATTAGTACTATAGTAAATTCGAGAGCGAGTTGATGCAGTGATTGCAGGTGATTAAATGACTTACTGACTGGATGGTTTTCTAACGAATGATAAAAAATATTTTTTTGTATAGTTTTAAAGGTTAAATCTTCAAAGACTATATATATATATATATATATATATATATATATATATATATATTTCCATGGCAGGTGCTCGTCTGAACTCCAATCTCTGGTCCCCCCTCGCCAATCTTTCACGAAAAACACCCGTCTAGCTGAATCCACTGTCAAAAGTTTCCCCCACTCTTTATCTGTGCCTAAATCAAAACGCGGATTCCATGAACAAAGCTTCTTTCTTAGAACTGCATGCCTGTGGAACTCTGTTCCATCTGCCTGCTTCCCACCAGACTACAACTTGGATGTCTTCAAGTCCAACGTTAACAAATTCCTAATGAACCGCCCTCTTAAGTAAACACTTCATCAAATCTCCACACTAACGTAATGTACTTGCAATAACCCTTATCTCTGAGTGGCTTCCGGGCCTTGATAAGTAAGTGGTGATCACTGTGTAAAAAAAAAAAAAAAAAAAAAAAAAATATATATATATATATATATATATATATATATATATATATATATATATATATATATATATATAGTGATGGATGATTCCAATATTTTTTCCAATTCCAATACAATTACTGATTCCAATTCTTCATTAATCTATATATTTAACCATAAAATTGTTATTTTGTCCCGATTACTGTAAAATCACATGTTAAATATGCAAATATTTACTCAAACGTAAAAACGCATTTGTGAGGGGATGATTTAGAGATTTTACTTTTACTGTTAGTTTAAAATCAATAAATATTTTATTATTTTATTATTATTAGCAGCAGTGAAAGATTATTCTTAAACCAAAATCAAATAAAAAAAAAAGAAGATAATTAAAGGAAGTGTTTTGGCATCGGAAAATTTTTCTGATTCCAATACTGATACCCCCAAAAATTACAATTTTTCCAATTCCCTATTCCGATTAATCGTACCAACACTAATATATATATATATATATATATATATATATATATATATATATATATATATATATATATATATATATATATGGGTACATATAAAAGCATATGTGGTAGTGTGCGGGTGTATATGCATGTATGTTCACATATGGGAGTGTATTCGTGGGATGCGTGAGTGTCCAATCCAAAGTTTTATGAAAGACTTGGGTTTTGAATAGAGGCCACACAAGTTGCTGACCATTCCAGGTCAAAAATATTGGAAGAGTCATATTCATATAGATCTTAATCTTATTGGCTATACCAGTGTCCCTCCTGCTGCTAACCCTGCCCGCCCTACATTCATGTTTCCATCATTCACACTGAAGAAGACCGAAGGATCGGTCGAAAATTATGTGCTTTTGAAAGAAACATTCTTGTTTTGTTTTTTAAACTTTTTGTATTCCTACATTTTTTTTTTTTTTTTTTTTACAAAGGCATCATCACATTATCAAGGCCCAGAGGCCACTCAAGGATAAGGGTTAAAGAGTGTACAGTAGAAATTGGTCAATATAGTAATCATTAGTAATGAAAATTTGGTAAATTTAATAACTTATATGGAACGGCTCATCAAGAACTTATTTACTTTAGACTTGAACACAACCATATTGTAGTCAGCCGGAAAGCAGGAAAACGGAAGACAATTCCACAGGCGTGCAGTTCTAAGAAAGAAGCTTTGTTCATGGAATCTACGTTTAGGTTTAGGCACAGATAAAGAGTGGGGGAAATTATTGATAGTGTTTACAGCTAGACGAGTGTTTCTTGTGAAAGTTTGGCGAGGGGGGACCATAGATTGAAGCTCAGTTGAACACTTTCCATGAAAATAACGATACATCAGAGACAAACTCGCAACATCTCTTCTGTGAGATAGAGGTTGCAAGGAGGAGAAAAGGACATCTCCTACGAGGCTACGAAGTCTATTTTGAACTCTATCAAGGCAGGACAAGTCCTTTCTAGCAGCTCCTGCCCAGATGTGGCAACAGTATTCCATCCTTGGACGTACCTGGCTCTTATATAGGTAGAGAATAGCATCAGCAGTGAGATATCTACTGGATCGATAGAAAGATCCCACCATTTTTCCAGCGGCCTTGGCAACAGATTTGATATACGTGTTCCATTTAAGATCAGGAGTAATGGTCAAGCCCAGAAGCTTGTCAAAACTTGAGGCCTCCTGAAGACGTGAGCCATTCATTTCAATTGATGACAAATGTGGATTAGAATGTTGATGATGTAAAGAGAGAAGCTTGGTTTTAGATGGATTAAAAGTAACCAGCCACTCCTTTCCCCATTGTACTACGTGCTCAAGATCAGAGGAGAGAGAATTGGAGAGAACTTGGTCGTTTACTGTCTTAGATGTGGTACCATAAATGATAGTGTCGTCAGCATAAATGTCTACAAATGATGTAAGGATATGATTTGGAAGATCATTAATGTAGATCAGGAAAAGAGTTGGGCCCAGGATGGATCCCTGAGGGACACCGGCATTAATACTGTGAGCTTCTGATTTTTGCCCCTCAACTACTACTCTTATGAACCTATCAGAAAGAAATGATTTAATAATTGAGAAGACTTTTCCAGCTATACCATAGCTAGCGATCTTATGAAGTAAACCTTTATGCCATACCCTATCAAAGGCTTTAGATATATAGATATAAACATATATATATATATATATATATATATATATATATATATATATATTACTAATGAGTCACCACTTATCAATTTTGATAAAGGTAATAATAGTCTTAAGAGAGTTAATATATTTTTTAGAAGTCATTTTTGGCTTGAATTAAAGTTTATAGGTTTCAATCAAGTATTATTATTGTTCATTTGTGCATTTAAATAAATAAAAAATGATGCAAGTCCAGAGTTCAACCTAATCAAAAAAAAAAAAAGGCATCGAATGAAAATGTCATTTTCCAAAGATCACGTAAATGTATCAAATAATTTATTTTATATAGGAAACCATTTTTCTATGATTTTTAGTGATTTAATCATAGCCATAACAAAGCTGATGTTGATCTCAGTAGTTAAAATTAAATTGTCTCCCTTTATTAAATATGGCATATCAAGACAACATTATCATATACTCATAAAATTTGATTTTCTTAATTCAAATAAAAAGAAAAAATCTACTTGATATATTAATATGATTTTTGGAATATGACATTTTCATTCTGTGTCGGATATGTACATCATAAAGATTTTCCTTTAGTTTTGTTTTTTAATTAAGTTGAGTCCACAAACAAAAAAATGATTTCTTTCAAGCATCTGTCATATAAAAGAATACGGACTTCAATTGAAAACAAGGTCATGGATTCCATTTTTTTTTTTGTTTGTTTCTGTTCAGCACTAGTCGATGAGTAAGTTGAGAGAAAGTAAAAAAAGAAAATTACCTGCAGAACATCCTTGAACTTTCAGGTAAAAGATACGAGATCAAATGAGCATTTGATCACTTTGTTTTCTCATCTCAGCTGGAAATTTTAGATCTGGGCCATTGTAATATAATGATCGTTGTGTCAGACACCAGAACAGTAATCAATACATAATATGCTTACAATAAGGATGATATCTATCGAACACATATTCAAGATCCTTCTTAGTGTGTGTGTGTGTGTTAATAATTTACTTGAAATGTTAATCAGTTAGTATATACCAATCGTAATGGATTAAAAAAAAAAAAAAATTTTTTTTAATTTAAAAAAAAATTTTCTAAATTTTTTTTTAAATTAAAAAAGTTCAAGCTCAATGAATATCTTGTGATTTCAGAGCATATATAGTATAATAGAATAGGTTGCAAAAATTTTACACCTCCTTGGTGCGTTCAATTCTCAAATACAGTATTTAAGTCGCATCTCTCTATTACGTGAAGGACATCCAGCGTCTCAAACAGGTTCAGCGCCTGGAGACGAGAATAGTGGCTGGCCTCATAGGTCTATCCTATGAGCAACGTTTAAGGACTAAATCTTTTTTCCCTTGAGCAGAGGAAGCTTCGAGGCAACCTCATCCTCGTCAACACTATGTTCCATGGATGATGTGGCCTGGACTGGGACCTGTTCTTCCCCCCTGCCCCGGATTGCGGGCTCCGTAGGCACGCAAAAAAGGTTTATCTTGATGCCAAGCAATGTTCTCGGTTCAAGTGGCCTCTCTGTCGAATCAGTTACCCAATGAGGTTGTAAACCAGCCCACACTAGAGGACTTTAAGGCGGCTTTAGACAGATGGTGGATTGGACCTCCACGGTTTTCCCCCTGTATAGTTTCTCTTTGTACATAGCCCCTATCTCTGTTGGTAATTTATTTTTTTCACAGGGAATGCATTACAATATTGTTTTGCTCGTGACTGTCAAATTGGCAAAAGTATGTCTTTGCTGCATTTTCCATCACTTACTCATCAGATGCACAACTTAAAAACAATAGAAAAAAAACTTTCCTTGAACTGACAGTCCATGCGATCAACAAGCTCTCAATTTCCTTGCTAAGAAGGTAACCATGCTGTATTCTCTTAACTAAAATAAATTCTTTTCATATCTTTGTGTACTTAAATTATTATTTAAAATTATTTTTTTTTAATTAATTTTTTTTAATATATCATTTTCTTTGTTATTTTTGTAACATCTTTGAGTCCTATGTTTTAGTTATATTAATAGATATATTTATAATTTATTTTTCTGTTAAAATACTTTTAATAAAGTCAGGTGATTTAAATTCAAAACTCCACATTGTTTTATTTCTTTTATTTACTTTTTCAAATGATTAGTTATTAGTTAAAACTAATTAATTCACTGATTATAAGATGATTTTTTAGATGATTATATATATATATATATATATATATATATATATATATATATATAATTTCTATTCTTTTAATCACTTATTTTCGTTTTTGTACTAACACTTAAATTTAGTTATTGCTTCCGTTCATAGGATTATTAAAGGTCTAAGGTAGGTAATCAATGTAAAATCGATATTTCAAACTCATTTTATCTTATTTAATTCTGAAATTAACATAAGTTTGCTGAATCCAATTTTTTTCATCCATTCATTAGATTATTTATCCTAATTAGCTAACATATTTGAATTAACTTTACATTTTAAATAATTTTATAATTTAAATCACTATATTAAATTTATATTTATAATTTAAATCACTATATTAAATTTATATTTATAATTTAAATCACTATATTAAATTTATATTTATAATTTAAATCACTATATTAAATTTATATTTATAATTTAAATCACTATATTAAATTTATATTTACAATTTAAATCACTATATTAAATTTATATTTATAATTAAAATCACTATATTAAATTTATATTTATAATTTAAATCACTATATTAAATTTATATTTATAATTTAAATCACTATATTAAATTTATATTTATAATTAAAATCACTATATTAAATTTATATTTATAATTTAAATCACTATATTAAATTTATATTTATAATTAAAATCACTATATTAAATTTATATTTATAATTTAAATCACTATATTAAATTTATATTTATAATTAAAATCACTATATTAAATTTATATTTATAATTTAAATCACTATATTAAATTTATATTTACAATTTAAATCACTATATTAAATTTATATTTATAATTTAAATCACTATATTAAATTTATATTTATAATTTAAATCACTATATTAAATTTATATTTATAATTTAAATCACTATATTAAATTTAGATTTATAATTTAAATTACTATATTAAATTATATTTATAATTTAAATCACTTTATTAAATTTATATTTATAATTTAAATCACTATATTAAATTATATTTATAATTTAAATCACTTTATTAAATTATATTTATAATTTAAAGCACTTTATTAAATTTATATTTATAATTTAAATCACTATATTAAATTTATATTTATAATTTAAATTACTATATTAAATTTATATTTATAATTTAAATCACTATATTAAATTTATATTTATAATTTAAATCACTTTATTAAATTTATATTTATAATTTAAATCACTTTATTAAATTTATATTTATAATTTAAAGCACTTTATTAAATTTATATTTATAATTTAAATCACTATATTAAATTTATAGTCTCTATCAACTGCGCCACGAAATAAAAATAAATTAATATATATAATGCTCATCTAAAAAAAAATGAATTCCAATTAAGGAATAATATATATACCAATCGGTACGGACCCGACTATAGAAGATCAGATAATAAATAAACGTGGATTTATAAGATCAAAGAATCCAACCTTGATCGCTCATCGGGACCCGTGGCGCAGTTGATAGAGACGTTGAATCTCTACGGTTCCAGATGAGCATTATCTGAAGATAGCGGTTTCAATCCCACCAAAAGCGTGGCAGAAGTTAATTGGCCAAAATGTGATGAGACGACAACAACTACAGATGGCAGTGATGGCTGAGAATGCAGTTAGGAGATTCGAAGTTCCTATCCGTGGCGATTACCACCTGACGAAGGCCAGAGGAATAGTTGGCCGAAACGTTGTGAATAAACAAACCAATAAAAAAAAAATAAATTAAAAAAAAAGATTAAAAAAAAAAACAACAACTAATAAAGATGAGACTAATAGTCCGAAATAAAAATAAATTAATATATAATGCTCATCTCAAAAAATGAATTCCAATTAAGGAATAATATATATAAACTCAATTTTAATTTAAGAATATCAAACCAGAGTTGTCTCATGTACAACTACAATTTTATTTCTTTCTCTGTATGCTAGAATCATGGGATCTATGGGCTGAAATTCTTGTATACATTAAATATCAAATTATTTTTTAGTTAAAGCAAAATAAATTGTTTTAGACTGTGAAAATAATTTCTAACTTTATTGATAATGTTTAACCATTTTTTTCTATTTTTATCGCTCATATCTGACATAAATCATAAATCTATGACATCACTTCAAAACTATGATTATTTTGTTAAGGTAATGTTTTAAGCTCTATTTATAAGGAAGTTCAAATAGGTCAATTAGCAGAAAGTCAGACTGAAGATCTCAAGGTTTCAGTTTATGATCATGGTATCTGCTTTATTTGTTGAGAATTTATTATTTACTGTTGATGCAATATTTTCAATTTTTAAAACTAGTTAAGATCTAATTCATTTTCAATTTCTAAAACTAATTAAGATCTACTTGGAATGAGGCAAATTTTGTAGTGTATTTATTACACGTAAAAAAATTAAGACTGGCAAAAAGTTTTAAAAATGTAAAAAGAAAACTTTGTTAAAATGATTTCAATGCATCCATGGCAACGTCGGGTAGGATTAGTGATTAATAGCTTTCTTAACAACATACATCTATATAAGTCTTTTTGATTCGTGACTTATGGCCCATATTGGTCCATGCATATACAGCATCATCATGTTGACACACCAGTTCCTGTTGGATCAATGAAGTTAAGCAATGTTGAACCTGGTCAGTACTAAATGGATGACCATTTGAGACTTCCAGGTGCTGAATATACTCTCCACTTATCTAGGCATTGTTTCCAGTCATCTTAGACTTCTCCTTGCCACTGAACTCAAACATTGTCGATTCAGGAGAGATGTGGTTGGGGATTGCTCAATCCTTGCCTCACAATTACATGCGCAGCTGCCCTTATGGGGAGTATCCTTTGTCTTTCGACACTGAATGGAGGCATCCTATTGGTCCATGTTTATTAAAAAATTTTTTAATTGATTTCATTTATTTTTATATTTAATCCTGATCAATATTTTAATGTTGATTAGTCATGTGTAAATGAAAGCAGAGTTCTTACTCTCACAGTCAGAGGTACTACTACCCAAATCACTAGGTACTAATCTAATATCAGATAACTTTTCGATCTTCACTACTGAAAAAGAGGAAAGCAAATCTTAATTTATCCTTTTCACTTTCTTCTGTTGCCTTTGGCTGACAAAGAGAAAGGAAAGAGAAAAACAAAATCAGGTAAAAAAGATAGAAAGAATGGTTTTAACAGAGAGAAACAAATATGATTTGTCCTTTTTGCTGTTTTTTACTACTTTCTTTTGTTGTCTTTGGCTGACAAGGAGAAAGAAACAAAAAATAGAGAGAGAAAGGAAGTGGGGGGTGAGACAAAAAAAAAATGGTGATTATCCAAGGGAAGGAATTTGATGGCTCAATTATTTATGTGTACTGGAAATAAATACCACAACCTCCAAAGCATTGTTAAACCCCAAATGATTTTGTACTATCATTATCAACAGTCATTAATCAACACCCATCATGAAAGAAAAACAAAAAAGGAGAGAGAGGATGAACTGCTACTACATGTTATCTACGCAACAAGACTCCAGTTGTCTATGTGGAGAGCTGCCATTTGGATAATCTGCTGCAATTAATCAACACATATCATGATAAAGCAGAAAAAAACTCTTGTTATGTGTTATTCACGCAACAAAACTACAACTGCAGAGCTTATGAGCAGAGAATTTGTCCCTGTAGTGCTATAATAGAATTTCAATTTCAAGAGAAGAGAAAGTGGGGGGGTGAAACAAGCGGAGATTGAAAATAAATAATGTCTGTTAAGTTTAAACTTCAAATCACACACAAAAATAACAATCAAATTTTTCATCATACCCATAGCATTGCTTCACCTCCACTTGTGTGACATTTTTCAGCTAGATGTTTCGCCTTAACGCTAACATTCGCCAAGAACTGGGAGGGCCTCCCCATCAGCACCATCTCTATAACACGGCCATCGTAAAGGTGGGCATCGAAGCAGGTGTTCCAGTAGGGATATAAAGTTTTTTTCTTTTGGATTAACTTGTTTCCTGTGAAAAGAGAAAACGAAGCAAAATGTTAGATTTGTTTTTTTTCAATCTTCTGAAACATTAAACAATTCATGAGAAAAAAAAACGAAATTTAATTCTTCAAAATATTTTCGATTCAATAAAGTTTCACATGAAATTTGGTTCCTTTTTTCTTATCGATAAAACCTAAGCCCCTTTTCAGAAAGCACCAGATTCAATCTTGTACCTACAAGGGTGTAATAACTACAAAATTTGCCTCATTCCAAGTAGATCTTAATTAGTTTTAGAAATTGAAAATTAATTAGATCTTAACTAGTTTTAGAAATTGAAAATATTGCATCAACAGTAAATAATAAATTCTCAACAAATAAAGCAGATACCATGATCATAAACTGAAACCTTGAGATCTTCAGTCTGACTTTCTACTAATTGACCTATTTGAACTTCCTTATGAATAGAGCTTAAAACATTACCTTTACAAAATAATCATAGTTTTGAAGTGATGTCATAGATTTATGATTCATGTCAGACATGAGCAATAAAAATAGAAAAAAATGGTTAAACATTATCAATAAATTTAGAAATTATTTTCAGTCTAAAACAATTTATTTTGCTTTAACTATTTACTTCTCTCCCCACAAGGGCATAGTTGAACACAAGGCTTGGTGTTGCTCAAACCACTTTTTTTTGCCTTGACAGAATTTAAAACCGACTTTGCAATCTAGTCAAAAATGATTTCTTCTATTCTCTACTGTTCATTTCTCTGTTGTGTGGGTGTCCTCTCCTCCTTTAGGTAGCATGTCTTCCCTCTCCCTTCTGGGGTTCTTTAAAACACCACAGTTAACTATTGTTATTTTAATGGAAATTGCTCAACTGAACTCCAATCTATGGTCCCCCTTTGCCAAACTTGCACAAAAAAACATACGACTAGCTACAACCATGGTATATGATTTCTCCTACTCTCTATCTGTGCCTAAATCTAAATGCAGATTCGATGAACAAAGCTCACTCGTGGAATACTGTTCTGCTGGCCTGCTTCCCGGTTGAATACAACATAGTCACCTTCAAATCCAATGTAAACAAGTTCTTGTTGAACCATTCCCATAATCAAATTCTACCCAATTTACACGATTAATGATTACTAACCTACCGCCTTATATTCATTAACCCTTATCCTCGAGTGGCCTTTGGGCCTTGATAAGTGGTGACTCCCAAGTAAAAAAACAAAAACAAAAAACTGCAACAGATGTTGATTGTTTGAGAATAAGTCAACTTTTCTGTTAATCTTTCTCTACTCTATCGTTATATTCATGGTATCATAAGTGCTTGACTGAGTTTCAATCTATGATTCCTACTTATAAAACTTTCACCGCAAGAACTTGTCTACACCTGACAGTATCCGCTATCTCTACAAAGCCACCGTTCGCTTATGCATGCAATATTGCTGCCACATATGGGCTGCTGTATCAACCAATAACTCTCTTGATTAGACAGAGTCCAAAAAAGAATCTCCACTTTAATAGGTCCCACACTGTCAATCAAGATCTACCCCCTATCCCATCACCACAATGTTGCATATCTGTGCTTGTTTTACTTTAATGGAATGTGCTCCAACAAACTCATAACACTAGTGCTCCCTCAATGTAAATATCCCCAACTAACCCGACAATCAACAAAATTCCATGCCTTTACTATAGAGGTCACTCGATGCTGGACAGTCTTCTGTAAAATAGTGCATAGGAGCGCGTGGGAAAATATCAGCAGCAGCAGAGGATGGCTGGCTTGCGGAGAGAGTAGCAGCAGTAGCAGGAAAATGCACATATGCAAATTAAGAAGTGTGTGTGAGAAGAGAAAGGGGAAAAAGGAGAAAAATGCACCATGTGCTCACGGCAGAAAGTTGACATCTCATTATAAATTTTCCTAATCTGTGTGTGTGTGTGGGGGGGTGACACGGTTTATCTCAGCCTAAAAAAAATAGGAGGCTTTAGTTTTGAAACGATCCTCATTGAACATACAGAAGGATGTTACAGGTTGTATCGGACATCAGCTGAAGGAAACATCCAACTAAGAAACGACTATATAGACGCCTTGCTCCCCTTTCTCAATTAGACTAACTGATCACTCCTGGAGAAATAAGTCACAACTGGCGAGTGATATACTCAAAAGACTCACACAACTTGAAACGGATTTGATGTGAATTGTTTTGGTGTATTGTAGATTTTATCTGTTACATCGCTATACGATTTTCACTTTCTGGTTTTTCTGATGAGTTGTTCCTTATGAACGAAACATCTGTAAAAGTAGCAAAGTTTTCGTTTTGAGAAAAAATGATTGCTAAGATGAATAAAATCATGGATTTTAGAATCTAGGAAAATTGTTCTTCACACACACACACACACACACACACACACACACACACACACATAATAGAAAAATCGCATTGAAAATTAATTCAAATTTAAAAAAAAAAAAAAAAAAAAAAAAAAAATTAAAAACCTGTAAAGAAAGTATTTAGAATTTTAAATTGTCCGACAAGGAGCACAGATAAACTTGGAAGACCTTATTCTGCAAAGTTAAAAAATGTAATTCTTCTCATCAGAGAAAAGAGGTTTGCAAAATATACAATAAATTTTGCAGATTAGTGCATTAAAAGAAATGACAAATATGAATTGAACCATAATGCAGTGAAACGATGTTTATTGTGTCATTCTTCATGCATTGTATTCATGGCATGTACGACATAACCAAGTTCACACACTGGTTCTCATTAGATAATTTAAGTGATGATGCTGAGCTTGTGACAAACTGATATCAGCTTGTGACAAACTGATATCAGCTTGTGACAAACTGATATCAGCTTGTGACAAACTGATATCAGCTTGTGACAAACTGATATCAGCTTGTGACAAACTGATATCAGCTTGTGACAAACTGATATCAGCTTGTGACAAACTGATATCAGTAAAAAACTTGAAGTGAAATATACATGTAACTGGGAACCATTTGTGAATTTTATAATCCCTATAAACTTCCTCCATTGGATGAATCCAACTGAAGCCACCCAGGATAGAAGGATATTTTGCAACATACAAAATGACGGTGACAAACACTTGATGAAACTCAAAGTTTCTATTTTTTTTTTTTACTACAGACTAATATTATTTTTGAAATAGTCAATTATTTATTCATTTGAGTCAGAATAGAAGAACATTTTTTAACCTGATTGAATCTCCTTTCTGAATGAAAGTGTTTTCTTTTTTCATAGAAAACGATTTTCTTAGTGACTTTATCATCAAACGTTTCTCCTTTTCTGCATAAGCTTTTTTTATTATTGAGCACTCAAAAAAAAAAAAAAAAAAATTTTAAAAGATTATTTCTAAAACAAATACACATGATTTTTTTGTGTATTTAGTCTTGAAATTTTATTTTTATAGAAAAAAAAATTGTTTAATCGCTTAAAAGCAACAATAAGAATTATGTAATCTGTTTTCATATTTTCACAAATAATCACAAATTATCTTCATGTCTTGTTGGCAATCTTCACATGAGTGCATTTGATATCAATTTGCTTTGGTTTTTATGAAAATTATCCAACATATTACATAACTGTTATGATATAGGTATTTGAGAGTCACCTATATATTCATATTATATATATATATATATATATATATATATATATATATATATATGCATATATACATCGGGTTAAAGGTATTATAGAGTGATAACTAATGCATTTAACAAAGTTATTAAGAGTGCTCAATAAAAAGAAGAGCAAGATATATTTTTATCAATATAAACAAATTTACATGGTCACGACACTGGACATGCTAATGTTTCAGACAAATGGTCGCCTGACGAGAACTTTTGGTTTTAATCAGAAGTCCTTGATATATATGCTCTGAAAGTGTAAATTCATTTTTATTGCGCTTATTTGTGACAATTTGGAAAAAAATATTATTGAAATGTGCATATATATATATATATATATACACTAGCATGGGTGCCCAGCGTTGCCCGGGTGTTTTAAGGTGTGTGTTGAGCTAAAAAAAAAAAAAAAAAAAAAAAAAGTGGTAGTAGGAAGGCAGGCTCGAACCCGTACCGCGAAGGAGGAAAAGAACGGGAAAAAAACGTGACGTCTTTGCTGTTATGACCACTGCCAAACCAGAAGTGACGTAGGTTTAACTTAAGGCTACACAATCGAAAAGAGGGGAATGATTTTCAAAAATATCGGCTAAAAAAGCCCTTAACTTTTATTGTTTTGGGCTCAAATCAAGTTATTAAGTTAGATTCATGTCCAAGGAACCTATATCTAAAATTTCAAGTATTTAGACCCAAAATTGGCGAGGGAGTTTGGTAGAGTTCTCAAGGTCAAATCGTTAAACTTTGACCCCTTAACAGCCAAATTTCTGGCCGAAAACGGATTACAAAGATTTTCCTAAATCTCTATACCCTGTATATCAAATTTCGAATCTGTAGACTGAAAATTGACAGTTATTGCGTAAGGAAATGTACACACACAGACACGTTCACTTTTATATATAGATAGATAGATAGATAGATAGATAGAGGTAGCTATTTAACAGAGGAGTCTTTTAACTTAGGAGCGTTAATATTCTGATATGTGATTCGTCTAGTGTATTCACTATAATGTGTTGATGCGTGTATCCATAAAGTTTATAGATATCGTTGTCCGTTGGAACAGCAGCAAAAACACCTAAAATCTTCCTTTCATGCGTCCTGAAATTAAAAGATGCTTTTCTCCGAAAGTGAAAACACTCAGATGGTAATTATATTTTGATATTATTCTTTGTTGGGTTCTTTTTCAGAGTTGACATAAGGTGACATTTTTTTAAGTCGTCCCCTTCAATGGGCGTCTTCTCATTTGTCTGCTAAGGTATTGCATATTGAACTGATCTCCCACGTAACTACAATTCGACATCTTAAAGTTTATATTTTATTCATCACTACACATAGCCTTACACATAGCCTTGCTGGGTTTTTGTCACATATATTTGCTTATATTATGATCAACTTAAATTCCATCTGTCGATCCTAAGAAATAAACTATTAGAGTAGAAGGCTTTCTTACATCTAGAAATGTGTAGGGGTGGGATTTTGCTGTGTGTCGGGTTTGTCAGGGGTATTTACGCTGAGGGGGCATACGAGCTTGTAGTTCATTGGAGCACTTACCATAAAAATACTTGTAAAACAGGGAGAGGGATGCAACATTTCTTTGTTTGGCCTTTGAGCCTTCATAAGTCGTGACTCGTTAGTACATAAAAAAAAATGACAAAAGATCGCATAACAGTTCACTATTTCAAACTAATGTCCTATCGTTCACTGTTTAATCAGAGGGAGAACTGTAGAACCTGTTCTGTTGTCATAAGAACACAGAGGTGAGTAGTAGTGTTGTATGCGTTAGTTCAGTATGATACTATCCTCCCAGGCATTACGTTCTACATTTGGTGGAAGTGAGTAGTGTACTGTCTCTTCTGTGGTCATGATAATATTCTCTCAGGCATTACCTACCATTTTTTTGGGGGGGGGAGGGGTAGCGAAGTATCTGTACTGTTGTCATGAAATCATTCTCCTAAGCATTACCTCCTCTTTTGTGGAGGTGGGTGGGTAATGATACATGTGCTTGTTTGTCCTGATACCGTTCTCCCAAGCATTATCTCCTTTGTGGCACGGGTAATGTGTATCTGTTTTGTGGTGATGATGATGATGATGATGCAATCCTCCCAGACATTCCCTCCTCCTTTGGAAGTGGTGTGGTATATGTTCGTTCGTTCATTCGTTATACTATCCTCTCAAATAGATAAAATATGCTCCTTTGGCTGCATATTTTTTGTTAATTCTAGTAATTATTGGAAAAAATTAATTCACAAATAAGAGATTAAACTTATATTTAGAGTGGCAGGAGGAATTTGGATGTATGTCGGGGAGGGGAAGAATCACCAGAAAAAAAAAAAAAAAAACTAATAGAATAACACCAATTATTTTATTTACTTTCACCGTCTTCCAGCTACTGTGTCCATTTTCAGGCCCAAAGAAGATTCGAATATCTTTCCTGTATTTAATGATGCTTTAAAAATAGAAATCTAGCTTATTGCCCCCCCCCTCCTGTATAAAATTTATTTCGTAAATCTAGAGAGTTCCACTTCCTGTTAAATTACACACTGGGAGGAGGCGGGTTAGTAATAATACATCATTTTTCTTCCATGTTTTTTTTTTTTTTTTTTTTTTTTGATGTAGTTGTTGTGAAAAGAGTGACTCATTTCTGGAAAAAGAAATGTTAATATGGATAGAAAACAACCCAGCGATTCACATGGCAAGTCCAGCAGCGGTCAGGCAAGGCTACCAGCATCAGAGTTAGAGTGAGGGTGGGAATAGATGAGGCCTGGGACTAAAGGGGTGGTGATG
This sequence comes from Euprymna scolopes, assembly GCF_053919585.1. NCBI lineage: Eukaryota > Metazoa > Mollusca > Cephalopoda > Sepiida > Sepiolidae > Euprymna > Euprymna scolopes. Next base: position 9,093,792 of record NC_136482.1, on the reverse strand, counting down.
ATATTTGGCATCTTATCATTATCGGTGTCCTTATCATATATATATATATATATATATATATATATATATATATATATATATATATATATATATATATATATATATATATATATCAGGTCATTCAGTGTGTTAACGAACCGTGGGAGATAGGAAGAACACTGTTTCCACATAAACGTGAGTAGTGTGTATTATTGCAGAGCAGGATATACATATGGATTCTTCTCTTGACTCCATAAACTTTATTACTGGGTCACTAGCACCCCTCTCCTAACCGACCACGGGGAATGAATGAAGCACCCTGTGTACTTATGATCCCAGCCCAGAACCTGGTCCTTATTATGAAGGTTGTGCCTGAACACGATGTCATCATTTTTCTTTTTAATTCTTTAGTATACTACTAATAAAAATATAAAATAAAAATCTGATGCTTGATTGTTTATCACCGTGCACATTTCATCTGAAATGATATATGATGTAAATAAGCAAAAGAGGGGGGATAGAGACAGAAAGAAGGGAAAAACACAAAGGGGGAAGAAAGCGAGAGAAAGAAGAGAAAAGGAGGTAGAAAGAGAGAAGAGAGTAGAAAGAGAGGGGTGAAAGAAGGGGAGAAAGAAAGAGATAGCGACCCACCCCACAAAAAATCCCACCCATGAAATCCTTAATAAAATTCACAATCCTTTTTGCAATCCAATAATATTTGGTATAAATGCACTTTAGTCTATGTTTGACTTGTCCATCAAGTTTTAGTCATTAATATCCAACAGCCTTTATTTTACCGCCGTTCAATGATATGGAGCACACTTTGGTGATCATCTCATTAGTATTTTTATGGGATTATCTCGAAGGAAATTTATATCAAAATTAATTTTATTTCCACAACTTTTCAGACAATGAAACCCCTGATCATCTTTAAGTGGGTCTTGTTAAACTCAGAAATCTTGGTGCAACAGCTAAAAGTGCTAAGTATAATCAAATCTAAACGATAATCACCTGGAGGTTGATGATTCAATCTTCAATGCGGGTAATACTAAGAATACAATTACGTCTTACTTAAGACTTCTATATATTCATGGCTGACAGAAAAAGAACAAGTTACCCTCAGGTCCTGGATATGACCATAAACGTACATACTCCCAACAAACCCGCTTAGCAATAAAATCACTCCCCTTCACTGTTGAGGTACCTAAATGTTAGAAAGTTTTCTACTTTAATAGTTTCTTCCCTCAAACTTCGGAATTCCCTTCCTGCTGCCTGCTTCCCTGACCATACTGATATGCAGGAGTTTAAATGTGATGTAAACTAACATCTTGTTCATCTTCCCTAAGCATGATCCAAGTGGCGATATGCCTTGTTTGGGGGTGAATGTGAGTAAAAAAATCACTCATCTACCTAAATGGCAAACACATAGAAGCTGTACGGAACTAGTTCAAAAAGACGAGTGACAGTATACTTTTTGATATTCCTCAGTCGAGCAAAGGTCTTCTATATTATATTTATCTTTGTTTGTCCATTCCACTTTTTTCGGAAACTACTGGGCCGATATGACTGAAATTTTATATGGACATTTGTTATGATAAGGTGAAACAAATTAAATATTATGGTATCCATTTGATGCACAGTTAGGAATTAATAGGAATTAGTATTCAATGCAAAAATGAGCACAAATTGTATCCTATTCAACCTCCAAAGTCAACATTTATAACTTTGGCCTGTTTAAAACAGGCCAAAAAGTTTATATAGCTCATACATTTAGTAATTTTGTGAACAAAAAAATATTTGGAGCAGTAAAAGAAAAGTATGTCTGCAGCAAAATTCAAAGAAATTCTATACTAAATTCCAAGTGAAGAACAATAATGGATACGATTCATTAAAACTAGGCTATCTTCTGTGGAAGATTTTTATGTAGAATCAAATTTCTGAAAATAAATACAGTCTCCATTTTATTTTTATTTTTTAAAGTTTACTGATAATTTTAAAGAATGGCAGCCATTTTGATTTTGCATGATAGTTTAACTGTTGTAGGATTCTCTGGAAATTATTAAAACATGTTCCACCATCCCAGACATTTTATTGATATCTAGCAAGTCTAATTTTGTGATTTGATATGTGAAAGATCTAATGAAAAAATAAATAGATAATACAGAAGAATCCCGGGATACGGCATTAGTCCATTCTGGGTTTGGGATTGTCAGATGAAATCGCTGAATGGTGGGGCCTAAGCAAAATTTGATATAGTACATATTAAAAATTAGTAATAAAATACAGTACAGTAGATAATACATATGTATATAGTCAAATAACATTATAACATCGTAAGACGGAGTAAATACCGTAATCATGGTCTGGAAAGACGTATTCCACATCATAACCTGAACAAAAAAAAAAAAAAAAACATATCCAGGGGCCACCGTATTCCGGGGTTCTACTGTATCTATAATACCTACTTGTATACTGATAAATTTCATTCGTTTAACAGATTAAAGATAAAAAAATGTAATAATGTCTCTTTTTGTTTGGAAAATTTGCTGAGAATTCAAATATTTTTGTCATTAAAAAAGATAAGATTTAAATAAGAGTTTGGACACACTTTTGAAAACATTCCGTAAGGTTAATTTGAAAATTTTTGAAAACAAAATGTAAAATATTTTATTAAATGATTAAAATATTTTTTTTTTTTTTTTGTAAGACACCTTTTTCAAAGATTGTTGTTTCTTTTAGGGTTTTTTTTCTCTTCATTTTTCTGTCTCAGAAAAAAAAATGATTTTAATCATTTAATAAAATATTATATAACATCATTTGGTTTTTTTTTAATTTTCAAATTAAATTAGATTTATTTGACTTGGCTTTATGAGTTTCTCTCCATTAAAAAAATACCTTGAGCCTGCCCTCAGCTTGCCAACCCAGCAGGGCATCTGATGGGACTTCCTAATATTTGCATATTAGTTTTGAAAAAAAAAGGACATTTTATTAATTTAAATATAATTTGTTGTTGATAAATAAGTTTAAGCTTTAAATTTAATTTTATTAGATTGTTGGAAAAAAAGAAGTAGCCAGTGTTAAACCTTTTTTTACAAACTTCTATCACATGATCAGCCTGAGAGATGACTTATGATTAGGCAAACAAGAAGGGAAGTTGAATGCTGGCACCAATCATTGTCAAGCTTATAATTGAAACAGATTCAATATCATAAACTGCAAGCTGTCACTGCTGCGGTCGTCTGTAATCGCAACCATTGCTACAAACTCTTATTCTTAAGAAAAAGACCCGTCAGCATTACCTGGAAGGATATACCTTGTAGGATTGACCTAGATCATAACTCACTTTAAAGCCAGCCTCAGGCCTGTTGAATTGAGTATAGTAGTGAACCTCGATCAGCATGACGTCATGCACAATGGTGTTAAATGGTTATTTTTTTTATTTTTATTTATTTATTTTTTAAATTTTTACAGGGGGCGGGGCGGTCCCCACTTATCAAGGCCAGGAGGCCACTCGTGGATAAAGGTTACTGAGTGTACAATAATAATAATTAAATTTATAAAAATTTGCAGAACGAGTTTTTCAAAGGAAAGGAATTTTTATATAAACCGTTGTTACAGTGTCAAAACAAACCACATTCCTTGTTAGAATTCAGTTGGTTCAAATCAATTCTGATTATTAAAATTATAATAAAAGTTTGCAGAACTATTTCCTGAATTGATTTTGTATTTATGTTTCCTTATTATTATTGAGGATGAGAATTCTTATACAGATAGTTGCTACTGGGTGTCATACTTGGATTACACACACCAGCAATCCATTGTAATCAAAGAATTCTTCAAATGATGCTACATTAGGCTTGTGTGAAGAATTTTTCGGTCCGCATGTGTAGAAATCTATATTGTTTACATGCTTGGTCTTCGTAGGAGTAATTCATTGGAACTGTTGTTCTTGTAAAGTACAAATTCATTGTCATAGCATCTGCTTATATCTGAAGAGATGCCTATGTGAGAATCAAAAAACACAAACAGAAAATTACCAAAGCACACCTAGCTATCGAAACAATTAAGAAGCAGATTAAAATCAAGAAACGCTTTCATGAGCAAAGAAAGTCTTGACCTTGCACGATCACAGAACTACTGCATTGGCAGATTTCAATGATTGAAATGATTACTGGAATGAAGCTATCTAAAAACCTAGAGAACATGAAATGGATCTTCCATGGAAGGATTGGGTGAACCAGAACTGCAAAAGCGAAGGTTGGAAGGGCAGTCAGTAACTGCCACAGGTGAGGACCAGCAACAACAAGCAACTTTGTATAAATCCCAGACAGACAATAGAACACATCCTCAGTAACTGCAGTTATTGATTAACTTGTATTGACCAAGATTTGATGGATTTTAACCTTGATGTCCAACAATTGGTTAATAGCAGAAAGTTTAATCTGGAGCTTTGCCACAAAAAATAATTTACACATGTTTAATGTTTGAAATATTGACCAACAATTTATTCTGTGGTTATCTATCGAATCGGAGTCTGCCATACATCGCCAAAGGTTTGGCCAGGCTGAAATCCTAACTTCTTCGGATCTTATTGTAGAGTATCTAACTATCTTTGTTTCAGTCATTTTCCAGGCCTTTTCCAAGAGGTCTCCATATTGAATCTCATTTTCGCAATGGTGTTGTATCGTTCGTGTACATCACATCCTTCCTTTTATCAATAATATTGGATGTAATGTGGCAATCCATCTTCATTTGGTTTCAAGAAAACGTCACGATTCACAGTGGCAGAATGTGAAGCTTTGTTACAAGGTTTGAAAGGTGAAAAATAACAACATGCAACTGCACTTGTGGAATTGCTTGATGTTTGAAATATCACACAATTACGTCTGCATTTGTTGTGTAGCTTTGAATCCTGCTTTTTTTTCCTTCCACTTTCAGAATTTGTGTCACATCTTGCAAAGGAAGTGACTATTATAAACCAGCTGGATCCTACCATTATGTTTGATTGATAGCTGCAGCCAATTCGGATGTCCTCCATCTTCTGCGCAACCACTGAGCCGTATCTCTGGTATGCATTATTAATAATCAGTATCGTTTCATTGTGAAGACACTCATATGACAAATGTGAAATAGGTAAAAACGCTTGATATATTTTCTGAATATAATAAAAGTTTCATGACTTTAGTTTCAATTAGTAAACAAGACGTTTGAGATTATGAAATGGCAAATTATAAATTCATTTTTTTTTAAATTTTCTTTGCCTAATCAGTTTTTGATACACAGTGCTTCTTTTCATTATCTTTAAATAAGGAGATAGTAAGGGTTTTGATTGTACACCCTCCATCAAGAATAATGGAAATAAAATTGTCCTTTGCCAATTCATATAAAATAAGCGTTGGAATTGGTGAAGTTAAAAAAAAAACAGAAAGAAATAGAAAACCTCTCAAACTGAAAAGTTGAATAGAAAAATAAAAAGTATAAATCCATATAGAAAGGAGAAAGAAAAAGAATATATATATATATATATATATATATATATATATATATATATATATATATATATGAGAGAAACCAGAACTTGCTCCCATATTTACGAAACTATTTAAGCGCTGCCTTAAGGAGAAGTGCTTTCCGACTCCCTGGAAGACCTCATCAGTTTGCCCTGTATTTAAGAATTCAGGTGATAAGTCATCTCCCTCTCAATACAGACCAATAAGTCTTCTCTGTGTTATGAGTAAGTTGCTGGAATCCATATTAAATAGAGAAATAGCCAACCACCTCAGCAGGAATAACCTTCTTAGTGACACACAATATGGCTTCCGCTCTGCAAGATCTACCGCAGATGTGCTGACGGTTATATCCCACAGGATTAGTGAATCTCTTGACAAAGGCTTCCTTTCTAGGGCAATTGCTCTTGACATATCAAAGGCCTTCGACAAGGTATGGCATAAGGGTCTACTTCACAAGATTTCCAGCTACGGTATAACTGGAAATGTTTTCTCAATCATTAAATCATTTCTCTCCGATAGGCTCATAAGAGTAGTGGTAGATGGACAAAAATCGGAGGCCTGCAATATAAATGCTGGAGTCCCTCAGGGGTCAATCCTGGGCCCAACTCTCTTCCTGATCTACATCAATGACCTCCCTAAACACATACTTAAATCATTCGTTGACATCTATGCTGATGACACGACCATCTACGGCAACACATCAAAGGCTGTAAATGACAAAGTTCTCTGATTCTCTCTCCTCTGATCTCGAGCGCGTGGTTCAGTGGGGGAAGATGTGGCTGGTAACCTTTAATGCATCCAAAACCAAACTGCTATCCTTACATCATCAACGCTCTGATCCTCATCTGGCATCAATTGTGATGGATGGCTCTCGTCTGGGTGAGGCCCCGTGTTTTGATAAGCTTCTGGGTTTGACCTTTACTCCTGATCTGAAATGGAACACGTACATCAAGTCTGTTGCCAAGGTCGCTGGAAAGATGGTGGGATCCTTCTACCGCTCCAGAAGATATCTCACTACGGATGCAATTCTCTATCTATATAAAAGCCAAGTACGTCCAAGGATGGAATACTGTTGCCATATCTGGGCAGGAGCTGCTAAAAACAGCCTATCCTGCCTTGACAGAGTACAAAATAGACTTCATGGCTTAGTGGGGGATGCCCTTTTCTCTACCCTGCAACCTCTCTCCCACAGAAGAGACGTTGCGAGCCTGTCCTTGTTTTATCGTTATTTCCATGGCAGATGCTCGTCTGAACTCCAATCTCTGGTCCCCCCTCGCCAATCTTTCACAAAAAACACCCGTCTAGCTGAATCCACTGTGAAAAATTTCCCCCACTCTATATCTGTGCCTAAATCAAAACGCAGATTCCATGAACAAAGCTTCTTTCTTAGAACTGCACGCCTGTGGAACTCTGTTCCGGCTGCCTGCTTCCCTCCGGACTACAACTTGGATGTCTTCAAGTCTAATGTTAACAAATTCCTAATGAACCGCCCCCTTAAGTAAACATTTCAGCAAATCTCCTCACTAACATAATGTACTTGCAATAACCCTTATCCCTGAGTGGCTTCCGGGCCTTGATAAGTGGTGATCACTGTGTAAAAAAATATATATATATATATATATATTGAAAATGCAGGGGGGGGGGATGTTAAGTGCTTTTCCAATACCCCTAAATACTTGAAATGGATTAATCTGGTAATTAAAAAAAATAAACAATCTTTTACTTGTAACTTTGTGTGATGAGACAAATATATATATATATATATATATATATATATATATATATATATATATATCATCATCGGCGGTCACTCGTGTCCGAGTAAGACTGTCCTCCGTTGTGGCTTCTGTGGGTCCTCAGGTGAGCATAGAGCCCAATCCTAGACCCAATTTGTCTTGTGCAATTTGGGCAGATAAAGGTAGTGGTGGTGGGGTGGGGTTGGGTGTGTCTGGTTGATAATCTGTCCTTTCTGTGCTTGCGTTTATCCTCAGCAGCTTGATTTAGGTCACTACTATAAAGCGCAGCACCTTCGTGGACAGCGCTCCTCCATGCCAACCTGCTCCCAGCCACGTCCTCCCATGTCTCAAGGTCCATGTGAAACCACTTTAGATTTGCTTTGATGTTGTCCTTATACCTCATCTTTTGGCCATATATATATACACACACAAATACACTTAGCTCTTTATTATAAAGTGGAAAATAACAATTATATTAAGTGTCATTTTTTTTATTTCATGCAAAGAAGAGTTTCATTTTATTGAATAGCGATATAAATTTTTATTGGCATTGAGTATTCACACAGATTGTTTCCTTTATATTTCTCCCTCCACACAAACCTGAAAATAGCCATCCACTATTTCAAGATGCACTCCACAGTGGCATTTGTTCTGCATTTTATATAGCTTAATCTGACACATATCTAGACCGCAGTCACACTTAACTGATCAAATTCTTCTTGAAAAGACCAATATACCTTGTTATTAATTGTAATGAGCCCAATAAACATAGATGACCTAAACTTGTTGACTTGTTCACCAAATTTCAATCAAAAATGTTCAACAGTTTTTATCACTATTTAATATGGGGTACACTGCTTATTGTCTCATCAAAAGAACATGTGATTCTGAATACTCAATAACCATAATGTTCCTTCCTTTATTGGAAACAACTTGATTTTAAACAAACTGTGATCTATTTCTAAATTGCAAGTAAAACGGCAAATTAATTTTTTATTTCTTTTCTTTATGGTCACATTTAAAAGATGACAAAGATGGTATCAAAATTACCAAATTGTTTATGAAAAAATGTGAAAGTTTTCTTTAATGTTTACAACCATATTATGAATGAAATGTTTGTTTTTAATGTTGCACATACAAGGTGACCCCCCCCCCGCAAAAAAAAAATAACAAAAGCTAAATGGAGGCCATCTAGAACATATGCTGTAGAACGGAGAAAAAAAGGCCAAAGACCCTAGTGTTTTGATGTGATATTTTGAATATATTAAACTAGTTATGACCAAAGTTTCATTTCATTCGGACAAAACACTAAGAAAAGGGGCCTAATTAGAGTTGGGGCCCGTTATTTTGGGACACCCTGTATTTCAAGTAACAAACCATGCAAGGTAATAGCAAGCAAGCAAGCAAAGCCAATTAGCATGCATTGAATCTTGCTAGATACAGCCACTCTGATGAGTCGTAGACGACGAAACATGTGTCAGTGGATAATTTAAAAATAATATATATATACCGCTCCCCATGTGGGGGTACCAAATTGGTTAAAAAGGGAAAATTATTCCCAACTTGCATTTAGGTAAAAATGCACTTTCGTAAATGATTGAATTCATTCAAAACATATCGCTAAAACCAAAACAAAACAACATCTAAGTAAACCGCGATATATCCAGACAGTTGGCGAGATGGTCCAGGGGGTAAGGGTTTAGGCTCATTACCGTTGCATCCCGATTTCGAATCTCGCTAGATACAGCCACTCTGATGAGTCGTAGACGACGAAACATGTGTCAGTGGATAATTACATTTTAAAAATAATATATATATACCGCTCCCCATGTGGGGGTACCAAATTGGTTAAAAAGGGAAAATTATTCCCAACTCGCATTTAAGTAAAAATGCACTTTCGTAAATGACTGAATTCATTCAAAACATATCGCTAAAACCAAAACAACATCTATATATATATATATATATATATATATATATATATACACGTGCATAACTAGTATGCATACCATACAGAACCCGACGGTTGAAATTACATGCTATTTTCATCGCTTTAAAGTTATGCTGATTTTTGTTAATTTTAATGATAATTAAATTCGATATGAATTATATCCTCCAAGGAAAATTTGTGTGTGTACTTTGTTCAAAAATATGGGGCAATTATTCAGATCTAAGAGAGATTACTTAACGATTTCCTAGGGGAAGTAATTCATACCGAATTTAATTATAGTTGAAATTCACAAAAAAACAAAATTGACGTGTGTGTGTATGAATATTTGTGTGTGTGAGAGAGAGAGAGAGAGAGAGAGAGAGAGAGAGAGAATATTTATATGTGTAATCCAAAAGAAGTCAAATAAGTTTCAATCAGGGTTAAACTTTTCATAAATACATATCCAAGCACAATCAGTTCACAAGCCAAAAGGAAAGATATGTTTCTGAATTTTTGAGATGAGGATTACTGTTCTCATCTTGAATGCTATTTTCATAATATTTCGGTTGATGTAACTTCTGACTTTTTTCAGATGTATTTTGTTGGATTTGTGAACCTGCATGAAATTGCGAACAAAACCCTTTAGCTAAGAAGTCTTAAGTAATTTGCAATTTTATTTTGAGTGTCACCCACAGTGAGGATTGAACCTCCAGCCTTCAGAAAACTAACTTAACACTGACTTTTACCAAGTATTTTATCTGCTATAGCAGGAGTCCTTGCAAACAAGATTTCTACCTAGTTATGGCTGACAGAACAAAGCATGCCACAATGCTATGCTGTGGATTAACTAAAGCGTTCCATTAAAATTCGACAGATTGCCGGGTTCAACAAAAAGAGTCCAAAGTTTGACAAGATACATCTGAAAAAAGTTGGAGATTACATCGACCGAAACTTTGTGAAACATGTGCTTCAATTGCTGCTTTGAACCATTCAGTGGTCTCATTTGCGCACTGTTCTGCAGGAAGAGAAAAAATATTTCCCCATGAGGCATCTCTGATGAGATCTCTGATAACTTCCCAGTCAGCCATTTAATAACTTGTCGTTTTGAGTAATGGCTCTTCAGCTTTGGGTCGAGAATTTCAAGATGTTGTTTACATTACATTTAAACTTGTACATGTTAGTATGATCAGAAAAAAGGAAACCAGAAGAGAATTCTAAAGTCTAGCAGTTGGAAGAAATAAACTATTATAATAGAAAGCCTTCCAGCATCTTGGGACCGCTACAGTGAAGGAATCAGATCATACTGATTGATTGGAGTATTTATGCACATACTGATGCAACATACTCGGTGAGGAACATTCTACAAAAGTAAAGCACTGGGATGCAACATTGTGGCAATGGGACAGAGAATAGAGCTTGTTAGATAGTGAGGGGGACTTATTTGATTAAATTTTGCATATCTCTATCTCTACTATTATATAAAAAGAACTTTGTGTGTGTGAATTCGTTCCCTATGGACTCAAAAATGGCTGGGCCGATTTTTTAAAAATTTTCCACACAGGTACTTAATGTCTGGGAGTGTTCTTACGTAGGTTTTGTATCGAGATGCATCTGATAAGTATCAAAAATCGATAATAAAAAGAACCCAAGTAAAGAAGGAAGTTCGGTTTTAACCAAAGTTAACACTTATTTACAACCTAACATCACAAGTGCATTCGAGATGTTTTATCACCACACAAGCAGAAAGACCCAGCATATGAAGTCAACTGCAGATTCTTTTATAAGAAAGGAATTCTCTATTATAATTGACTTTTGTATGTTTAGTTTTTATTTTTTTTTTTTTATTACATTTTCACCCCAAACAAGGCACATTGCCACTTTGTTGTAGGGGGCTACTATCAGGGACATAGGCATCAGGGGTACTGTGTAGGGAGTTGGGCAGCAAGATGTCGGTTCACGTTGCACTTGAACTTCTGCATGTCAGTACAGTTGGGGAAGCAGGGACCCAGAAGGAAATTCCAAAGTCTAGTTGTCCTGGGGAAGAAACTACTGGAGTAGAAGGCTTTCTTACATCTAGGGATCTCTACTGTGAAGGGGTGGGATTTAGCTACTTGTCGGGTTTGTCGGAGGTATTTACGTCGAGGTGGTACAAGTGCTTGCAGTCTGTCAGAGCATTCACCGTTAAAGTACTTGTAGAAAAGGCAGAGGGATGCAACATTTCGTCGATGGGACAGGTTCAGGACCTATCAGATTGTCGACTCTCTTTTGAACCTTGTCTAGGAGCGAGAGACTAGTGGTAGATGCACCTGCCCAAATATGACAACAATACTCCATACATGGACGAATGGTGGTCTTATAGAGGTATAGGATACTTTTGGGCGTTAGTATCTTTCTAGCACGGTAGAGAGAGCCTACCTTCTTCGCAGTGGTCCTGGCGATACTCTCGATGTAATTATTCCAACTCATGTTTCCTGAGAACGTTAGGCCGAGGAGTTTAAAGGATGTACTTTCAGATAAAGAGTCATTTGCCATTACTATTGGTGGTAGAGAAGGTTTCTTGTAATTATTGAAGGAAACCAGTTTAGTCTTGGCAGCATTGAATGTGACCATCCATTTATGTCCCCATTCCACTACAGATCAGAGGTCATCCTCTAGTGCTTCTGCCATTTCTTTAGATATGTGTTCATTTGTTTTCCTGTCATGTCTGTTATAGAGTGTAGTGTCATCAGCATATATACCCATCTCACAGGCGATTTTGTCAGGAAGGTTATTTATGAATATTAGGAATAATAGAGGTCCAAGGATAGACCCCTGAGGCACTCTCGCATATATATCATATTGTTTAGATGTATGACCGTCGAGGAAAACCTGGATTTTTCTCTTATCTAAGAAGGATTGAATTATGTTAAGTATTCTTCCAGTGATACCATATGATCTGATTTTCCTGAGAAGACCTTCATGCCATACCCTGTCAAAAGCCTTAGATATATCTAGAGCTACTGCTCTACCCTCCCCCGCTTTGTCCAGTGACTGGTATATACGTTCTGAGATTACAGTTAGGATGTCTGCTGTTGAATGGGCTTGTCTAAATCCATATTGTTGGTCAGTCAGATGTTTAGCATCTGTAAGGTGATGGACTAGGGCTTGGTTAATTATTGTCTCAAATATTTTGTCAAAAAGTGGGAGGAGGCTAATGAGGCAATAATTTACTGAGTCAGTTCTTTTGCCAGAATTCTTGAAAACTGGTACTACAGAAGCAGTTTTCCAGCAGGCAGGAAAGCAAGATTCATTAAGGTATTTGTTGTAAAGTTTGGAGAGAACTGGAGCTACTTTGGCTGATCACTTTTTTAATAGCACAGCTGGGATGAGATCAGGTCCACATGCTTTTGCAGTGTCAAAATTTCTTATAATAGCATGCACCTGAGAAGGAGTGATTTTCAGATTGTCTAGTGTGGTGTCTGTCCGCATAGGAAAGTCAGGGAGGGGGTGGTTGGCAGAGTCCAGTGTAGAGTTGGAGGCAAACCGATTGGCAAGCATGTTAGCCTTCTCAGTTGCAGAGCAAACAACCTCATGCTTGTTGGATAGTGGGGGAATTGTTGATTGCCCATTATTTACTACACTGTTGTAGATTTTCCAGAAGCTGCAGGTTCCTAATTTCTGTGCTTCGATGCGTTTTTTGGTGGTTTCAGTAAATTCTCTCTTAGCTGTCGCTATTTCTTTCTTAGTTATTTCTGGCTTCTATATACTTCTGCCTGTTTGGACTGGACTTATGTCGGTTAAATCTGCGGTATGCATGCTGCCTTTGCGCGATGGCGTCTACACAAGTAGAAGTGAACCATTGGGGAGAGTGGGGCTTGCTAAAAAATTTCTGTGTGGGAACATGTGCTTCAATTGCTGTTTTGAACCATTCAGTGGTCTCTTTTGCGCACTGTTCAGTAGGAAGTGAAAAGATATTTTGTCATGGGACGTCCTTGATGAGATCCCTGATGGCTTCTCAGTCGGCCTTTTTGTAATATCTCGTTGTTTTGAGCAATGGCTCTTCAGTTTCGGCTCTAAAGTTTAGGGCTATTTCAACTATTACCACTGCATGATCAGCGTTCCCAAGTGGGCTATGGGCATTAGTTATACAGTCATCGGGAACTGTGATCAGAAACAAATCTAGAAGTGATGCGTGTTGTTCTTGCTGGCCTGGGAAACGGCTTGGAAATGTAACCATCTGTGATAGGGAATGAGATATAGAGAAGTTATATATAGTCATACCAGCTGCGTCTGTGTGAGTAGAAAATCCAAGCCAGTTGCTGTGGTGGACATTGAAGTCACCAAATACATGCACTTGTGCGCTAGTGTTGAAGGAAAGTGCTGTACTTATACTGTCAGAGACTTTGTTTATTAGGGTACAGTCCTGGGTCGAGGGAGAGCGGTAGAGAAAATATAAGTAGCTAATGCTATTGTGCATGTTAAGTCTAAAGCATATAAAGGCTTGATCGTCCAATTCTAGTTTAGTTTCTCTAGTCAAGGGGAGGGTGTTCTGAATATATACTCCAAGCCCGTGCATATGTCTGTCAGAGTCCTTACAGCAGAGTGGGAGATATCCAGGCATGTTAAAGTAGTTAGAGGGGATGGAGGAGTGTAGGTTAGTCTCACTTAGTGCTAAGATATCCGGGGTGTTTGTTAGGAGAAATGCTTCGACATCATTTAAATTAGTTCTAAGCTCACGGATGTTTGTAAATGCCTCAAGGGAGAAGGCAGGTTGGTTTTGTGATGCACTTTTAACATGTGTGTTTTTACGGTAATCAAAGAAAAAATACAACTATATAGTTAAATATTTAGAGATTTATAAAGAATCGGAATCGATAATTGTATCGGAATCGGAAATTTGGTACAGAATCAGTAAAAATATTGGGATCGTCCCATCTCTAATGTATATATATATAAGGTTGAATAAAAAGTTGCAGAATTTTTCATTTTAATTTCAAATGATATATTTTCAAGTTTTCGTTACTTCATACATCATTTTAAAGATCATTTTTTGCTCATTCTAATCATCTAAATCACAATCGTTTTAAAACAATTATATCTTCTTTTTAGAATGTTGAATACAAGATGGAAAAAAGCAAATTCACAAAATTTTCTTATTTCAATTCTAGCTGGCCTAGGAACCACTACTAAACGCATAGCATAATGGTGGTTTAAGAAATATTGTGGTGGCGAGGAGAGTTTTGAAGATGATGAGCATAGTGGTCGGCCATTGGATATTGACAACGATTAATTAAGAGCCTTCGTTGAAGCCAATCCATGCACAACTGTTCAAGAACTTGCTTCTTAATTAGACGTAACATATACAATGATTTCAAACCACTTGAGAGGGATTAGAAAGACAAAAAAAACTTGATAAATGGGTGCATCATGAATTAAATAACAACCAAAAGAAATGCCATTATGAAGTGTGATTTCCCCTTTTATGCAACAAGAATGACCTTTTTCTCAATCGGGTTGTGACTTGCATTGGAAAGAGGGTTCTTTACAACAACCGGCAATGCTCAGTTCAGTGGTTAGATGCTGACAAAGCTCCACAACACTTCGCGACGCCAGAGCTGCACCAAAAGTAGGGCATGCTGACTGTTTTGTGGTCTGCAACCAGTCTCATCCATTACAAGTTTTTTAAATGTAGGTAAAACCATTATGACAGAAAAGTACTGTCAACAAATGGATGAAATACATCAGTAATTTGGGCAAGCTAGGGAAAGGCCCAATTCTCCTCCACGACAATGTCTGACCACACATTGCTAAATTGGCCCTGCAGAAGTTGAATGAATTGGGCTACAAAACTGCCTCAGTCGCCATACTCTTCAGACCTCTCACCTATTGACTACCACTTTTTCAAGCATTTTGACAACTTTCTGCATGATAAATGCTTCAAAAACCTAAGCAATATCAAAAACACCTTCAGCTTCATCACAATCAGAATGCAAGGGTTTTACATTACTGGCATAAACGCACTTGCTTTGCATCGGCAGAAGTATGTTTATTCTGATTGAGCATATTTTGATCAATAAATTTTTGTTGAACTGAGATATGTTCATCTGAATTTAAAAGATAAAAACCGCAAGAACTTTTTTGTCAACCTTATATATAGTAAAATATAGTAGTAATAATTAGTAATATTTACAACTAGAAATAAAATAGGTATTAGTCTCCCAAAATTCGTACTAGAACTGTCCGCAAGGTCCTGTGGCGCAGTGGTTGGAGTACTTGGAAAAATCAATTGTGAAAGTGATATTCTCCTGAAGGTTGAAGGTTCAATTCTCAGTGTGGGTAATCGAAAAATACAATTGCACCTCTATCTAGTCATGGCTGACAGAACAATAGCATACTACCCCCTGAAGTAAATAAAGTGTTTTGTTCAAAATTCCGACCAAGTTCAACAAAATACACCTGAAGAAAGTCAAAAGTTACATAGATCAAACGTTATGAAAATGACACCCAAGTTCAGAACAGTAGTCCAATGAGTCTTTTATTTTGATTAATTTCACTACATTTTGTGATCAAGAGCGGAAGACTGCTTGAAATATCAAAATAAAAACATTGCTTTTATGCTTCTTACACCTCCCATAACCTTGAAAATGCGTTTACACATGGATTTGAAACAAACACACACACTAATAATTATATGTGTTTTATTTTTTTTATTACCGTTTTATCTGTTTGGTTACATATGTCTCGGATGTTGGACCATGTTTACGATCCAATATGTAACCAAACAGATAAAACGGTAATAAAAAAAATAAAACACATATTTGCTCTGCACTCTCTTCAGGTTTTTACTAGTTACCAGTTTTACCAAATTATATATATATATATATATATATATATATATATATATATATATATATATATATATACACACACACACGGTATGTTTGATCCAAGATGAATTGACTGTTTTGATAATATACCTTGAGTTGAGAATTGAATGCAATGAGTATTTTTTCTACTGATGATTGATATAGCTCAATCCAATGTAATGCTTTAGCTTGTCCAAGATGTGTCCTGGTTAAGCTCAGTTCTGATTTTAGAGGTTAGTTTTCTTGTTACTTAAATTTATTTTTTATGTACAAAATAGATTTTAACTCTGTGTGTGTGTGTGTGTGTGTGTGCGTGTGTTGGGTGTGTAGTTAAAAATTCTAACACCTTAAAATACAAAAGCACCCTAGAAGTCAGTATCAGACTCTTTTAGAATCCTAGGTGCCAAAGTCGTGTAGCTTCTAGGATCCTAGAAGTTAGGATCAAATCCTATACATTACGACTCGGAATGCTGCTTAACAAACAATTTTAATGGTGATATACACTCATCAATAGCAGAACCAAGTTACTATGGCATAGCTGTTGTGAAAACATAGGTCATGTGAGATTTTTTTTTTCTTTTCAAATCTTCTGTTCTATACACATCTCCCTATAATGTCCACATTTCATTTGCTCAACAGATCGAAGTCTTTAATATTCACATGACACATATTCTCATATCATTTTTTCTATGCAACGCATATACTCAAACATCAGCTAGTGAAGTTGTACAAACAGACAAACAAGATCGCGGTGTATATATATATATATATATATATATATATATATATATATATATTTTTTTTTTTTTTTTACACAGTGATCACCACTTATCAAGGCCCGGAAGCCACTCAGGGATAAGGGTTATTGTAAGTACATCACGTTAGTGAGGAGATTTTATGAAGTGTTATATATATATATATATATATATATATATATATATATATATATATATATATATATATATATATCGTGAATATCAGGATTAGGTGATGCTTTGTGAATTTAATGCCCGGACGACACCAGGTGATTCTGCAAGTTCACAAAAGTTTATTGTCACGTCATCCACAGATCCGTCAAAATCTAAGCATCAAAATGACTAATCCGAATCTGGATCATCAGTCATTGTCGGCGTTAGTCACGTTATTTGCATTAACATGAGAATTTATAACAAGAAACAATGGTACAGCGGGAAGGGGAAAGATGCAGCAGCTTTTTGTTGCGAGGAGTTTCGCAGACAGAGGGACGGGTTGCTTTTATGGCAAACATTCAAAAGACATGAGCAATAATCCAACTAAAAAAAACACAACTAATTGTTAAAGATCGGCGGATGCCATTTGGGTATTATAACTAATCACTTTATTAACAAAGCTATCAGACAGGATTGCGTATTTGTGTTTCTCGCCTATACGTAACTATAATAAAAAATAAACATTCAACTTATTTTTAGTTACTATATATATATATATATATATATATATATATATTCATCCTAAAAAGACATTGTCATTTCAAATATAAGGGGGTACTAATTGTCTGTATTTTTGAGATGAGGTGTTTTCATTTATTGAGATTGTCGGACTGACTTCCTCATCTTGGTTGTTATAGTCACAACGTTTCGGCCGTTTTGCCCTCCGGCCTTCATCGAGCAGAGACAATAAGTAGCGACACCATTACATACCACCAAGAAATGGTCAGGTTGAAGAATACCCTCCGTCGTAACAACTACCCCGATAGCATACTATCCACCAGACGTGTTAATAGTATAAGAGAGGAGAATGAAACCCAAAAACCACCAACGGTCTGCCTACCATACATACGAGGCATCTTCGAAAAGATTCAGAGAATATGTGCCCCCTACAACATCAGGACGGTATTCAAGAGCGAGTCAACACTCAGACGACACCTGGTACGAGTGAAGCCCCGCATGGAGGAGAACATGACTAAGAACTGCATATACTCCATCCCATGCAGTTGCAGAAAGGTTTACAAGGGTGAAACATGCCGCCCCTCAAAGTAAGGGTGGAAGAACACCGAAAAGTGAATGGAGAGGGGGGATCATCGCCCCCTATGGGATGAAGTAAAAATAATAAACAAAGACTCACTGGAAAGTGAGAAAACTTAAAGAAACAGCTCACATGTTCGGACATAACAACCTACTGAGCAAACCAAGCATAGAGCTGAATGCAATTTAGACACCTAATAGAGAGAGAAAACCTTGAATAACAACAAAAACCAACTAAGAATTGTCCAAGTGACATATGGCCGAGTGGTCCTAGACGTTGTATCAATGTTTACAGTTACCCAAAGGTGCTGAGTTCAATCGTGAACAAAGGCAATGAAAAGTAAAATTCAAAACAGAGAATCAGTAACTATATGTTCCAGAGCCTAGCGGTACCCCGTAATAATAATAAAGGGTTGGGTTCGAGACTCCTAACAAACGGTTCCCCAGTTCGATACAAAACGGCCGAAACGTTGTGACTATAACAACCAAGATGAGGAAGTCTGTCCGAAAATCTCAATAAATAAATAAGGGGGCACTATTTGGGATAATGTCTAAAAGGAGATTGTGGGGAGTTGAGTAGCAAGATGGCTTTTCATTTAAACTTCTGCATGTCAAGGAAGTGTACGGCACAATCTTGCCAGGCCACCAAAGTTAAGCAACATTAAGCCTGGCCAGTACAAGGTGGGTGATCATTTGGGAAGGCTAGGCACTGTACTGTTCTGGGAAGGTTGCACCCTCACCCTGTAAAAAGAACTCCTCACTACAAAAGCATCTACAAAAAGTTGTAATGCCCCTCCAGGGGCTCGAGGGCTATGGATGGATGTCAAGAGAATTCCAAAGTCCAAAGAAGCTCAATATCGAATATCTATTAAAATTAAAATTAGATGAAACTGAAACAATTTTTTTTAAAATCCCATTAAAAAAAAAAAAATATTGTAAATATGATAATTTGGAATGATTTTATTCTAAGTGTTCTATCTGATCTAACGTCAGGTAAAACTTTTTTTTTTCCAGAGTAGATTTTTCATTTTAACGAAGACGAGTCAAATGCAGAAAAGAATTTAAGCATTAACATAAGGAACCGAATCCGTTTTGGCATGTTAAGAGACTATGACCACAAAAATTTGGACAATTTTATTTATAACCACACATGATAAGAACGAATCAATCCGACACCAGAACTACTTAATAAAATTTAAATTTTTCAGTGATAAATTTCTGTTGCGACACAACAAGACAACTGTTCTGCTGATCGTGACTGGATTAATTTTTTACATGAAAAGCTTCTCTGACTCGATTAATGCTGCCATCTTTTTTTTTTTTTTTTTTTTTTTGCCTGGAACAAATAATTTTTTTTATTATGAAAATATCTCTACAATCAAGACTGAAAAATCAACAGCCGGTTTTCATATTTCACATGAGTTGGAGTTGTATATTTTTGAATTCTAGGAATCAGAGTCAGACATTATACGTTCTAACTTTGCAACCCTGCTTATTGCACAATTTTATAAGCAATTAAATAACCAGAAGATAGGATTCGTGATTTTTGGAAAAATTATAATAGTGTAGTGAATAAATGTCAATTAGTAATCCCTCCACTATCCACAGCCAGAAGATTGCTTGCACGGAAACCAAGAAGGCTAAACTACTTGCTTGGTGATTTGCCTCCAACTCCACCTTAGATCCAACAGACAACTCTCTCTGAAATTTCTCCAAGTGGACTGAAACCACACTTGAAAACCTGAAAATTACCCTTTCTCACGTCCATGACACCATAAAAAACTTAGACACTTCCAAGATGTGTGGACTTGATCTCATCTCTGCTATACTAATTAAGAAATACTCAGCTGAGTTAGCCCTTGTACTTTCCAAACTCTACAACAAATACCTTGCTGAATCTTGCTTCTCTGATAATTGTAAAATTGCCTCTGTTGTATCAGTGTACAAGAATTCTGGTGAAAGAACTGACTTGTTTAATTATCGCCTTATCAGTCTACCTCTCTATGCTAAAATCTTTGAGTCTTTAATAAATGAAGCACTATTCCACCATCTCACAAAAGCTAATCTTTTCTCAGACCCAACAGTCATCTTTGTTTGCATATACCATGGACTTGATATATCCAAAGCCTTCAATTAAGTCTGATATAAAGAGATTCTAATGAAAATTCAATCATACGGTACAGCTGGACGAATACTAAATATGATCGGATCCTTCTTAGACAAGAGGAAAATTCAGGTTGTCCTTAATGGATGTACATCTAACCAGCATGATATTAATGCAGGTATACCCCAGGGGTCTATCCTTGGACCTTTATTATTCTTGATATTCATAAACGACTTCCCTGATAAAATTGTGTCTGATAGGTATTTTTGTCGATGATACAATGCTTTTTAATATGAGGGAAAAACGGATATACACCTATCTAAGGCAATGACAGAATCCTTAAAAAACGACCTCCGGTCTATAATGGTTGTAAATGGATGGTCACATTTAATGCTACTCGAACTAAACTACTTTTATTTTTAACAATTACAAAAAGCCTTCTCAACCAACGATAGCCATGATTAATAACACCCTTATTGAGAGCTCTTCCTTCAAACTCCTTGGCTTAACATTCACAGGCAACATGAACTGGAACAAGCACATAGGAAGGTGAGTTCTCTCTATTGTGTTAGGAGATTACTCATACCGGAGAGTATCCTGTACTTCTACAAAGCCACTATTTGCTCATGCATAGAGTATTGTTGTCATATATGGGCTGGTGCATCTACCACTAGTCTTTCACTCCTAGTCAAGGTCTAAAGAAGAGTCCCACACTGTCAATTAAGCTCCAGCCACTGTCCCATCGCCACAATGTTGCATCCTTTGCTTGTTTTACAAGTATTTTAATGGAATGTTCTCTGATGAACTCATTACACTTGTACCCCTACAATGGATATACCCCCAACAAACCTGTTTACCAACAAAATCCCACCCATTCACTGTAGAGGTCAACCTTCTACTCTAATAGCTTCTTCCTTTGGACTGCTGAACTTTGGAATCCCCCCCCTCCCCCGTTACCTGCTTCCCTGTTCAAATGTAAAGTGATGTATTGCTCATCTTTTATAAACATTGTCCCAAATAGTAGCCCTTTATGTCCATGTGGCAATATGCCTTGTTTGGGGTGAATATGACTTAAAAAAAAAAATCAAACTATTGCTTGTTGTGAAAACAGATCACATAAGTTTGTTTTTAAAATTTTCACCCTCTCCAGATTTAATCTTCCTTTGATTTGGTTGTATGGTGGTGGTATTTATTTTTTTTTTTTTTTTTATTTATTTATTTTTTTTTTTTTTACGGTATATCAACCCCTTTTTGGGTTATTTAATACCAAATCCAGTAATTTTGGAGAGAGTTTTTATGCTTCAAGTTTATATCTTTAAATATTTATTCAGAATGTTTGGTTTGTAGAGGAAAATTGTCGTTTTTGACTTTGCAGAACATGGTTGAGTTTTACAAAGGGAAAGTAAAAAACAATAGATTTTAGGTCAGAAAACCAGTATCTTCAGACAGCCTGATCTGGCACAACCAGAAATCTTCTGGGGTTCATTAGATCTAAGCCTATCCTTAACACTAACATCCATCGTGTCAGTCTTATATCATTTCACATCATGCAACACATATCTTCAACCGTTACTTCCATACATCTTTGCCTGGTCATACAAGGAAAAAAAATTGTGAGAGTAAGGGGATGGGGACAACGGAGGCAGGGGTAGGCGGCACTGCTTGGTCATAAAAAAAAAAAAAAACAATAAATGAAAAAAAGAAAACGCGACTTTGGTGACATCAGCCAGAAGTGAAACCGAAAGCAAAATTTTGTAAGCAAAAAAAATAAAACGAAAAAGAAAAAAAAATGCGTGATTTGCAAATCACATCGAAAGACAGTCTTTTATCTGACCCTCCCCCCTTCAATCAAAGCGATATTTCCACACGAAATATTGGACAATTTTTTTTCCAATTTTTTGATATTTTTTTGTCTGAGAAATCGCTCTTTCTAACAATGCTGAGTTGGTGCATGTACGATGCGGATGACGAAAGTTTTTAGCAGACATACAAACACATACACTCTTTATATAATAGAAGACTAGCAGGGATACCTGGCCTTGCTCAGCTGCAAATCAGGTTTGGAAACAGCTGCTATACTAAGTATATTGAACATTTATTGATAGCCCCACAATTTCAAAATGAAAAAAAACGGAATCGCCCAAAAAAGAACCTTCTCACCAGAAGAGAAGTAGCTATTCTTTGGATATTAAGCACTTTTTGTTGCCCGTACGCTGGACCCCCCCCCCTAAAAAAAATAAAATAAATGAATCAAAACAATTTTTTTCTAATCAAAATAGCAGTGACTGCCTGTGCGACCCAGAAAAAAAAAAAAAAAAAAACGCACCATGGCAGGTGGGTGTCAACCTGAAACACTTGCTGTTACGGCCCCCGAATGCTTATGACATCATGACGCTGCAAAATAACATTTTAAACAGTTTTAGTTTGATAAGCATATGTGACTTGCAAAAAATGCGATGTGAAAAGTAACCCCCCCCCACCTCTTCCAAAACATGTTCCAATTAACCATCACCGAATTAATCGTTTTTTCTAATTTTCACAGATTATGCATCTTCCAGATGGTACTGGTTTTGACCTGGTTGGATGCGGCTGTCAAAAGTTTGGAGCAGACAGACTAACATACATACACTGACACTAACAGACAGGTGATATTTATATTACAGAAGACACATGTATACATAATATACTTCCCTCCATGTTATACAGAACCCCAACAATACAATACTGGTTAGTAATGGTAAAAGTTTCCTGACCTTACTATTCCTGTAATGATCTGGTCCCTGTTAATTGTGGTGTAATGCTGTCCCTGTGCAGTTCTAGGAGGTTAAACTCTCCCAGGCTTTGCCTTCTCTCTTTGAGAAGAGGTTAATTTATTGCTAATCGTCTAAAGGTCCCTTACTGGGGAATGACGATGGGGCTGCCCAGGCACTTTTTGCAGGTCAGTGTACCTCCCCTTGGAGGGGGGTGCAGACGTCGCAATCTCACTTTTCAACCCTGGTTTCTAAATTTTTGCAGTGGGATAGAACTAAAAACCTCCAAATGTTCCAATTGTATCACAAAACTTCTGAACAACATCAATAGCTTCATCATTTAAATTTACTTTTACCGCATCTGATTTTGTATCTGTATTGATAATCTTACACTTCTTGCACACAAATTGATTATCATCTCTGCACTGTTGTAATAATTTTTGGCATATTAAGAAAGTATGATCACAGATTTCGATGATTATATTTATAATCAAGAGCGATAAGTATAAACCAATCTGATAGAAAAATCGCTTTGTAATATAAACTGAATCTTCTTGAATTCTTCAATATTTTTTCATCTTGACCATGACAAGTTAACTATGTTCTGCTGATCCTAACTGGATTAATACAGAGTGAAATGATAAAATTGTTGCTCTAGAAAAGACAACATGATTCCATTTCTGTTTGATGAAAATCGGTTTTCTTTTCTTTTTTTTTGCAGACCATCTACTAGTTGACCAGTTGTGTATAAATCCTAAGAGCGATAGAAGCCTGAAATGTCTGAAAGTGACACAATGTTCAACGAGCGAGATTGGAGACGCGCCGCTGTACAACTCATGCTCTCTACCGATCCAAGTTATGGCAACAGGACCATTGCCAGCACCCTCAAAATGCAAATCCGAACAGTTCAACGCTTGAGGGTACAGCTCAACAAAGTTTCCGGTCACAGTTTTGGTCTTTGGTGTGGTTTCAAGTGAGGGCCACATCATGCCACCTCACATCTTTGAAGCCGGCTTGAAAGTCAACACCAAAGTGTACCTGGATGTGCTGAAGTGTGTGGTCATCCCTTGGTGCAATCAGGTGGCTGCTGGCAGACCATGGGTGTGGCAGCAGGATTTGGCGCCAGCCCAGAAGTTCAAAGAGACCAAGGCTTCAGATGGAATGCTATGACTTTGTACCCTTCTCTAACTGGCCCCTCTTCTCCAACCTTGTGAAAAAGGCATGCTCCCAGTTCCAGACCTGTATTGAGGCTGAAGGCGGTTATATTGAATAGATGTCAGCTCTACTACATAATCAAATTACCGGAATTGATTTTTTCAATAAAAGTTTCAAAATAAAGCTGTAGTGTTGTTTTCTTTAGGGTGATCATTTTATTGTTCCATCCTCTATTAACAATTTTTTTTTTAAATTTTTTATTACATTTTCACCCCAAACAAACCGCATTGCCACTTTGGTGTAGGAGGCTACTATCAGGGGCAGCAACTACTGGGGCACTATGTTGGGATTTGGGCAACAAGATATCGGTTCACGTTGCACTTGAACTTCTGCATGTCAGTACAGTTAGGGAAGCAGGAACCTGGAATGGAATTCCAGAGTCTAGCGATTCTGGGGAAGAAACTACTGGAGTAGAAAGATCTTTTACATCTAGCTACTGTGTGGGGGTGGGATTTAGCTGCCTGTCGGATTTGTCGAGGGTGTCTACGTCGTGGGGGCACAAGTGTCTGCAGTTCGTTATAGCATTCACCATTAAAATACTTGTAGAACAGGCAGAGGGATGCAACGTTTCGTCGATGGGACAGAGGCTGAAGCTTAGATGCCAGTTCAGGGCCTATCAGATTGGCAACTCTTTTTTGAACCATGTCTAGGAGCAAGAGACTAGTAGCAGATGCACCAGCCCAAATGTGACAACAATACTCCATACATGGGCGAATGGTTGTCTTATAGAGGTATAGGATACTTTCAGGTGTCAGTAGTTTTCTAGCACAGTAGAGAGAGCCTACCTTTTTCGCAGCGGCCCTGGCAATGTTTTCAATATAATTGTTCCAACTCATGTTTCCTGTGAACGTTAGGCCAAGCAGTTTGAAAGATGTACTCTCAGACAGGGAGTCACTGCCCATTGCTATTGGTGACAGAGAAGGTTTCTTGTAATTATTGAAGGAAACCAGTTTAGTCTTGGCAGCATTGAATGTGACCATCCATTTATGTCCCCATTCCACTACAGATTGGAGGTCATCCTCTAATGTTTTTGCCATTTCTTTAGAAATGTGTTCATTTGTTTTCCTGTCATGCCTGTTATAGAGTGTAGTGTCATTTTTTTTTTTTTAACCTGGAATTCAATACAATTCAAAGCTTCTGTGACTGAATGATGCCGGCAGTTTTTACTACATTTTATATTCTTTTCTCTACAATAAATATATTTTGTGGATCATCTTTCTATTAGAGTATTTCATGCCCAATGCTTACAAATAACACAGAAAACTGAGTTATCCCCAACTGAGCAAGGAAACTTGTCATGAAGAAATATGATTCATTGTGTACATTATTGAACACAAGTTGCATTTTACTGATTGGTGGTAAATTGTTCCTCAGTGGTGTCAGTATGTAAATGAATCTGATTTTCATCATTCTTGTTGGAATTCATTCAACTACTCATACATATTTACCTTAGAACAAAACAAACAATGTTGTCCTGCATTCTTAGTAAGTCAATTGCAATTTAAAAAATAAATAAATAATATCAACATCAGAGTAATTCCAAGTTCGTCTTTGTAAAGCTTGGAAGAATTTCTATATCTATCTTTAGAAAGATCAAGGGAATCCCCAAGTCCATCTCAGGAAAGATTAGTTGAATTTCTGGGTCTGCCTTCGAGAAGATCAGGGGAATTTTTGAGTCTGTTTTTTGAAATATTGAAGTAATTCCTAGATCAATTAGGAAAATTTCCAAATCTATTTTTGGAAAAATCAGAGGAATTCCTCAATACCTTTTTAGAAAGATGGAACAATTCTGGGTTCCATTGTTGTAAAAAGCGAAGGAATTCTTGATAATGTCTTTGGATAGATGGAAGCATTCCTGAGTTTGTCTTTAGCTGTGTTTTTATCTGTAGATAGATGTGTTCTGTCAAAATAAACTTTGCACAGGTCCGCCATGAAAGTGAAGACTATTAAAAACCAAACGACTGCAGTGGCGCTCAACCAGTCAACAATATTTTGTGATAATTGATTTCAATTTTATAACTATGCTTATTAAATAGATTAATGACATTTTGGGAAGGTTAAAGGTCATTCTATTCCCCTTGCCCTGATTATCTAAATATGCGTTGCCATGGAAACTTACTAAATGTTAATTACTCCACATCCCAGCCCTGTCTATTTTATTATTTTTTTTTTTTTTTTTTTTTTTTTTGTCATTGTCAGCCAAGTTGGAATTTCAGCCAATCAGCTGCCAGTTGTTTTTTTTTATGGCTCTTCTTTTTTTTATCGATTATCTTGGCGGCCATTTTTGTTTCTGTTGCCTTATGTTAAAAGTCAGAAATAGATTCACTAAACAACTTCACAAAAACATGTGTGTGTGTGTATCTCATACAAACTAGTTGGAAAATTCACCTCAAAAATGGTTGGAAGATTTTTTTTAATGAAAATCTTTTTCCAAAAAAACATGAAGCAAATCTTTGTAAGGAGCTAACAAGAATGAAAGAATTATCACAAAGGCAGGAGATTGGTCTTAGTCTTAAAAAGATCAAGGCTATAGGTTGGAGGAAAACAGTCGGCAGGAAGAGACTTCCACAAACCTGCAGTTCTCGGAAGCTAATTGAATAGAAAGCTGTATTACAATGACACAAAAACAGTAAATTGATGGAAAGCACTAGAGAGGTGAGGGGCAAAGCTCTAACGGCCTAAATATGACATAAGTACTCCATACATAGTCTGATAGTAGAGATAAAGAATAGTCTCAGGTGTGAGAAAATATTTAGAGCAATACAGAGAACCAAGTGCTAGGCTTAAAATTAGTTTTATGCAAAAGAAATAAAAAAAAAAAGTATGGAACTTCTTCATTAAAAATCAGACTTTTATAACATTTTAACAAAACTAGACATCAATTAATAAGTATTTCCAAAATTTCAGTTTCTTTGAAGTAGTTTAAAGGATTGTTAGGGGATATAATGGAGATAATATCCTATTTAAAAATTCAAATATTTCAGATTTGCATTAAATATGATCCATAATCACAAAACAGCAATAGAAAGATTTTCTGAATTTTTATTTTTTCTTAAGTCTGCTTAAGTTTAAATTTTTAGATATTTTCTAAAATCAAAATCATGTAATGGATTTTTTTAAAAATCCGAATTAGAATAAGAATTCTAGAGATAAGGTTTAGCATCATTATAACTTTATGTTCATTTTCATAAGAGTACATAAAAGTGGTTTCAATGTATTTCTTTTATCCGTCCTGGGACGAGTACTCTTAGTTTTCTTTAAAAACGCTTTTGATTTGAAATACTAAAGCATTCCTATGGAAGAGTGAACTCTTCAAAAACAACAATTAGGTTAAGTAACACACAATTATGAATTTGCGAATTATTGAAAGCTTAAAATGTGTGCTGCGATATGAATGCTTTGGTTGCAAAATCAAGTTGACACTTATTGTTTCTAGAATGTTGGAAAAAGAAGTTGAAAGAAAACGCAGTTTGTCTAACATGTCGTTTATACATCAGATGCGCATTGCAAGTTAGCCACGATGGCACAAAGTCATTTTTCTATGAAATTCTATCACCTGTATTATTTGGACTACTGTTCTCATTTTGAATGTTATTCTCATCACGTTTTGGCCGATGTAACCTCCAACCTTCTTCAGATGTATCTTCTTGAACTTGGAAATCTTTTTATCAAACTTAGGAATCTGCACGGAATCTTTTCCACAAAGGAGAAAAATAAGATAAACAAGTGAAGCATGCATGTTCCCCCGTGAGTTCACAGTGAACGAGGCATAAAAAAAAAATGACTAAGTTCAGCATTTGCCCTTCTCCCATTTAGCCCCAAAAGTCCCCGGAGGACGTCCAATCCTGGTGAAAATGAATAAACAATGCAGTTTTAGGCCTTAACATATGTAGATTTGAGTTCTGCACCATGCAAAAAAAAGAAATGACTAAGTCCATTATTTGCCCCCCCCCTCCCTAATTTAGCCCCAAAAGGCTTTAACATTTAAATTTGAGTTCAGCACCATGCAAAACTGCTAAATGGATATACGCAGAAAATTTTGGACAAATATCGTAAAATAGTCCAAAAAATGAAGTGTTTTTATTAGCCCTAAAAGAGCCTCTGGGGCACACCCAAGAATTATCACTAAGTATAGACAAAAAAAATTATATAGAAATCAGTTAGTTACAACTTTTCAGAAAGTTTTATAAAAATCCAAAGCATCATTTTTTTTTAATAAGTACAAAAGTGTCAATTTTAGCCATTTTAAAAGGCACCCTTAGGGAGGTAACCGGAGTTTTCCTGGAAAATCCATTCAGTTACTTTTTTTTTTTACTCATATCATGTTTAATGTTTGTGCAAAATTTAAAAAAAAATTTCAAGGTGTAGTTATTGAGAAAAGTGCGGATAGACGAACGGACTAGGGTGAATTTACAGGTCCACCCTTCTTTTGTCGGGGGGGGGGGGCACACAAAATGCAATAAGTTACTAAATATTGGAAAAGAAAATACAGGTGTAACATTACACACGTTTACACATGCGTCAACATGTACACACGCGGTATTCAACACATTGTAGTAGAGTGTGTCGCAAGGATCTCTGTCCTTTCAAACATCATCATCAGTCTGTTGTGAATGTTTTTTTTATAGTCTTTTTCTTTTTCCTTACAGTGACGTCATTTTGCACACAGCTCGGCATTTGTACAGTCGCCATACTCTATTATACATTTGACAAAATAAAAAATAAAAATCATGATTGTAGATTGATTCTTTCCTTTGATTATTGAGATGCAAGAAAACAGTATATATATATATATGTTTCTATATATATTTTTACTATGATGCTTCTGAATTTTTACGATGAGGATTGGTTATTCATATTATTTGGATTCTTCGGACTACTGTTCTCGTTTTGAGTGTGATTTTCACGTTTTGGTCGATGTAACCTTGAACCTTCTTCAAGTGTATCTTGTCGAACTCAGGAATTTGGACGGAATTTCAAATGGAACCATTTGCTTCACGGGGGTAGCATGCTCTTGTTCTGTTAGCCATGACTGGATAGAGACCCTAAGAAATTCGTAATGTATTTTTCAGTCACCCACACTGAGAATTGAACCTTCAACAGAATATCACTTTTACAATTGATTTTTCCAAGTACTAAAACCACTGTGCCACGGGTCCTTGCAGACAACTCTTGGATGAATTTTAGGAGTCTTAAACCAATTTTTATTTCTAGTTGTAAATATTACTATTTATTATTACTATATATGTGTGTGTCATACAATGTAGCTTCATACAATGCTAAAAACAACCAATTTTTAGCTTCGCTATATATATATATATATATATATATATATATATATATATTTATATATTTATTTGCTAACATATTTCTTTCCTCTGAAGAGAAGAATTTTGCATTCTTTAAAACTCCACGGAATAAGGATTTATCATCTTTGTTTGAGGTATTTTGTCGAAAAATACATTTTACATGTAAATTTTGATTTACAGTTTTCATTTTTGCTTCTTGTATATATATATATATTGTCTGTGGAATTTATTATATATATATATATATATATTATTTTATTTACTTATTACTTTATATATTATCTATTATTTATATAATATATATTCAGTAGGGAGTAACCAGCAGTAAAGTACATATTCTGAAAAGCTTCAATAATAAAAGACAAGTTTTTCAAAAATCCTTTACCTGCTGACAACTAAAGCAAAACATTCTCTTATCTTTATAAGTATTCGAAGATGAAACAGAAAATTCACCTTCTTTCCAACGGCTTATTTATTTCCATTCCTAAAAGATACAATAACAGTAAACTGCACAAAACCCCCACCCACTCTCCCACCCTAAAAAAAAAAGACTATTTAAATTGGATACTTATTCAAATCTCTCGTCAGAATTAGTCACCCTATTTCTATAAAATAATGACATTATTATCTTTATTTTCATTAACTTACACATACCGAGAGTATAAACCTCATAATAGAGTAAAGTGTTGTGATGATGAACTCATCACAAATAATATTTGATTTTCATTGTTTAATCATCATCATCATCGTCGTCGTCGTCATCAGTTTAATGCCTACTTTACAAGCAGATATGTGTTGGATAGCTTTTAGAAATTGACTTCTAAACCAACCTATCTCTGGCCAGGTCTTTATTTTTTTGTACTATCAAGGATAAGGGTTAAGGAGTTTGTCGGGGGAGGGGGGGACAATGAAACAACACCGTGAGCATTGTCAACAATGGTTGAGACTGGTCTGAATTAGATTATTTAAGAGGATATAGATATTTACCTACAATTATTTTTTTTTTTAGTAAGGTGTCAACAATTATCAAGACCCATAGGTCACACAAGGATGATGGTGAAATGAGTGATGCAACACCATGATAATTAGTAACGATGGT
This sequence comes from Euprymna scolopes, assembly GCF_053919585.1. NCBI lineage: Eukaryota > Metazoa > Mollusca > Cephalopoda > Sepiida > Sepiolidae > Euprymna > Euprymna scolopes. Next base: position 9,063,312 of record NC_136482.1, on the reverse strand, counting down.
AGTGATTGGTCAGAATTTGATTATTTATGAGGGTCAGCAAGAATTTTTGTGCACACGGTTTCGTTAGCTGGGAAGCAACCCCAGAGTGTCGTATTCAACAGATGGAGAGTTCTTAGAAAGAAAACTTGCTCATCGAAATTCCTTTTACCTTTGCAAGCCAGCTATACTTTCTCCATCTCTGAGTTATCATCATCTCCATTGTCTTACAATTCTTGCACAAATAAACTGTTTATCTTTTCTCAAACTTCAGACTTGATTGATATATTTTGCTTTAGACAACTACATTTAATATTCATAATTATAGTTTTCTTTTCTCCCTATTTTTTTTTTTTTTTTACAAGGTAGTCACCACTTATCAAGGCCCGGAAGCCACTCGGGGATAAGGGTTATTGCGTATACAGTAATCAATGGGATAGTATCGTAGTAATCATTAGTATTTCTTTTGCCATCTTTTTTTTTTAATCTTTTTTTTCTATTACAAGAGAAAACGATAACAAAATATAAAGTAACAAAGTATTTTTTTGCGCAGTAATATGCAAATTAGTTAACCGAGATCATACATGGTAGTCTTCAAGTCCAACGTGAACAAGTTCTTGGTGAGTGATCCAATTTACCAAATTTCCACTACTACTAACCATTACTACGATATTATCCCATTGACGGCCACATACGGTTTAACCCTTATCCTCGAGTGGCCTTCAGGCCTTGATAAGTGGTAACTCCTTTGTAAAAAAAATGATATAAACAGTATATAAAACTAGTGTTGCTTGTGTAAACTTGAACTAACTTGAAATGTTTTAATCTCACGTGATACGAGAACTGAACTTTTGCATTTTTCTATCAAACATAAATGAAACTTTCTGAATTTTTAGATGAGGATTGACATAATGGATAAAATACCGAGTAAAATTCAATTTTAATTGACACTCTTTTGGAGGTTGAAGGTTCAATCCTCAATGCGACACTAAGAATACAATTGTGAATTGCTTAAGACTTCTACCTGGTCATGGCTGATAGAACGAGAGCATGCTGCCTCTGTGGATAATTGAAATTACATGCAGATTCAACAAAAATACACCTAAAGGAGGTCAGAGGTTATATCGTTTTTTTTTTTGTTTTTTTTTAAAACTCTTTTACTCCTTCTTTGCAACAGCCTTGACAATGTCCTCAAGGTGTTTGCTCCAATTCATGTTGCCTGTGAATATTGGGCCGAGGACTTTGAAAGATGGGCTTTAAGGTAGGATCTTATTTTTCATAGCAATCGTTGGTTGAGATGTTTTTTGTAGTTGTCAAAGGAAAGAAGCTTAGTCTCAGTAGTATTAAATATTACCATCTATTTACACTGCCATTTCACTACTGACTCAATATCATTTTCTAGGGTTTCTACCATTGTCTGTGATATGCGTACATTCTTTTAATATCATATACAATTGGTTTTCCCCTCATGTTTATTAAGGAGTATGGTGTCATCAGCAAATATACCCATCTCAGAGACAATTTTATGAGGGAAGTCATTTATGAATATCAGGAATAATAAAGGTCCAAGGATCGACCTCTGAAGCACACCTGCATTAGTATCATGTTGTTTCGATAAACAACCATCAAGTAAAATTTGGATTTTTCTCTTGTTTAAAAAGGATCTGATTATATTGAGTATTTGTCTAGAAATACAAAAGTATTTTTCATGAGAACCTCTTCATGTTAAACTTTGTCAAAGACTTTGGATATATCAAGGGCTACAACTTAGCTTCCCCTGCCTTATACAGTGCATGATATATGCATTCAGAGATGATGGCTAAAATATGTGCAGTAAATGGGCTTGCCTAAATCTATATTGTGGGTCAGAAAGAAACTTAGTTTTTATGAGACGGTAGACTGGTGCTTGCTTCATTAAAAAAGATGGTGCTAATGCACTAACTGATCCGCGCTATTTTTTAAATCGTATTTCCAAGTTTAATTAAAGTTTTATGATATGTTTTTTTATTCAATTGTAAAGTTAAAGTACAGAATAGGTACAAAACACCCTCCCCTCCCCATGTTAAGAATGGCTTTTTAAATAACGTTATTATTTCAGCACGGATCAATAAGTGCAGGAGTACCAAAAAGATTTTAAAGACAGGTAGGAGACTGATGGGGGCGATAATTGAATAGAATTCTGGAATACTGGTACAATAGAGGCAATTTTCTAGCTACCAAGGAAACAAGAGTCAGCTAGGCCAGAAAAGCAAGAGTTTGTTAATAAGTTTGGAGAGAAAAGGAGATAGCTCAGTTGAGCATTCCTTAATTAGTATGGCAAGGATGGAATCAGGCCCATAGGCAGTGTTTAGATTTTTTATGACATCACAGACATGAGAATGCATGATTTTCAGAACTATGAGTGTGACTTCTGTCTGGAAAGGGAAATTTGGGAGAGAGTGGTTCGAGAGGTCTAAAGTGGAGTTTGAGAGGAACTGCTGGGCAAGCAAGTCAGCTTTCTCAGTTGATATGCAAGCGACCTCATGGTTGTTGGTTGTTAGATAGTGAGGGAATTGTTGATTGTCCAGTATTCATCACATGATAATAAATTTTACACAAATCACAAGATCCTATTTTTTGCAATTTGATATATTTCCTGGTCACTTTGGTATGCCTTCTCTTAGCTGCAGCTATTTTACTCTTAACGACTGAAACACTAAAGATAAGAATAGTCCGATGAATCCAAATAATACAAACTAGGTCTGCATAGTAGATCATCATCATCATCATCCAACATCTTACTCTTCACCATGCTATAAATTTTAACTTAAAAAAAAAAAGCAAAAAAAAAAAAATGAAATAAAAATTGAAAGGAACTATTTTCTTTTGATGTACAAGGCCTGAAACAAATGTTCAGTTCTTGTATAAACAGAGATTGTCTATAGATAGCGTTGGACTAAAAAGCACCAGCACAAAGGAAATATCCAAAGATGTTGACTTGAAACAACAGAAGTGAATATTGCATTCAACTTTCTAACGAATAACAATTCTTTTGGCCACAAGACAAGTAACAGCTGATCGACACTCTAGCAAACAGATTATTAGCATGAAATGTGAATACAAAAAAGTTAGCATTTTTCAATATTATATATATATATATATATATATATAATGATATCATAGAAAACCTAGACACCTCAAAAGCATGTGAAACCGATCTCATCCCGGCTGTGCTATTAAAAAAAAAAAAAATGCTCTGCCTTAAATCTTGCTTCCCTGACTGCTGGAAAACTGCTTCTGTGGTACCTGTTTTCAAGAATTCTGGCAAAAGAACTGACCCAGTAAATTATCGCCCCATTAACCTCCTCCAACTTTTCACCAAAGTATTTGAGTTCATAATTAATCAAGCTCTAGTCCATCACCTTACAGCTGCTAAACTACTGACCGACAATCAATATAGATTTAGGCAAGCCCATTCTACAGCAGATATCCTAACTATAATCTCTGAATGTATATACCAAAGCAGGAGAGAGTAGAGCGGTAGCTCTAGATATATCTAAGGCTTTTGACAGGGTTTGGCATGATGGTCTTCTCAGAAAAATCAGATCATACGGTATCACTGGATGAATATTTATATATTTATAGTTAAATTCTTTTTAAGTAAGAGAAGAATCCAGGTTGTCCTCGACGATTGTACATCTCAACAATATGATATAAATGGGAGTGTATCTCATAGGTCTATCCTTGGACCTTTATTATTCTTAATATTCATAAATGACCTCCCTGATAAAATTGTCTCTGAGATGGGCATATTTGCTGATGACACAGACATGAGAGGAAAACAAATGAACACATATCAAAGGAAATGGCAGAAACACTACAGGATGACCTCCAATCTGTAATGGAATGGGGACAAAGATGAAGGATTACATTTAATGCTGCCAAGACTAAGCTTGTTTCCTTCAATAATCACAAAAATACCTTCTCAACCATCAATAACTATGACTAAAGATACATTATCTTAAAGTACTTCTTTCAAACTCCTCGGCTTAACGTTCACACGGAACATGAGTTGGAACAGATACATCAAGAGCATTGCCAGGGCCGCTGCGAAGAAGATGGGCTCTATCTACCATGCTAGAAAATTACTTAAGCCTAAAAGTATCGTGTACCTCTACAAGGCCACCATTCGCCTATGTATGGAATACTGCTGTCACATTTGGACTGGGGCATCTGCTACTAGTCTCTCACTCCTGGACAGAGTTCAAAAGAAAATCGCCTACCTGATAGGTCCTGAACTATCATCTAAGCCTCAGCCTCTGTCCCATCGACGAAATGTTGTATCCCTCTGCCTGTTCTACAAGTACTTTAACGGTGAATGCTCTGACGAACTACAAGCCCTTTTACCCCCTCAACATAAATTCCCCTAACAAACCCGACAAGCAGAAAAATCCCACCCCTACACAGTAGAGATCCCTAGATGTAAGAAGCCTTCTACTTTGATAGTTTCTTCCACAGAACTGCTAGACTTTGGAATTCCCTTTTGGGTTCCTGATTTCCCAACTGTACTGACATGCATAAGTTCAAGTATAATGTGAACAGACATCTTACTGCTCAACTCCCTACATAGTATCCCTACAACTTATGGCTCCGATTGTAATGCCCTACATCAAAGTGGCACTTTGCCTTGTTTGGAGTGATAATGGAATAAAATTATATATATATATATATATATATATATATATATGGCATGATTATGTTGCCACACCAGTTCCCATTAGATCACTAAAGTTAAGCATCACTGGGCCTGGTCAGTACTAAAATGGGTAACTATTTAGAAATACTAAGTGCTGTATGTGCTCTCTGTTTATCTCAATATTGTTTCCTGTCATCCTGGACTTCTTTTTGCCACTGCAAGCAGCGCCGACTCATGAGAAAATTAGTTAGTGATTGTGCAACCCTTGCTTCACAATTAAGCACGTGTCAGTCACTATTCCTTCAGGCTGATCAGATGGTTCATGTAATTCTGACAACGGATGAACATAAATGGAGAGTAAAAAGAGGACCTTTAGTTTACTTTTGAAAGCCTTGTAATTTTTGCTTCCTTTATTTTGTCTTTCAGTCTTCACATTTCAGTTTCTGAAAAGGAGGAAGAGTTGTTGCTTTCTGAGACGGAATCTATTATTTATTGTCGGTTTGTTTTTTTTACTATGAAGTTATGCCTTGTCTGGAAAAAATTCTATTAATATATATATAAGAAAAGTTTCAATTACAGAACTCAATTGTGATATCTCGAGATTGCATAAAATTTATAAATTATTTATAAAGTATTGTAAAACTCCATATTGTAATTCACTAGACTCTAAAATTTATGACAATATTTTGTAAGCATACTCAAAAAATCAACCCTTAACAATGTTTATCAATATGTAAACGCATTTCAGAATAAAATTTAACTAATTTATGATTTTCCTCTTCAACATATTTGACTATAGATTTACGGCCAAGATCACAAATATATATATATATATATATATATATATATATATATATATATATGGTGGATTCTCTCATTGAAGACGATGAACAATAATAATAATAATTGCAATCCTGTAGACGTCTGGCACACTCTTCTGCAGATGGTGATACATATTCATCTTTTGGTGGATTTCTGATGTTTTGCCTTCATATTTGCACGAAGGGCGTCCCTATGACAAAGGCGGTTATGTTCAAATTCTCTGATCTCTAGAAAACACATCTTCCTCCATTCTCTGCGATCCCTTGCTGCATATATATATATTTAAAGTGATGGCTGTGTAGTTCCAACGAGAGAAAAAAATGTATATTTAAAAGAGTGTAGCCATCAACAATTGTGGGTTTTTCAGCCTTTTATCATATTTTTATTTTAATATATATATATATATATATATATATATATATATATATATATATATATATATATATATATTTAAAAAAGTGTAGCCATCAACAATTGTGGGTTTTTCAGCCTTTTATCATATTTTTATTTTAAAATAATATATATATATATATATATATATATATATATATATATTTAAAAAAGTGTAGCCATCAACAATTGTGGGTTTTTCAGCCTTTTATCATATTTTTATTTTAAAATAAAAATATGATAAAAGGCTGAAAAACCCACAATTGTTGATGACTACACTTTTTATATATATATATATATATATATATATATATATATATATATATATATATATTGGGAAGAACTTGCTCAAGACGGTGATCTATGGCACTCCACTATCATGCCCAAACTGGAGCATGGGGAAAGAGAGTTTAGAAACAACCAAGAGTTCAGACACCAACAAAGAAATAAAGCCAAATGAGTCTACCTTAAACTGTGACAGATGCGGTTGCCTATGCCACTCAAAGATAGGCTTAATTAGTCATCAAAGAAGCTGTAGACCAACCTAGTGTGCAATTGGATATGGTTGCTTCACAACTGCCAGCCAGCATCATCATGAATTAATATATATACCTATACATATGTATTTCTGTGGAAATATTCTTTATTCACTTATATTTCCTTCATACATATATATATATATATATATATATATATATATATATATATATAGTAGAAATGGTAATTAATAAAAACTGAAGAAAGTGTTCAACGTAACGCCCACACCACCATTCAGGATCACTAGAAACACAATCCGTCTCTTCTTATCCCTCAACGACCTAACATGGATCACATAGGATACGTCCAGAAAGCGAGGATGCTCAGGATCGATATGAACCATCACCTCATTAGCATAACCATTATCAGTGGAGTTTGCTGCATTCAAAGTAGGCATGTGCTGGCGTTTTTTCTGCTGGAATCCTTCAACTGGGAGACCTGGGTTACTCCACTAATCCAGAATTGTGTTGTATGACATTGAGGAGTAATTAACGCATTCTGGGCCAATTGCCAGGTCAAGGAAAAGAGTTGTTGAGATGATTAATCTGGTGCTCAACTGGGGGTGAATCTCCTCCCCTGACAACCACTTGACAAGCCGGTTGTCAGCAACCCCCTCACTAACCTCCTAAAGAGGTCCTTCCTAGAAGTCAGAGAAAGATTGCTGGACCTTGGAAGCTTCTTGAAACTAGCTTGGCACTCTGAAGAACTGCGTATTGCAATTTGGGTTAGACAAAGTGCGAAATGATCACCCTCGACCTCATTCTCGATTATCCAGTTGGGAAAGGTACTATTGACCACAGGATTCTACACAGATTCCTTCATCAATGTTCAACTCAGGAAAGTTAGTCTCTCAGCGTCTCAACGATATGTCAAGTCAGGCATTCTCAAGCCCCACACAGATGTTGAACACAGAACTGTCTGCGAACCAATGTCTCTTTCAGTTTCAAAATATAAAACAGGAAGCGCAGGAGGACCTTTGGATATTTTGCAGATAGAGGAAGTACAGCCAGTTGGTATAGGATGAGAGAAAAGACATAAGTGGCGCATACCTTTGTATTACCCTTTAAGGAAAGTTTCCTCCAAAGCCAAGAGTTGACCAACATGTTGACCTTTAACTGTACCTCTGACCAATTCTTTTCAAACTGGAGGCTCGGTCTGAACAACATGCCAAACTGAAAACTCCAACCCCATTCTAAGTACTCAACTACAGACTGATTAACTTGCTGCAGTTGATTTTGATTTCCCGTGATCATTTTGTAATTCTTGAGCGCTCTCGTCTCCACATGTCTCAAAAACATGACACAAAGGCGGTGATGTCATCGGCGAATGTAGAGACTGGCTGGCATTCCACTGAGCAACACGATTCAACGAAGAACCAAATTTGCCTCCCTACACCTTAGCTTGCAAAGTAGCGGCTCCAATGCAAGGATATAAAGCAGGGACGACAGCAGATAGCCTTGATGCACCGACCAGGAGGTAGCAATAGACTTCAAGCACTTTCTATTGACTTGTACCACTGCCGACAGCACACGATACAGTATGCAGATCCATTTGCGGAAGTTTGGTTTAAAACAGGCAGTCTCTAAAACAGGTGCTAGGAAGTGATGGTCAATCCTGTTAAAAGCTTTGGACTGATCCAGGTTGATCCACATCATCTTCTATCCTTCCTACTAGGATCATACGGATCAGGTTAAAGTAGTTCTGAATCGATCTTCCCCTTCACAGAGTAGTTCTGCTTAGGTTTGATCAACTCTTCAATAACAACCTGCAATCGATTTGATAGGATCTTTGCCAAAATCTTTTTCTGTGTTTAGCAGAGTTATCTAGTTCTTCCCCACCATTTTATCTTAGTTTTCAGACTAACCTACCACTTGCTCCCAGTAACCACCTCCACTAAACTTTCTTGGATGAATAGCTCTAGCCTGCCCGGAAGTTTTTTTTTCATCTCGAGCAAGGAGGTATTCAACTCCCAGTACCTTGCTAGTTTAGGCCTATTCCCTAATTTCAAACTGGCCATAACTAGTTTATGATCCGCTTAACCTAGTGAACATGGGACATGATAAAAGTCTTCTAACGTTCTATCCAAATATTCAGGTAGGAAGGAATGCTATTGTTGATGTTCACATCTGCCGCCCCAGGTGCTCAACATGAAACCTGCCGACGAGATCGCACCTAAGCATCAGGTTATCCAGGCTGGTCTCGTACCTCTCCATCCTTCTAGTGTTTCCTCATACATTGCTTATCCTTGGGGTCAAGAATGGGGTCCAAATCCCCTATTAAAACTATACGCTTCAGACATATGATGAGCACGTCCAGATCCCGAAGCCTACTTTTCTATTTTAAAAGCAAATACAACTGCCTTATATACTTAGTCGTGAATATACCAATGACTTAATAAATGATAACTAATTTGCATATTCCTTTAAAAACGAACTTTTATTAATTCAATGTTCGTTTTTATTTCTGTTTTGTTATTGGAGGCTTAATTCCATTTAACTATTATGCACAGTTCTATTTGTGCATATTTTCTACATTCTTCATAATTGCATAGCATTTGGAGCATTTCTCCATCTCTATCAAACTACTCTGTCAATCTTTGGTCTACTGACTTGAAGCTTGATATATCAGATATTTTGGACCTGTGGAACAAAATCGATTTTAGCTGGAAAAATAGCAGCTAATAGGTAAAAATTGAAAACACTGGCACTTGGCAGGCATAGTTTGACATGATACAAACACATACCTTTAACTACTTTAATTTGTTAAGTTTTAATATGAACGCGTTGTTAGCTCTAAAAGTCTAAATGTTTAGATTTCAATTCTAGCTGAAAGCACCCAAGTCATAATATTATTTTAACTTTTGACATGACTACTCAATAGAGCACAATTTAATAATCAATAGAAAATTGGCTCTATAATAATAAATATGAAATCTGCATAAATTAAAATATATTTAAGCATATTTTACAATCAGACCATGCTGGGTGGCCTGCTCCTTTTCTATTTTGATGGGTTTGCTTTGTTAAAGATAAATTCTTTGTAAGCTTTCTTTACATATGTGGTAAGAAAATTAAAAAATGTTTTAAAACTGATAAACAGAAAACTCCGAGGCATCCTTTTCACTAACAAACTCATCACGATTGAATAAAATATATGTACAAATAAGATGAGAGGCTAAAGAGAAGAGTTGAAATGTATCTCAGAATAAGTCTAACAAATTAATAAATTCTTTCTGTTGATAGAGAGAAGGTTTTGGTGAAAGAATCGAGTTGGTGAAAAGGATATATATATATATATATATATATATATATATATATATATATATATATTGATTTATATAAAATGGGTTAAGAAATTCCAACGAAAGAAAGATGTATATTTAAATAAGGGGGTAGTCACCAACAATGTGTATTTTTTAACATTATTTTATTATTCCGTGTCTTGGTTTTTCATTGAGAATTATGTTTAGATCATTGTAATAATGTTTTTAAATCATTGAAATCGTTTTTAAGCGTTTCAGACGTTCTGTGAAGCATCCTCGTCAGAAATTATTTTCAAATGTGTTGGAGGTGTAAAAATAGCATTTTCGTAGTTCATTTGAAGTGTTTCCAAGGTAATGTGTAAGTGTCTACTATTCATAGAAATGTTCAATTTTTATTACTCTTTTATTGGGCTGACAGCTACAAATAAGACTGTGGAAAAGAGGATATTCACTACCACTAATACAGAAAGGTATTGAACTGGCTGAAAAAATTCCAATAGATCAACTAAGAATCCCAAAAGAACACAACAAAAAACAAATTTTAGCATACGTCTCTACACACAACACAAACAACCCAGAACTATTCACACAGATAACAAAAAACCTTATCCTCCTCAATCAGAACGACAAACTAAACAACATACTTAAAACAACAAAAATAATAAAAAGCAAACGCCAACCCAAAAACTTAAAACACATCCTAACTTCCTCAAAACTCGTTCCACACACTACAAAAGGGGTTACAAAATGCAACAAACCGCGATGTGACATAATAATAGAAGGAAAAACATACACATTCAAAAACCCAGCACAAACATTCAAAATAAAAAAGGATCTAAATTGCACCTCCAGAAATGTAGTATATGCACTAAGATGCACAGCATGCAACAAATCCTACATAGGCGCCACCAAAAATTTCAGCAATAGAGTGGCCTTACATAAGAGCAACATCAAAATTGCAGATAACAGACACCTCTATGTTTCAAAACACGTACACACATGCAGTGGAAACAGCTTCAAAATAATGCCAATCTTCCAAACAGACAATTATTTTTATTTACTTACACAGGAAAAAAGCTTCATCACAAGATTCACTCCTGAACTGAACAGAGCCTAATATCAACACACAAAAATATGAAATGCAAGGCACACTCGCATGCACATCCATATACATACACACACCCACACATAAATCAGAACCGACACATTAAAACACACACACACGCAACACCCCTATCTCTAATACTACACACTGAACAATACCAACCCTACTTAACCTCGAAACCTACAACACTAGGAAACACCTAAAACCATAGTATAATATCTTTTCTAACACCTCGCTCCCCCCTCAGTCAGTGGAGGAGAAATCGCTGTTATCATCCCCCTCCCATACCTATACCCCTCCAATTGGCCCCTCCCCTCTGGGGAAAAAGATCTTTCCCACACTAGGAACCGATCCTGGGTCTGGCCATACCCACATGGGGAGACAAATAAATAGAAACATTAAAAAATCCCCTATACATATTTTTAAATACACACCTCTATCTAAATAAACATAATATAAAGAATACCCGAAAAGACTGAAACGAAAAATCACAATACTAAAATCCAAGAATCCAAAAAATAAATATCAAAATAGAATGAAAGCACCCCTACCCTTATTTCAGAAGAGCCGGCTCTCCCCCCCCCTCCTCACACATACACATTAGTAACGACCTTGGATCACAGTTACCTTCCTAGGGAAGCAAATAACCTCATAATACTATAAAACAGTACACACATTCTCAAACCAATAAAAAAACACACACACCCTACCCTAAAGGAAAAGGAAAAAAAAAGAAAAAACACAAGTAGAAAGAGAGAGTGAGAGAGAGAAACACAACACAGGAGTGACCACAGCTGAGGTCGGTAGCCTCGCCACAACCCAATAAAAGAGTAATAAAAATTGAACATTCCTACGAATAGTAGACACTTACACGTTTCCACCTCTTGGAAACACTTCAAATGAACTACGAAAATGCTATTTTTACACCTCCAACACATTTGAAAATAATTTCTGACTAGGACGCTTCACAGAAGGTCTGAAACGCAAAAACGATTTCAATGATTTAAAAACATTATTACAATGATCTAAACATAATTCTCAATGAAAAACCAAGACACGGAATAATAAAATAATGTTAAAAAATACACATTGTTGGTGACTACCCTCTTATTTAAATATATATATATATATATATATATATATATATATATATATATATTATGGCTATGTAAAGACTAAATTTAAACTTGTTCGAAAACATTATTTATTTAAGATTATGAAATTAAAAATAAAAATGAATGTGTCAGCTGACCGGTTTCGAAGCTCGCTCAACAGAGCTAAAATCGAGCTTAATTACGTTTTAAAAAGAAAAGGGGGAACAATGAATCGGAGATGAAAAAGTAGGGGGGAATATATGTATAAAAATAAAACGAGGGGGGATGAATTAATTATTAAATAGAAACTAGATTAAGCCCTAAGAGATTCTCTTTTTGTTTGCAAACAAATCAAGTGTTCAAGATGTTTAAATACATATCTGATACAATATACAGCACTTATTATTGCTAGAAATTATAGGTAAAGCTTCAGATATTTATAAATCAAATGATAGTGAATTCAATAGTATTATTCTAACTTGTGAAATATTTCTATTATATAAAAGGAACTTCAATTAAAAGTCAAATATGAACAGACAAAATTATATGAACAAGTAAAATTATATGAACAGGTAAAATTATATGAACAGGTAAAATTATATGAACAGGTAAAATTATAGAGGAATAAAAGACGAATCAAATGAGGCATAAATTACATTCAATTTAGCTTAAATTTGCGGTTTTTGAAAAAAAATTACAAGTGCGGATTTTCTTTTTGGCGCCGCGGTATATATACATTTCTTCTTCAGGTAGCAATACACGAAATAACACTATGCTTTAACTAAGATGAAACGGATATTGTTGTCACACACTATTTATTTCTGTTGAATCAGCACAAAATAAGAATTTGACTTTGATAAATGCGATCTGTCTTATGCTTCACAAATCTGTATATGCTGAAACAAATAGAATTTTTTTTTAATATCTATATGAACATTAAAGATATTAGTTTCAATAAGACCTTTTTTTTCCTTTTCATATTCCTTTTGTATATGCGTAACAAGAATTTGATGCTTGAATTAATATCAAATAAATGTGAAATTATGTCCGTTCAAATTAAAGAGAGACCAAGCTGTTTGTTAGTAGCTCGGTCAGTCATAAAATGGATACTAATGCAGATGAGTTCAAATCACTTTCGTTTATTATTTGTGATTTTTAAAAGGATTGAGGAAACCGATGGCAACAATCAAATACAATATTTCGGAATTTTTCAGATGAAGATTGATGATTCGCATTATTTGAATTCTTTGGACTACTGTTCTCATCTTGAGTGTTATTTTCATAACGTTTCAATCCTCCGAACCTCTTTCAATGTATCTGCAAAACCTTTTGGCATAGTGGATAAAATTATTAAGTAAAATTCAATTATAAGTTAAACTCTTCTGGAGACTGAAGATCCAATCCTCGGTGCAGGTGACACTTAACATGCAATTGAAAATTACTTAGGACTTCTAACCAGCCGTGGTTGATGAAACAAGAGCATGCTACATCTGCTGATTAAATAAAAGTAAATTTTAAATAAAGGCTTTAATTTGAAATTCTGTGCAGATTCCTGAGTTCGACGAGATACACCTGAAGCGGTGTGAGAATAACATTCAAGATGGTAAACAGTAGTCCGAATAATGCAAATGGTATCAGATGCGAACCAATCAAAAGAAACATACCATACTGATTTATACCGAGGAGGAGAAGTGTTGGCAGGGTGAAGTGGATACTGACATCAACAGACGACTTGGGGTAATCGTAAAGATGGATTGTGTAAACATAACATGATAAAAAAAATGTGTATAACAAATAAAAATGATTTCATGTATTTTTTTATATAAATGACAAATCGTTTCAGGTTTGGAAAGAAAAAACTGTTTGAAATATATAATATGCTACAAGTGTGATTTTCACAAAATGGAGTATGACGGGATGCAGACATGTTATATTTTTGTATCACTAAAGACAAAAAAAAAGCATAAAACATCTTTTATTTTCCCTATTACTCTGTAATAATAAAATCATTTAATCGCAAAAGCATTTATAGTGTCGTCATCTTTACAAATATATTCTCGCTTATAATTTTATTCTAATTTTAATAGAGACTGTTCGCATAATCGATATTTACCTGACCTGAATGTACCAAGTTTAAATCTAGTTGGTTCCATAACAGCATTTTTATATAAAATTGGCAGATGTTGGTAACCTTTATGTGATCTCTTCTGTAAGTACTGTCTTGAGTTGGAAGCCATGTTTAGTTTCAGAAGAGTTTCCGACGGTTAGTTGTGGTGTCAAAACAATCTTGCATATGTTTTCTTTGTGTCAACACGGGAAGGATCTTCTGTTCTTTCGCTACAAAATTATAAAGCCCGGAATCTGTACAGAACAGCTGTTTACTGTGAACTCGTCATCTCCAGGACTTATATAAAACAACTAACCATTGGAAACTCTTCTAGACTAAACATGACTTCCAACTCAAAATACTGATTTTTAGAAAGAATTCAGGAAAATAATGACAACAATAGAACCTGGATAAGGATTTGTTTTGATTAAATCTTCTTCTTCTATATATATAAAAGCCAAACGTCTGTGTGTATGTATGTTTGTTTGTAACGCTAAAACTTTTGAAAGACGGAACCAAACTTGACAAATTTGGTATCATATCGAAGCCCTATCACCCGGATGACAAATATCGAAATTTCACGTCAAACGGACCACTAGAAGTTGGTCAACTGATCAGTTATCTTCGAGGGGGGCCCCCAAAAAACCTGTCATTATCTCTCTATATATAAAAGACAGATGTTTGTTTGTAACGCTAAAACTTGAGATGAAAGATTCCTCTCCCCTAAGAATAAAACATATGTTCAATATCTGCTTTTGTTTTTTCATTGTTTATACGGTCCCGAGCAACGCCGGGTAGCCCTGCTAGTCAGATATAAAACACCACATCATCGCTGATCATCCCCCAATTCAGAACTTTGAACAGCTGAGAACTAGCATGATTTTATTTACAGGCTATGCGCTTGTTATCGTCCTTTCAAAGGAGAACAATTTATTTAGCTATGACGCTAACTTTTGTTGAAACATCAATTTGTTAATGACTGCCAGAGAATCTCGCCGTTGCACAGAAAAGGTGTCTGCCTCTTGAACTAATGTATCTAAGGGTTGCACATTATTTGGACATAAAAAGTTTACCCCTCTTAGGGTAAAGTTGGTGGAGACAGAATTGCGAAATAATTGCAACTAAAAAAGTAAATGACTCTAATTGCTACACTCTTTCTCTGCTTCATTAGAAGCAAAAGAAGCTTTCAAAGGGAGATGTTAACTCAAAGTATTTTCAACTAATAAAAAATAACGAAAAGCTCATAAAGTAACACATCTATGTGAAAGTAATAAATCAGTGCGAACTTGGCTGGAGGAGGTAGAAAAGATTTAATGTTTTCTTCATCTTGTGAACACATTCCTACACACTAATAACAGTCTGGCGAAGAAACGAACTGCTACTTACAGCTATATATGCATTAATAAGCCAACACATACATACATACATACATACATACATACACAATGCCATGCTGCAAAATACTCGTATACATGTATTGTTTATATATGTATATCCATGCTATGAACATATTGGCCTACACAGGATGAGCTCTTTAGTTAATTAATTGAGTCAAACATTGTCATGATTGTGTAGTGATATTAAAAAAATATATATATATATATATATATATATACTAGCTTGGGTACCTGGCATTGTCTGGGTTGACATGAAGTTCCGTTTGACCACACCTTAGGATATTAATCATTTTAATCATGGGCAACAATTTCAAAAATAAAAGAACAGATAAAACTTGTAAATGTATGTGATACCCTATTTCGGCAGAAGGGATACAAAGAGAAGAAACTATTCTCCAGATATTGAGCACTTTTTGTTGTCCATGCATTAAAAAGACCCTCCCCCCCAAAAAAGTAAATAAAAATAAATAAAAACAACTTTTGTTTCAATAAATATAACAGCAAATGCCCGAACGACCGGAAAAAAAATAGCCAAACGCATGCGTAATATGTGTTTATTTTATTTTTTGTAAAGTGACTTTTTTCACTTGCTTTTTTTTTTTGTAAATAAAGGAAATTTCCGATTTACGGTTTTTTAGGAGGGACGGGGGGGGGATCAATTTGCTTTTTTTTTAGGGAGAGGGTTTTCTAAAAGTGTGGCTGAAGTTTGAATTCGAAGCGGTCAAAGTTTCTGTATAGCCGTTTCATGAATATTAAAAACAAACAAATGAATTTTTTTCAATTTATTTGTTAGTGTTTTTTTTTTTTAATATTTAAAAAAAAAAAATGAACAAACATTTTTCTGTCTACACAGAATTATTTTTTCAAGCTAGAAACTTATTGCGATTACCCAATTATTTTATTTGGTCAAGAGTTTATTCTTATGTTTCGAATTTTGTAGGGGTAGATAACTATGTCTTTAAAAAAAGTCGATGTCAGAAATAATTCCAAATAAATTAAATGCATTATCAATTAAAATATTATTTAATGTTTATTAAATAACAATTTTAAATAGAACACTTAAAACAATTCTCTTGCTAGAAACATTGACTAACATATTGCTATTTAGTAAAATCGATTTTCTTTAATGCAATATGCAAATGAGGTGGCCTCTTAATTGTATATTTTGCAAGAATCATACTATATATAGAAATAAATGAAAGAGTAAAGTAGCGGACCTTTTCTATATATTAATCAAATTGTGAACAAACAAACAGGAATATGAATTTATATATATATATATATATATATATATATATATAAATTCATATTCCTGTTTGTTTGTTTATATATATATATATATATATATATATATATATATATATACACATACACACACACACACACACACATTGTATTGGACTCTCCTGTTGATTTCGACTTATGATGTTCCAACAACTCATTGTTTAACTTTATTTATACTTCAACCTCAAATGACATTTAAGTCATGCAGAAACTTACAAACGAGTCCACACAAAGTACAAGTGTGTGAATTCAGTGATGTGATCGATGGTATGGCTGCTGACCGTTTAGCTCTTTCCCTTTTTTCACACAAATGATTCAAACTGTCAGAATGAAAACAGTGAAAACCCTAAAAACAAATAGATTTTAACTCTTTGCGATCCAAGACCTTAGTTTTCATGACTGCTGTGTGCGATAACAATTAAAGACAAATTGCTCGTTAGCAAAAGTCACCGACATCCCTTTTCCCTCCGTCCAACTGACTGTACATTAGAATTTGTTGTATCCTGTCATCAGATATTCTCAGGACATGACCAATCCACCGCAGTAGGCACTGAATATATATATATATATATATATATATATATATATATATATATATAAAATTGACATATATATATATATATATCAAATTGACATATATATATATATATATATAAAATTGACATATATATATATAACATTGACATATATATATATAACATTGACATATATATATATATATATATAATTGACATATATATATATATATAAAATTGACATATATATATATATATAAAATTGACATACATATATATATATATATAAAATTGACATACATACATATATATATATAAAATTGACATACATACATATATATATATAAAATTGACATACATATATATATATATATATATATATATATATATATATAATGTCAATTTTATGAGTTGAGAGAGTGGAGGGTTCTATCAAAAATTACCCAATGTTCACAGAAACAATAAAATAGAATAAATGGTTAATAAGATTATCTCAAATTCAATCTGGATAGAAATGAGCTGTTTACTGTTTTCCAAATTGTTTCAACCATCGAAAAGAAACGTATCAGTTCCTTGATGAGGTTGGAGATTAAGGTGTACAAAGGAAGAGATTGGACAGGATTTGTGGGCAATGATGATGTCTTCTAAGATAGTAGCCAGGCTGTGGTTAAAATAAACATGAGGAGTGGGCATCTTGGAGGATTTCTAATGGAACAAAAAAGGAGGAAGGGTCTGATAAGGCTTAAGGTTGGTGCAAACCATGCCGGTGCAGGGAACACATACTTTTAGTTTTTTGAAATACACATAAGCTAGCGGTGTGTATCCACCTTTGTTTGAATACTGCAGAGAGCAATCTCCTCCTATCACATTTGATTTTAAGCTAATGTTTTAGAAAACTTTAGCAGAACATACAGACGTTAAGAGCACCTTGAAACAATCTGCTAAACTGAGTAAAATGTGTGGAATGCTTTTAACAAAAATTATTCTCATCTCCAACTTAGCATTAATACATTTATCTCAAACCATGACAAGCTATATGCGGAGATCCTGAAAAAAAGCACATGAGATGCTTAACCAATTGTGGTTCAACTGTCAAAGATTGACCACAAGTCCTTCCAAATGATTGTCACCCACTGACACTGATATGCTTGCACCCACCAGATAGGGAAGATTATGTAACTAATATATATATATATATATATATATATATATATATATATATATATATATATATATATATGTTTATAAAATAATGCACAGTAGCATTATATAATTTTTTATTTATTTATAAACCATGATTAGTTACATATATGCAGAAATGTTTCAGTTGTGACTTCTTTTGAAATCCAGCATCATCAGGCCACTAATTTCAACTGAGTTCAAATTTGAATATGCAAGTTCTTTTTTTCAAATTTTTCTAATATTAAAAGATATTTCTGAAATAGTTTGTTAAAGTATTAGATTTCAACAGAGAATTTATAACTAGGTATTAAAATTGTATAAAGAGTTTCCTATAATTATGATACACATGTTTTAGTTTCCTATAATTATGATACACATGATTTTGTTAGATGATAAAAATTAATAAGACAAAGTTATACAAATACCATGAATACCTTTTCCCCATACTTTCCCTCCTAAAAAACAAAACACAGAAAAATTAATAAAAAGAACTTTTACATTTATTTTTAAAACCAGTTGAGGCTAGTAGCCTGACGATGCTGATTTTCCAAAGAAATCATAGCTGAAACATGTATGTACATATGTAGTCGATGTTTTTATAAATAAAGAAAATTATGCAATACGAGGGGCGTGCAATAAGTAATGCCCCTGACCCACTTCCAATTGTCTGATCTAGCTGAAATTTTGCATGTGCAATGTTTTATATCTCTACGGGTTATGTGGCAAATTACAGCTCTGAACTAATTGTGGTTTCTGTTTTACAGGTGTTTGAACTGAGTTAGGTGTGAAATGGAGCCTGTTGAATGTCAAGCAGTGATCCGGTTTTTGTAGTTGAAAGGACGCACACCACATCAGATTTTTGATAAAATGAAAGAAACTTATGGTGATAATGCCCCATCATATGACCTTGTAAAATGCTGGCATTGTGAATTCAAACATGGCCGGAAGTCTGTGGAAACAACTCCCAGACCTGGTCGCCCCCACCCCCTCTTCTGCCATTGATGAGGCATCTGTCCGTCAAGTTGAGACTGTCATTTTGGAAGATCAGCACATTACTATTCGCCAAATAGCCCAAGATGTCAAGATTAGTACAGGGTCTGTGGAAACTATCATTCATGACCATTTGCATAAGGTGTCTGCCAGATGGATTCCCAGGTTGCTCACACCATTCCAGAAGCGAGGACGCGTTGAGTGCTCGAGGATGAATTTGGAGATGTGCCAAGAAGATGAATCAAAGTTTTTCAAAAGACTGATTACAAAGGATGAAACCTGGTTCCATCACTATGATCCAGAGACCAAAGCCCAGTCAATGCAGTGAAAGCACTTGGACTCACCACCTCCAAAGAAGGCAAGGATGCAGCCTTCCACTGGTAAGGTCATACTCACAGTCTTCTGGGACCAGGATGGAGTAGTGATGACAGATTTCCTGGCAAAGGGTACCACAATTATAGGAGCCTATTATGCTTCACTTTTGAGGAAATTAAGGGAAGATATCAAAATCAAGAGGCGAGGCAAGATCAGCAAAGGTACCCTCCTCCTGCAGGACAACGCTCTGATCCACAACTCGCATGTCGCCAGATCAGAAGCACGAGCATGTGGTTATGAAATCCTCCCCCATCTTCCCTACTCTCCTGACCTTACACCCTCTGACTTTCACCTCTTTCCAACCATGAAGTTGTTTTTGAAAGGAAAGCGTTTCCCAGATGATGCAGCTTTGATTTCTGAAGTCACGTCGTGGTTGGAGGACCAACCTGAGGTGTTCTACAAAAACGGTGTCCAGAGCTGCATCAAACGATGGGAGAAATGCATAACTCTGGGTGGTTCCTATGTAGAGAAAGACTAATAACTGTGCCAAGTTTCGTTGCTCTACTGCTATGGGAAGTGGGTCAGAGGCATTACTTATTGCACACCCCTCGTATATATATATATATATATATATATATAGATGTGTTGAAAAAATGTTCAACAGTAAGTTGCTTCTTTATCTGTAAATCTGAAAATTCAGTTGTCTATGACATTCAGACTTTGTTATTAGCAATGCTCTGATTGTGTAGCTATAAAGAAACAGCTGTTGTTTTTAAATTAAAATGAATTTTTCCTGATACAAAAACTTGTTTGTCAGAAAATGTCTCGATTTATATAAGTGTGTGTGTGTGTGTGTGTGTGTGTGTGTGTGTGTATGAACTTACCTGGAACAGCTTCCTTTACATTTACAGCCATGTACGTATCGATCACATCGTTTTTGTTGGCGTTGTCATTGTTCGCCCCCTTCACCACCGTGACAAGCTTTACTCGAATGAATCCAACGCCCGACATTTTCTGAATGAGAAGATGTTGGTGGACCTGTGCTAGTTGGTGCTTCTTTCGGTGGTGAAGCTGAAACAGAAAACGATGAAGGATAAAAAATAAGGTCACAATTAAGAATGACAAAAAGATGAGAAAAAGAATAACCAAAAAGATTGTAATATAAAATAAAACCATTTCCCCCTCACATATATTTGTGATTAATAGCTTTTATACTATGCTAGTGGGGGTACCTGGTGTTGCCCAGATGAAGAGAGGTAGGTTTACTAAGGATATTGAGCAACCCCCAGAAAAAAAACTTTCGTTTCAATCAAAATAGCAACGAATACTCATGCGAGTGGGGGAAAAAAAAAGAAAAAAATTAGCTGCAGTAGGCAGGCTCGAACTTATAAATCGAAAAGGGAAAAGGAGAGGAAAAAAGTCAATGCACTAGCTTATAACGTCATGACAAAATAATGTATTTTTAAACGGACATTGAGATTGCTAGGTATATGACTTGTAAAAATGTTGACGGAAAAGGTGACCCCTTCTTGGAAAAATCGGCCTAGTTGAGTAGCACAGACGTAATCTTTTTTGGCCATTTTTTTTAGATATTTTTCATCAGAGATGATGATCTTTCAAATGATACCAATTTTGTCACAGTCCAATACATCTGTAAAAAGTTTTTGGCAGACATACAAACACACACACTTACACACATTTCACCTTTTATATATTAGACTAGCGGGGGTACTCGGCGTTGCCCAGGTGTGAAGAGATTTTATGGTAAGGATACTGATCAATGGAGCCCTAAAAAAATGTTTCAAACAACAAAAAAAATTACCCCCTCTCAAAATGTAAACAGTAGCAAATATCCGTGTGAGTACAAGAAAAAAAATAAAGTTGTAAGAAGGTAGGCTCAAACCTGTAACGCTAAGACGAAAAAGAAGTGGAAAAAAAAGCGAACAGTTTAATCACTGCACCCACCATATCATATGACATCACCACCATTCAAATTAAGCTTAGTCATTGCAAAGCATATGATGACTTTACAAAAATGTCGACAAAAAAGTGACCCCTTTTTGTAAAAAACAGCTCAGTTGACTGTGAAAATATTAATGTTCTTGGCCAATTTTTGGATATTTTTAGGTTGAGAGACTGAGCTTTCAAATGATACAAATTTTGTCAGTGTTGGTCATGTGTTAAAAGTTTTAGCAAGACATACAAACATACACACTAACGGACGTTTGAGATTTATATTATAGCTAATGTTGAACATAATTAAATCTGTTTCATTATGTTATTTATTTATTTACATTATTTTGTTTTATTATGAGCTCTGAACTACCTCTTACTAATTTTATTTTTTTTACATTTGCAAGTACTAAAACCCAACTCCAAAGAAAAATTACAACAAGCCGTTCTCTTATATACAAAACCACTACAAACAAGGGAGATAAATTGGTTGTAAGAAAACAATTATCTCCTTTACCATGTGGTAAATATTTTGTTTAGTCAATCGTAATTTTCACAAGTTGTACCTAGGTCAACTCTTATGAAAGTGTTAATATTTCGTTCTGGAGTATTTGTAAACAAAGTTTTGTTTTATTTTCACTGGAGAGTGAAGATGCATTACATAGATGAAAATGAAAGGTCGTTTGTAACATTGCATCAAGATGGCACTTTAAGTAAATGTTACACACTATCGTTATATTATGCAACCTTAAGAAATAAGCAGGTTAATATTCATACACAAAAAAAGATATTTAAAAATAGATTACACAATGATGAACTTTATTTTTTTTTATTACTGATGATATCATCAAAAATGTCTCCATTTTAATTATCTTCCGAGCTGAAAATTGTATTTTTTGAAAGAAACTGAAGGAAAAGAAATGTTCATGCAAGGAACATGATGCAAGAAAAAAAAAGGAAGAAATTACAAGTAAGAATCAAATATCGGTATTTTTTTTTGTTTTTAGATGCAATGCTATTTAGGGCTAAAATAAAAAATCTGGCCGACTTATTTTATATATTAGATATATATTTTTCTAAGCTGTTATTTTATAGTATAGAACGTAGAGGTCATCACCTTTCAATATTGTATTGTTGGTTAGTTATAAATTGGACAGTGATGGTGGATAAGAAGCTTTTTTTTTTACTGGCCTATAACTTACTTGACGTCCTTCCCTTGTACCACTTCAACTAATGCCCTCCCCTTCCCGTCCTTCTCCCTTATATTTAATTGGGTCACTTAATGTTCTTTTCTGATCAACTGGCGGCTGTTATTCTTGAGGCACCTCCAAAGACTTGTCAGCCATATTGGCACAATGTCAAGAGGCGAGTTTATAATCCAACACCTTTATCCACTTCAGCCTTGGCTGTCCTCATTTCTAACACAATTCATATACAAAATCATTTGAAAACTTATCTTAAATACTATATATATATATACTAGCTGAAATACATGCCTATGCAGGTTATATCCAAGGCATTGTCCATTTTTTTAAAAAGCATTTTACCAATTTTAGCAAAAAAGATAACCAAAGATAACAACATACGGTTGGATATTGGATAATGTGCGTATAGTTTCTTAAATACTGTCGACTTTACCACACTCTTCTTCCGTATTTAAAATCTTTTTTTTTTTTCTTTTAGAATGCCACCAAAATATAGTTGAAATAAATTATTATGAAGACTTTGCTAGGTCTCTATGTAATATCTGTGCGTCATCTTTTCTGTCCGCGATCAGTGGAGGAGAAATCCTTCTAGACTGAAGCAATTTTCATTTTTTCCACAATCCAGAATGCTGCTTTTTTTTTTTTTTTTGAGGAGCTGAATTTTCCCACATTCAAAGATCATGTAACTGTAGGAAGGCAAGTACCTAAAAACTTTTTTTTTTTCTTTTTTTTTTTTTTTTTTGAGAATTTTTCATCAAAATTTGCCACGCACATACAACTTTATATATAATAGTATTTGGACGATTAATCAAAATTAGAAAAATCAGAACGTTACAGGGTATCGGAAAAACTTGCGCCTATTTTCTGATGCCAGAAACGATTCCTTTGAATTATCTTTTTTTTTAATTAATTTTGTTTAAAACAAAATCTACCGTTGGTAGAAATAATAAAATAAATACTTGTTAGTTTTTAACTACTAATGAAGCTAAAATCTAGACATCACCCGACAAGTGTGTTTTTACATTTGAGAAAATATATGCAAATTTAACGTGCGTTTTTACTGTAATGAGCAAAAAATAACAATTTTATAGTTAAATATTTAGAGATTTATAAAGAATCAGAATCTGTAATTGTATCGGAATCAGGAAAAATATTGGAATACTCTACATCTGTAATGAACACCAATGTGTATCTATCTATCTATCTATCTATATATTTCAAATATAAATCTCTCTTGCCTGACAAAAGTTAGCATGTAAAGAATATGCCTTTCTAGCTGCCAGACAAAACCATTTCAAATGGTAAGAAAGCAAATAGCAAGTCAGACTAACTTCACAGCTTAAAATAGATTTGAATAGAAATCTTTCACTCTAAAAACTCAATGGTTAGAGTTTTTTTCCAAGTTGTCAGAAAACTTAAATTACTGTGATTATTTTACGATTTTATGTATTATTGTGAAAAAGGTGACGTAATTTTTTCCAATCATATTTGATAAAGAGTGTATGTTCATATGTGCGATGAGTAATTTAAAAGCAATATTGTTCAGATAAACCCAATCACAATTTAATTTTTAAAAACAAAAATGTGACTTAATACGAAAAAATACAAAATATCGCATGTAATTATTAATATTAATGAAATATTAAATTCAAAGTTAATAATAATATTAATAAATAAAATATTAAATTCAAAGTTATATCATCCTATGATTTTATGACACTTATGACACAAAAATACATTTTCACATCCTTTCTGAAGGAGAGGCAATCACAGGTAATTCAAACTGTTTTAACTAGAGCTAGGACAACAGCATATTCTTTTCATTGTTTTGACTCTCGATTGTGTACCCGTTGATATCTTATATGCTTTTATATTGAGTGATGTGATTCTCGGTTGATTAACTGTTTCTAACTGTGCCAGATATATATTCGAGAGTCAAAACAATGATAAGAATATGCTGCTATCATAGCCCTAGTTATAACTAATTCCCCATCCTCAAAAAGATGAAGAGAAGATAAATCCTAAAGCGATTTAAAGACACCAGGAAAAAAGGCAAATGGGTAGTTATGAAATCATAATGATATAACCTTGAATTTAATATATATATCACATACAGATCACAAGAATTTCTTGTGTGCGGGGCGTTTGCTCAGTTGGCAAAGTGCTTGCCATACATATATATATATATATATATATATATATTGCAGCCTCATCATATATTTTGTCAATTTTAGCTCAATTTATAAACATCTACAAAAACTTAATTGCCCTCTTTCTGATTTATGACAAATCCTAAATATATATGAATTGTGCGTTTTTAGGCAGCATTTTTTCATTTAAACAAGCATTATTGTTTGATGATGCAATTTTTATTTTATCGATATTCGAATACAAAAGCTATAATTAAGCAGAAGCTTTGTTATTTTTAACGTCTTTATGTCTCCTCATTATATCTTGATTTTAATTTTTATGTTAAGAATTCTTACTCCAATTTTGATAAAAGTTCATTACATAGTTTTGATTATAGAAAATTTTATTTTAGTAATATGAAATGCACCCATTTTTTACAAAGGTGTCACCACTTATCAAGGCTCGGAAGCCACTCAAGTATAAGGGTTAATGAGTGTACGATAGTCAATGGGAAAATTTTGTAGTAATTGTTAGTAATGGAAACTTGGTAAATTGGATTACCCAAAGGGAAGGGCTCATCAAGAACTTGTTTACATTGAACTTGAAGGTGACCATATTATAGTCAGTTGGAAAGCAGGAAAATGGAACAGAGTTCCACAGACATGCAGTTCTAAGAAAGAAGGTTTGTTCATGGAATCTATGTTTAGGTTTAGGCACGGATAAAGAGTGGGGAAAATTATTGATAGTGTTTTCAGCCAAACGAGTGCTTTTCATGAAAGTCAGGGAAGGGGGATTCGAGCACTTGCCATGAAAATAAAGATAAAGCAGGGACAGGCTCGCAACGTCTCTTCTGTGGGAAAGAAATTATAGGGAAGATTGGTGTTTTGTATCTAGTTTGGTGCACTGCAGCATCTGCTGTGGTTGTAAAGTCAAAGTGAGAATTGCCTTTACAGATGCAGGTCTGGGCAGGTGATAAGGAGATATAGGTTTGCTCAGGACTCCCTCTGATCATTGCAGACAAAGTTAGATAGAAATGCAAGCTATTATGGTCAGAACCAGCACAGCTGCAGAAGTTGCTGAAAAGGTGTTACAGTGCTTCACTGTCCACCTATTGGGACTCCAAACCAGATTTTTGTTAGGGTTTCACTCTCTTAGCTTTTGCTTTTCCCTAAGCATTCATAAGGCAGTGGAGCCATTTGCCCATAGATAGTAAAAATCTGAAAATATTTCCGATTTTGACGAAAATAACAAAGCTCCTCATCACAGTTATGGTTGTATGAAAAGTGATTCTTCTTAAAAAGACCTGAAAATTTGAAGTTTAAATAAATTCAAAATTTAATCAAAATTAATTTCATCCCATTCCGCTTCCTCCTTGTTTGGCTCTCCTGATACTTGTTTACAATTTCTTGGCTCCTAATATTGGAACAAGTATTCTTCTAGTTATTTTATTTGCCTCCTTTCCAGTAAGGTTAGAAGGTTTGATGAAAGTTTTTTGGTGGAATAAACAAGATTCGAACTTGGCACACCCACTGTGTCATTAACACAATCACCCTCACAGGCATTCTAGTTATTATATAAATTTATTATGGAGGGTAAAAAGAAGACCTTGAGCTTACTTTTAGCAGCCTCGAAAATCTCACTTTCCTTATTTTGTCTTTTAGTCTTCACGTTCTATGAGCAATGCTTCTGACAAAGAGGGACGAATTGCTGTTTTGGGGTCAGAATCTATTCCATAGAACACAATTTGTGGCCTTGAAGTATTAATATTTTTTTCTTATCTCCTTACATCCAGTGGCTTTATGCCTTGTCTGAAGCAATTTGCGTTAAAAAAGAGAAGAAAAAAATTACCTTTTTTTTCCTACGTTTATATTAATGGTACACCAAATTTAAAATTAAACATTTAGTAATTCATGAAAATTCAAAACGTTGGCGACATGTTCTAAAGCACTTATCTAGCAGGATCTTTGTTTTTGGAATGCACTTATCCAGCAAAACCTGGCCTTATATGTTTCTTAATCAGAGTTTACTCAACAACTGGCGAAAAAAAAAAAAAAAAAAAAAAAAGGAAAGATTAATAATATTGGAAAGCTACCAAAAAACCAATTGTGGGTATTTTTTTTTTTTTTTAATTATTATTCTTTATTGTAAACTAAAAACTCGTGTATTACACTCTACTTTGATCGATATTAAGTGTCAATATGCCAAAATGACACTCACAACTTTAAATCCATACATAATTCATATTTGGCACAAAAAGATACCGAACAACAATTAAAAATTACCTAAATTAGACTCACTTATTTCTTACGCCACAGAGTATTTAATATCTGTACAAAGCCACTATTCGCCACTGCATGGAGTTTTGTTGCCACATCTGGGTTGATGCATCTACCACAAGTCCCTCACTCTTAGAGTCAAAACAAAACAAAAATAGTCAAATCTAATAAGTCCTGCACTATCAACCAAGCTCCAACCTCTGTCTCATCCTCGCAACGTTGCATCCCTGTGCTTGTTTCACAAGTACTCTAATGCAATATGCTCTGATGAACTCATAGTACTTATTCTTCCTTAGCATGCATACTTGTGAACATGATTCCAGTTAGTAACATCTCACGCCCAAGTAGCAATCTACTTTGTGGTGAAAAAAATAAAATATACATTGTTGGGAAAAATCGATGGCATAACTTATGTGATTATATTCTATATGTGTAAACGAGTGTGGGGAAAAATATGCTTCACCAGTGTTCACAATAATATTCATGAAATAACGTCTCAATCCGTGAAGTTAAAAAACAAAAGAAACAAAAAAAAGAAAACATCTCAAACTATAAAAATTAAAAAAAAAAGATAAAAAGTATAAAACGTATTCACTCTAGTTGTACCTCTTCACAAACTGGATGCATTCAACAAACCTGGCTAGTAGCAAAATTCCATCCCTTTATTATAGAGGTCTGGTAAACAACCCCTTTATTGTAGAGGTCTGGAAAACAACCCCTTTATTGTAGAGATCTGGAAAACAACCCCTTTATTGTACCTATTTACTATGCCTCCCCACGGGACAGAGTTAGACACCAGGGTCGTTTTTTAACGTGGAGAAAAGGTACAAAAATAAAAATTGTCTCAGTCGTGAAGGATTTCTCCTCCACCGAAAGAGAACAAGAAATAGAAGTGCAGCATCTGAAGAACAGATACTACACTTTGATCTTGACCAAAAGGCCAATAACCCCTTTATTGTAGAGGTATGGAAAACTACCCCTTTATTGTAGAGGTCTGGTAAACAACCCCTTTATTGTAGAGGTCTGGAAAACAACCCCTTTATTGTAGAGATCTGGAAAACTACCCCTTTATTGTAGAGGTCTGGAAAACAACCCTTTTATTATAGAAGTCTAGAAAACAATCCCCTTTATTGTAGAGTTCTGGAAAACTACTGGAAAACTTTGTTTCTTTCCTCAGATTGCTTTCCTTTGAAATTCTCTCCCTGTTTCCTCCACAATACTAGCATGCAGAAATTTAAATATAATGTAAAAAAACATTAAAATCTCTGCTGTAAATCTTATGTCTAACCTCAGTGGTCTCTAACATTTATTTCTTACATTTGTATTGAAAGAAGAAAATAAAAGGAAGGAAAGAAAACGTTTCGTTATGGAAATAGAGCGAACAAAGGCAGGGGGAAGGAGTTTTCTAAATAGCTATTTGCTTTCTACCTTCCTCTAAACACTAAAAATGGTTTCATTCAGCAGTTATTTTTTACTCGCTAACTTGTGTGATGTGACAGATGCATATGTATTTATTTACATACAATACACATTGGTCTTTATAATTCAGTGAAGAATAATGAAAACTGTTCCCTTAAATATATCTTTGCAAACGCTAGTTTTCCGAGTTACAGACCATTGAAACATGTATCGATCAGCATTTTTTTAATCTAAACATCCAAGGCAGCCAACGTGTGTAATAGTACACTACGGCATCGACGAACACTATCACAAATAAAGCAAGCCTGGGCCTCGTGTTGAACAAATGACACCAAACAAATATAAAAGCCGTGGGACTCAGGAGAAAGATTTGAACACTACAATTGACAGGTGCTTCTTTGATAGAACCTGGGTGGCAACTTACGACGGTTAGGTTTTATTATTTCAGAATGTTTTCCTTTAAATAAATAATAGAAATTTAAATGAATAAAAGCAAAACATTTCGTACATTTCAGAAGAGTGACTTAAAACAAAGTTTTGCTTGTCAAACACCATTTCCGGTCACCATAATTACAAACAGTCGTGACAACAGAAAGTTTTCTATTTTTTTACACAGAAACACATATTGCATCGCACATCAAACGTAAGTTTCTACAATTAATTATTCGATGTATCCATTAATAATATTAAATATTTTGTAAAGAGGGTGGGCGTAATCTTCATATTCATTTCGTTAAAATCTTACTGAACAGATTTAAGCAATAGTACCTTGACAACAAATACTTATAAAACGATGAGATATTTTATTCAATTTATTAAAAAAAAAAAATGTTGCAATAATCAGATTCAACATTTAGTTATATATAACTGTTAAATCTAATTATTACAGCATTTTTTGTTGTTTTTTTTTAGTTTCGTATATGCAGACATGTGTAAAAGATTATAATTATTGATGTTATTTTCGTAAATATGGATACTTTATTTATAATTAATAAATTTACTAATTATTAAATTTGTGATCTTTGAGCAGAATGTAAGCCTCTCTAGGTTTCAATTTGCCAACTTTATCGCTAATTTTTAATTTATTGGTAATTTGTTTACTTTCAGTATTTATTATATCTATGTAGTCGCATTCATTTGTATCCAGTTTTTTGTAGTTTTTTGTAATGTTTTCTGTGATTAGTTTGTTATATTCTTGTTTATCTATTTTATAAAAGTTTCTAGTTTTATCTGTTTTTACAAAGATTTTATTAGAGTTGTTTATGTTTCTAACGATTTTGTGTAGTTTCCGTTGGAAATTGTTAGGTTGATTGTGGAATTCTAAATTTTTTATTACGTTTAAAAGGTCATTTTCAAAGTTTATTTAAAGGTTTTCGCACTTTTTAAGGTAAAAAAACACCGTATGAAAACAAAGCTAGCAAATAAATACTGGGAACTCAAGGAAAGCGGCCATTCGCCAGTAGTCGAATGGAAAATAGTAAGACAAGCAAACACCTGTAGAGGCCTAGACGACCCATGTAGATTATGCCTTCATGAAAAATTTGCTATCCTGTACTTTAAAGAACCCCAACATCTATTAAACTGTAGGAGAGAAATAGCGAACAACTATGTTCACAGGATAAAATTTATGCTAGGATAGATATACAAAATAACTTTAAAACTAACAAAAATAATAGAAAATAAACAAATAAATAAACACGCATATACATAAACTATCATATATATATATATATATATATATATATATATATATAAAAACATAAAAAAACATAAAAAAAACCTAACCTAGATTTAAAACAGGTCAAGATATCCAGGTTAAATAGAACACACACAAAGAATCAGGTCAACCAGAGGTCAAATGGGCCTGTAAGTGCATGTTCATTGGCTAAATGGAAGGGCGCAGTGGATAATAGAAAGCTGATTGGCTAACTAAAATCTCAATAGAAGGTGCGTATATAAAAACGACAGACAACCATAAAATTCGCGCATAAGCCTGAAGAATCCTAGAGTTGATGAAACGCGGAATGTTCAGTGTAGCTTAATCGCCATATATATTTTATAAATTACTATATATATATATATATAGCAGAAACGGAATTGTTTATCAAAAAATATTGTAACCCTTATCCCTGAGTGGCTTCCGGGCCTTGATAAGTGGTGACCACCTTGTAAAAAAAAAAAAATTAAAAAAAAATTGTTTTTAATCCAAACCATGCTGCTATTTAACTATTGATATTAATATTTTTTGGTAAAAATATGGCATAGTTTAAAAAGTAAATAAAAATTTTAAATCACTTTAGGGTAACAGCAGATAAGTAAAAGTATACCAACACACACACACACATATGTGTCACTGAAATGTAACAAAATATTCTTTATTGAAATATGCTCTGTTGTTAAATGTTAACAATCATCGCGCTTTTACCTTGAATACTTTAGACGATAAATGCTCTAACATATTTTTCAGGTTTTATTTTACTTCAGTTGAAGTTCTAAGAAATTGAAGCCCCCCCCCTTACAGGGACCAACACTTTGAACTCTATATGAGATACATAGATATTCGAATATTTCATTAAAGTTCTTCTTTACGTCTCAAACACGGAGTTAGTAAAGAAGTTGATCATTTAAATATGTTATAGTATACCTTTCTTGTGG
Organism: Euprymna scolopes; assembly: GCF_053919585.1. NCBI lineage: Eukaryota > Metazoa > Mollusca > Cephalopoda > Sepiida > Sepiolidae > Euprymna > Euprymna scolopes. The sequence continues at coordinate 9,032,023 of NC_136482.1, read as the reverse complement.
TCTCTTGGTCTTACCGGATTATGGGACAAGAATTCATCTAGTCTGGTTGAGAACCCAATTTAGTGCTGTTACTATAGTCAACATTACTTGAAGAAGGTTCACCATTCCTTGTATCATCCAGTGTTGGCTGGGCATATCGAGGAGATCTTATTTGGGCTTCGAATACGAAATGTGATTTTGAATATTTACTCAGATTTTATTTGCAGAGAAAAGTATCCTCATGCCATCCTCATACAAACCCTTGTACAGAGAGAGACTTTAGACATTCGAGAATAGTGTTTAGTAGGCATTCAAGTATGTATGTGTGTGTGTGTGTGTGCATGTGTGTTGTGAAAAGACCGGAAATAATATCTAACCTTCTGAACATGATTGCTTTTAAATGGTTAACATATTACATGTTGATGGGATTTATTTATGACAAACATGTAATCAACACACTTATTAGTGCTAAGTTAACATTACTAATTACCGGAAAAAGTATTTATATATATATATATATATATATATATATATATATATATATATATAAATCAGGCCGCGTACCTTTCAGCATTCTGGATTAATTAATGTAGTTAAGTAAATGAACCCCCCTGCTTCTCTTTTCAAGACACCATTCTGTTGGTGAAATGTTAAAAAAAAAAAAACGACACGTGACATAAGTAAACCATGGCACTTCTGAAACTAGAAATCTGGCTTGATAAATGACCGATATTTTTTGCCTGTATGGAATATTTGGTTCGGTGATTGGAGACCATTCTCCGAAGCATTACGCACATTTTGGATTTTGAAAAAAGGAATATTTGAAATAAAACAATTCAGAGTCAGAATTTTTGGAATACAAAAACCAAATTATACATTTATGGAATGTTAAGAGTCAGTCATATTGTTTTGAATATTAAAATCAAAGTCAGATTCAGAATTTTGGGAATACTACGAGTCAGAACTTTGGAATACTAGAATCAAAGTATAAATTTATAGAATACTATGAGTTAGAGTAAGATTCATTAAAATACTAATGGCCTAAGTCAAAATTTTTGGAATCCCAATGGTCAAAATCAACATTTTTAGAATACTAAGAGTTCAGAATTTTTAGAATCGTTAGATTAAAATATTTTGGAATCCTAATAGTCAGAGTCAGAATGTTAGGAGTACTAAAAGTCAGAATCAGAATTTTTAGAATTCTAATGATCAGCGTTAAAGTCACAAATTTTGGTAATGTTAAGAGTTAAAGTCAGAAATTATTGTAATATTAAGAGTTAAAGTCAGAAATGTTGAGAATACTAAGAGTCAAAGTAAGAAATTTTGAGATTACTAAGAGGTAAAGTCAGAAATTTTGGTAATACTAAGAGTTGAGGTAAAAAATTGTAGAATTCTAATGATCAAGGTCAAAGTTAGAAATTTTGGAATACTAAGAGTCAGAAATGGAGCCAGAATTTTTGGCATGATTAAAATCAGGAATTTTGGAATACTAAGAGTCAAAGTAAGAAATTTTGGGAAGACTAAGTGTCAGAAACAGAATTTTTGGAATACTAAGAGTCAGAATTTTTAGAATATTAATGATTAGTCAGGAATTTTGGAATACTAAAAGATAGAATAGTATTTTCTTCTTTCTGTCTAGATAAAGAATGCTCAATATTCTAGATTGAGAATTTTTCTCCTCAAAGGAAGTAAATAGTCCAGTTATGTAAAAAAAAAAAAAAAAAAATTTCAGGTCTTATAATCTGGCCGCAGGAATCGATAGAAAGTAGAATCGACGATGAAAAAATAAAATTCAATGGTAAATCCGATCATCAAATGTTAAAAAAACAAGGAACACAAGAGAGGTTATTCCTTATTCTATTATGGTCCCTGTTTTGTAAACATTCGATGATGTAATAAATAATATACATTTTTTATCCGTCGTCAGTTTATTTTCCGTGTGTGTGTGTGTGTGTATATATCTCGATAGCCAACATACCTAAACCAGACAATGTACTTAAATCTCATAGTTTGTTCGTATTGTTTATGAAGTACGTCTTGCACATGTTTCATTGACTAGCAGAATCCTACCAAACAAAAATATATCCCTCAGAAAATAGCTGCAAAGTTTTTGTTTTGTTTAACGATATACAGGCTCTGAAAGTGTAAATTTATTTTTTATAGAGCTTAATTTACAGTGACAATTTGAAAAACTTATAGAATATATACCTTAAAAGTATATATATATATATATATATATATATGGATTCTCCCATCGATTTCGATGTATGAGCTTCCACAACTACTAAGTTGCTTAGGAATCCACAAAGATGATTTGTTCATAGTGATGAAAGCTTTGTGTAGAACCAAATATACTTTTTGGTATTACTGTTTACCTTTGTTGGTGCAGATGGCTGCCATAGGGCAAATTATACAGTAGACCGCATGCTTTTACATCAGAGTTAACTTCTCCTAGATGCATTAGTTTTTTTGGAAAAAGAAATCTAGCAGAGTGCTCAATTAAAAGGAAAATCCGAAAAATAAGAGTGTATTTATATTTTGCATTTTGTGTACAGAAAGTTGTTAGATGAGACAAGTCCTTGGTACCGTCGGTTTCAAGCCCGATAATTAGGAAAGCTTGATATGGATATCTCAAACGTTCCTAATTATCGGGCTTGAAACCGACGGTATCAATGACTTGTCTCATCTAACAACTTTCTGTGCACAAAATACAATATATATATATATATATATATATATATATATATACATACACACACACACACACATTCAAAAAACTTGTGTTGACAGATCATTACAACATCAACTGAAGAGCAGTTTCATTTGGTATCTTTAACGCTTTGGACTGAGCATCCAGTGTTTCAATTAAAGCTGAAAGTATCTTGGACTAATTGGCCTATTAGCTAAGAATAAAGTGTAGTACCTGTTTTGATGCTACACTTCATTTTTTTTTCTGTTTTCAATCAGAAAAGGAGAAATCTTTCCAGACTGAAGCAATTTTTATTGTTCTCACAATCTAGAGACCCCTTCTTGTGAAGCCGGATTTTTCTCACATCGAAAACCTGCGTTCTGCAAGTAGATAAGAAAGCAGCTTAAACGATCAAACTGGTGTGTTGTGTTTATTGAGATAAAAAAAAAAAAAAAATTTATGTTCTTTTTCACGTAATTAAATATTCTAGTTATTTTGCAGGTAAGTGCAGGTACACGATTGAGCTTCAATAACTACCCCCCCCCGTAAAATATTCACAGCAAAAACTCGTCTAGCTACACCCACTGTAGATAAATTTATCAAGAGCTAAATGGAACTTTCATGAAAATTATTTTCATTGAACTATGTGTAGAACACAATACCATGGGGCTACTTCTCAGCTGACTACAGGTTCGTTTTAAAGTCCAATGTTAACAAATTTTTGTTGAATCATTGTCTTAAATAATGAAGGTTTTCCCAATTTCAACTACCCTCAAATCTCACCTCATAGACTTACTAAACTTTATCCTTTAGCGATTGACACATTAATGTATATAGACATGTGAATAGTGAATATATACACATGCACACACATAAATGTGCATATATAGATACATATATATAGATGTACACATGCATATATACATATATAAATGTACACATACATACGTACACATATGCATATATTTGTACATATACACACGTACACCAAGTTTCAAGTATGACATGAAAAGAAACTCGAATCTTAAGATTTCCAACATTCCAGTCATTATAGGAGCAACCAGACTCAAAATTTTTTTTAAAAACTTCCTGTCAAATATATCTAGTGAACCAAATGCAAGAGATATTCAAACTATTGTAGTTAAACGGACGGCTAGAATCTTAAAAAGATCTCTCGGTTGGAATATCTGATTTAGCGGGAGAATGTTTGGCATCAGGTAGGATGCTCCATCCTCAGCTTGAACTGATGAGGAAAAATTAAAATAAAAAGAACTTTATACAAACACACACATTATATATATATATATATATATATATATATATATATATATATATATATATATATATATATATGAATGGAAATGTATAAAAAAGAATACGAAAAATATAAAAGCTTATAACTTTTCTTTATCCGTTTTCAATTGGTGACGTGCAGGAATACAAAATAATATTATGAAAAAAAATTAAAAATCTTTTTTTACATGTACATATTTTCGACCGATCCTTCAGTCTTCATCGGTGTAGTGATATATATAATATAAAGCTGAACGCCCGTGTGTGTGTGTGTGTGTGTGTGTGTCTGGTCACGAATAGGCTCCTATATGGTTGACTATTATAGAAAACTGATCACATATAATGATAGAAGATGTATCAAGACACAGGAATGGGTATGTTTGATCTGGCATAATGATGATTCATTAAAATTGTGGGGTCTGTGTACGCGCCTGGTCCACAATTTTTGCTTTCATCATATTTTGCTTTGGTTTTGATACCCCAAATTCGAAGCTATGTCTTTACAACCCTTCCTTTTCATAACCTATCATACTTTCATAAATCAGAGTCCATTTTCTGTAGGCTGTTTTTGATCCCAGTCAATGACGGGTACTTTTGCTGGTATATATATATATATATATATATATACAGGGTGTCCACAGAGTCTGGCTACATTATGTAGCCAGACTTTGTGGAAGCATCCTGTAGATTATGTAGCCAGACTTTGTAGGCACCATATATATATATATATATATATATATATATATATACAGGGTGCCCACAAAGTCTGGCTACATAATGTAGCCAGACTTTGTGGACACCCTGTATATATATTCGCCTACGGCGAATCTTAGGTGTGGGTTGGCAGATGTATGTCAGTGATGTGAAGGTGCTTGAACGGACCCAATGCCTTAGCATTAAGGCTCACGTTATTAAGCATAGACTGAGATGGAGTGGACATGTGGTGAGTATGTTAGACAGTCGACTTCCCAAACAACTCGCCGAGGGAAGACATCTGGCTCAAAAGCCTAAATTGAGATTTAAGGATTGTTTAAGATCCACCTTAAAAAAATGTGAGATTAATGAAAGAACCTGGGAGAGTCTTGCTTTGGATCGCAGAGGGTGGAGAAGGACCTTGCGGGGAGGTGTGGGCAAGTTTGAGGCAGATCGAACTCAGTATGAGCGGTTGAAGCGCGATATCCGGAAAGGGAGAGTGAAAGGGGCCGTGGATGGGAGGGGGCAACAAATTGGTCTGGAGCGTGAGGTGTGCGGAAGAATATGTCTGAGCAGAGCTGGGCTGATGAGTCACTAGTCTACTCATCGGCGCAGTGGGCCACAAAGCAGCCTTGAGTTGCCAGAGTTAACCTGCGTTAACTGCGGGCGGACGTAAAAAACGGCAGGCGGTTTGAAACGGCATTTGATCCTGCATAGAAAAGAACAGCAAGAACGTGCTGCTAGTGGTGCACATGTCTGTACAATGTGTGCCAAGGAATGCCAGAGTTTAGCAGGGCTTAAAAACCACATTCGTGCGACCCATCACTGAATGTTTTCGTGTTTCTATATACCTTTTTTTTCTTTTTTTTTTTTGTTCTATATCGAGTGATGGCAATGTTCGAAAACGAATTTACTGCCATCATATATATATATATATATATATATATATATATATATATATGAGGGAGAGGGAGAGAGAGAGAGAGTACTTTTAATTTTTACTTTAGGTCTTGATGAATCTTCATGGAAGAAGATTCATTAATGTATATATACATATGCATACATATACACATAAACACAAACAAATATCAAGAGAGGGTGACTTATTAAGCTTATGGTCAATTTTTTGTTTCTTTTTAAATCAAAAAGAATTTTTATTTTTAGGGTAAGGAGGTGTATCTCGTTGGAAGTAAGGGGGGGTGCCATCTCTTGCAACTAATGGTTAATATGTGTGTCTGTAATAGCGATAGCAGTAGTAGTACTCGTCGCAGCAGCAGTAACAACAATACGACAACGAAGCGGTAACATGTATTATGCGAGCATATACGACTATAATGTTCACATGATTCAGTCAGCTTCGCACAAAACTTAATGATTAAGCCCCCCCTCTCTTGTTCCTCGCACCATTACCCCCCCCTCTCACCTTCACTTATAGGGCATATGGAATTGAAAAGGGGCAAAATAATAGGAATAGAGAGACAAATATTGGAGTTAAAAGCGGTTACCCTTCCACTAAAAAGAAATAGAAACTTATGGAAGAAAAAAGACGAATATATATATATATATATATTGAAAATGAGTACTATTAGTGAAATGCGGCCAGAGAATGAGATGAAGAAAAACGTGTAAGCAAAGTGAAAACGAATAAGCAGAGGAAAAGATGAAATCAGTGAAAGAGAGATGAAAAACATGGAAAGAAGATACGTGGAGAAAGAGAGAAGAAAAGGCATGGAGGAATAGAGAGGGAGGGACATGGAAAAAGAGGAACGTGGAGGAATAGGTAAAGGGAGGAACGTTGAGGGATAGAGAGAGGGAAGAACGTGGAGGGATAGAGGGAAGAACGTGGAGAGAGAGAGGGAAGAACGTGGAGAGAGAGAGGGAAGGACGTGGAGAGAGAGAGGGAAGGACGTGGAGGGATAGAGAGAGGGAAGGACGTGGAGGGATAGAGAGAGGGAAGGACGTGGAGGGATAGAGAGAGGGAAGGACGTGGAGGGATAGAGAGAGGGAAGGACGTGGAGGGATAGAGAGAGGGAAGGACGTGAAGGGATAGAGAGAGGGAAGGACGTGGAGGGATAGAGAGAGGGAAGGACGTGGAGGGATAGAGAGAGGGAAGGACGTGGAGGGATAGAGAGAGGGAAGGACGTGGAGGGATAGAGAGAGGGAAGGACGTGGAGGGATAGAGAGAGGGAAGGACGTGGAGGGATAGAGAGAGGGAAGGACGTGAAGGGATAGAGAGAGGGAAGGACGTGGAGGGATAGAGAGAGGGAAGGACGTGGAGGGATAGAGAGAGGGAAGGACGTGGAGGGATAGAGAGAGGGAAGAACGTGGAGGGATAGAGAGAGGGAAGAACGTGGAGGGATAGGGAGAGGGAAGGACGTGGAGGGATAGGGAGAGGGAAGAACGTGGAGGAATAGGGAGAGGGAGGAACGTGGAGGAATAGGGAGAGGAAGGAACGTGGAGGAATAGGGAGAGGGGCGAACGTGGAGGAATAGGGAGAGGGACGAACGTGGAGGAATAGGGAGAGGGACGAACGTGGAGGAATAGGAAGAGGGACGAACGTGGAGGAATAGGGAGAGGGACGAACGTGGAGGAATAGGGAGAAGGAGGAAAAGGGAGAGGGAGGAACATGGAGGAAAAAGGAGAAGGAGGATCATGGAGGAAAAGGAATAGAGGGGGATGTGAAAGAATAGATAGGGATATGAAGTGATAGAGAGATATGAGGATGAATAGAGAGGGATATACGTGGAGGATTAGAGAAATGTGTAGAGGAAAAAAGATATTTATAAAGATAGAGGTAGAAACGTGGTAAAAAGTAAAAAGAGGAAGGGGACTTTAAGAGAGAGACAAGGGAAGTTAAATCCAAAGGAATAAATGGGAAAGGGTTAGGCTTGACAAAAAGAGGCCATAGTAGAGAGACAGAGCCGTGACCATAAAGACGAGGGTAGGTCGGGAGAGAAGCAGTGCTTCTCAGAAGCACCCCCACTGATCACCGAAAAGGCGAATGATAGATATTAGAGAGGGGGGGGGCATTTGATTTTTATGCCTGACTGTGGTGAATTATAAACTGATAAAATCTCTTTATGAAAATCGGTGAAAACTTTGTTTACCCAAACATGTATGTTTTTGAAGTGGCTAGAAACCATTGTCTATTAATATATATATTTTTTTTATTTAAATATGAAATGTTTCTTTGAATAACTAAGATTTACACGATGTCAAAGTTAGAGCTACACTATTGAGCTTATGTAAACCTTTATGTAAATTTAAAGAAATATATATATATATATATATATATTAGTTAACTGAATTAAAAAGGCATGAAATGATGATACAGTATAGAGTTAAAAGGTATTAGCGATATATTTTAGAAAAATAATGCAACCAATGTAGATTATTACAAAGAAATAGTTTTAAATACTACGAAATTAATAATAATAATAATAATAATAATAATAATAATAATAATAATAATAATAATAATAATACAACAACAAACAAACAATAATAAACAACTACTGATAAGTTCAATAGATTTTCCACACTTAAACTCTTCTTTCTTTGGAGACGAATAGGGAAAAGATTTTTCATTTCGGTTTTGAAAAATGTTTCTGGTATGCATGGAATGTACACGGAGAACGCACGCGCATGTGTGTTCGGAAAGGAAAAGGAAAGGGAATGAATTGTTAAGGAAGATATCGGAGAAGTGGGGGGGGGGGGACAAACCCAAGAGAAACGAAAGCGATTTTCAGATTAGATAATAATGGTAAGCATTTGCAGGTATATATATATATATATATATATATATATATATATATATATAAGGTTAATAGGAAATATGCTCAGCAGAGTTCGATTAAGACAATTTAAAAAAATAAGAACGAACCTAATATTTATTTATACATGAGTTGCAGAAAATCAGATAGATATAAATAGAGGCTGAAAGGATTCTGACATAGACGACCAGATATTGGTCCCATTTGTTTGGATTTGAAACCAACGGTACCGATGTTATTCTGATCTTCTGTAACACACACATATATATATATATATTACTGTTTTATATACTTAAGAAAACCCTTTTGATAACAAGTAAAATTAATTCCCAGAACACTTATAAAGATTAAAATCAAGATACAATGATACTAAACCTTATATCTGGAATCCTTATTCCAATTTTGATCAAAATCCATTACAAGATTTGGATTCGAGAAAACGTCTAAGTCATAAGCTTAAAGTGTCTTCAGCTAATCTTGCTTAACTGATGTCTAATGACTATGAATCAAGTTTCATGTAAGTCTGAAATATTTGAATTTTCAAATGGGAGATTGTAACCATAATATATCCCTAAGACTTTAAAATATTCCAAAGAAACTGAAATTTGATGAATATTTATTAATTGAGGTTTGTTAGATGAAACAAATTTTTCATCTAGAAAACATAAAAAGGAAGTAACTCTTTTTCCTTAGTTATCTTCCTCGACTTAACTATATTTCGAAAGGTTGTTCCTATAATATGCTCCATAAAAAACGTTTAAACTACTCCAAAGAAACTGATGTTTAATACCTATTGTTAAAATTTCATAAAAATTCAAAGTTATCTCAAATTCTACTAAGTCCCTCCCGTTTTGCAGAAAACTAAATTAAATGCAGCCTACATTTATACACTTTAAGCCTAGTACCTGTGCTCTAAAGTTTATAATGATCAGTTAATTAGTATCAGAATTAATCTTGTACATGCACATATACAAATATACATAACTTTATAAAGATATATGTATACAGCAGAACACCGGGATACGGCATTAATCCATTCCGAGGTAAAATCGACGTATGGCGGGGGATGTAGCAAAATTTTATACAGTATATATTAAAAATTAGTAACAAAATACAGCACAGTATATAATACACATGTATATAATCAAATAATCGTATCCCGGGGTTCTTCTCTGTGTGTGTGTGTGTGTGTGTAATTTGTGGAAATCTGATTTTTTTTCAATTATATTTCACTTTTTTTTTTTATATAATACTCCTTAATTTATGAAGCTCAATGTAATTACAGAGCATATAACAAACAAATGACAAAAGTCTATATTCCAAATTTCATGATGTTGACCATCTTACAATTTATTCCTTTATTTTGACATTCACAATTCTTGACAGTAACTGTTTTGTGGCACAAAATCATTCATTTAATTATTATATCAATCAATGAATCTATTCTGCCCTTAACTCCTCAGAAGAAACAGCAACTATCAATCCATTTAGGCATGATTAGAAAAAGCCGAAAATTGGAAGAGACGTTGCAATTACCTTTTATTTTATCTTTTCTGACGCCATTTTGAATTTACAAGTAAAAGTCACTAAAATGTAAATATTCGTATTAATAAATTGTATTAAATTTAATATACACTACTAAAGAAATATTATATATATATATATATATATATATATATATATATATATATATATATGTATGTATTATACACACACACACACTATAAATATACACTTCAGTTACCACAAAAAGTCAATGCACAACCATGGTTTACTTTTTATATTCATTTATTTTTTTAATATGTAGGAGAATTTTGATATTTACTTTTCTCCATAACCGTCATAAACGTGTTTCATTGTGCATATAGCCGATATTGCTATCACACAAATCATCAGAATTAAATATTATAGACAGTCACACGTAGTAAGTTGATGGAATAAAAAGGGGGGGGAGTTTGCTTCAAGGACGTAATGAACAAATTCAAAAGCAATGATAGCTGAAGAAAGATATTGCCACATTATAAGTGTGTGCATCATGTGATTATTTTGCAAGTGTATATAGACAGAATCGTTCACTACGTATATATGAGAAAGACAAAGAGAGGGAGACAACGGTGGTAATGTGTCAACGTCATTATGCTGTTTATTGTCACATGTATGGTTAAAAGTTTATTAAAATCGCATATACATGTTTAAAGCTTTAAGGTGAGCTCTGTCCCCATAAATCGTTTACAAATGGAGTAATTCAGAACATAGAGGTAACAGAAATTTGGGACCCCTTTCGTTGTTGTTTCTGGAGAATTTTATACATAGCGTGTTAATTTATAAATTGAACACTTTCAGAGGGTACGCCTACTTGAGAAATTGGAGGCTGTACGATGTACATGCAGCTTCACAGTGGAATAATAAGGAGAAGAGAAAGAAATTTCTTTATATCTATAACTCCATCTGTCTGCGTGTTTATATGTCTATAATGTTTGTGTTTTCCTATAGAAACAAAGTTCAGAAAATCGCCATAAAATTTAAAGGTATATTCTTATGTAAAATTTATTGGGGAAGACAATGGAAGCGGTCTTGAATCTATAACTGCGCCAATGCACCAATAAGGCTAAAATACTTTTAAAACTTCACATAAATCCTTTAAGTATACTGTTAAATATAAAATTTTTTTAGGAAGGCAATCAAAATGGTCCTAAATCTCTAAGTGGCCTACTAACCCAAAGGGGACTATGTGGACCAAACCGTTACAACGTAAAGTATATTTCATTTTGATGAAATTTACACGTTATGTATAAAATTCTCCAGAAAAGACAATGAATGGGCTACCCAAATTTCTATGTTCTGAACATCTATGTGTCCCATTTGAAAATGATCTATGGGAACAGAGCCCGCCTGAGACGTTCAAATATAAATTTGTGATTTTAATGCAATTCAAACCATCCGCATGACAATATATGGCGTAACCATGTTGACATACCGGCTCCCATGAGACCATCATCGTTAAGTCTGGTCTGTACTAAAATGGGTGATCATTTGGGAATACTAGGTGCTGTCTGTGCTCTCCGCTTATCTTGGCAGTGTTTCCAGTCATCCAGGACTTCTCCTTGCCACTAGAACCCAGCAGTACCAACTCAGGAAAGAAGTAGTTAGAAATTCTGCAACCCTTGCTTCACAATTCAATGCAGGTCATCCATTATCCTGTCAGGATGACCAGATGGTCCTCGTTGTTCTGATAGACAAACTTCCATCTTTGACAATAATTCAGAGTTTCCTAACATTTCAGCTTCTTCCAATTAGGAGACGAAATGGTAAGAGAAAGAAGCAATAAAAGCAAAGAAAGTAATGCAGTGTTATGAGCAAGTAGATGATAGTGATCTGCCTTTAATCCTGAGCAACGTTGAGTCTTCGTTGAGAGATAGTAATCAGAAGATTCCAATATTTTTCCCGATTCCAATACAATTACCAATTCCATACTAAATTACTGATTACATTTCTTTTTAAATCCCTAAATATCTAACAATAGTGTTATTATTTTTCCCCGATTACCATAAAAACATGTGTTAAATGTGCAAATATTTTCTCAAACATAGAAATAGACTTTTGGGGTCGGTGATCTATAGAGTTTACTTTTAATTTAAAATAAGTGGACGATTTTGCTTTTAACAAACTCAATTAAAAAAACAATTAAGAGAATCACTTTTGGCATTGGAAAATAGGAACAAATTTCTTTGGATTCTGATGCCACAAAAAGTTCCAATTCCCAATTCTGATTAATCATCCCAATATTAGTATATAATGAGAATAAAAAAAAAAAACTGAGACACTAGACAAAAGGGTATGAACGGCATACATGCTAGATGTAAAAATTTAGGAAATCTTAAATCTTTAAGAAAGCACCATTCAGACTTCCACTTGAATGGAGAGTACTGGAATCCTGGGGACACATTGTCACTCAGATTCCAGTGAAAAACAACCGATATCAGCAAAAACTAATTTGTAAACAGATTTTACGAGAATGCAAAACGATTCAGAATGGTTACCAAAAGAAGCGGAGAGTGCGGGAATTATTGGGAGGCGTGTTGTCACTCATATCTCAGGGAATAAAGCCACTTGTTGTCATTGAGGGATCATTGATAAGTTACATGAAAACTCGTAGCGAGTAAAATGATAATGGTGTTAGTCGTGGCTGAAGACACTTTGCTTGAGAGATCCACCATGTGCTTTTATGGCCATCAATTTTTAACGTTTCATGTGAAGCCATAGAGATTGCCAATATCATGAATATCGTTACGAATTACAAAATACGACAGAATATACAGAAAAAAAAGAAAGTCACAAAATATAAACAAAACTAGACTTTTAGCAAAAGTTCAATTAGAATGAGTGTTTTATGCCACATTAATGGTTGAATAGGGTTAAATTTGTGCCCATTTTAGGGTTAAATACTAATTCATATTAATTCCTAGCTGCGCATCGGACGGATGCCAGAATACTTGGTTTGTTGCTCCCTATTATAACAAAAGTCCATACACAAGTTCAGCCAGATCCGAATTTCTTCACAATTTCAATAGTTTCAAAAAAAAAAAAAAAGAATGGAACAGACGATGAGACAGATGACTAAGAAAAATATGATATAGATTAAAAAATCATATCAAAACACGAACTAGTAGATTAATATTGTGTTTCTTTTATTAACAAAAACTTCTTCAGAGGGATATATATAAGTATTGGTACGATTAACCAGAATCGGAAACATTGGAACTTTTGGGGGTATCGGAATTAGTATCAGAAAAAAATTGAGCCTATTTTCCGATGCCAAAAACGATTCCTTTAATTATATTTCTATTTGATATTTTTAAAACAAAATCTTCCACTGCTGGAATTAATAATAAAATAATAAATATTTATTGATTTTAAACTACAAATAAAACTAAAATCTATAGATCCCCCCCCCCACTCCACAAATGTGTATTTTTAAGTTGGGGAAAATATATGCACATTTAACGTGTGTTTTTACGGAGATTGGGAAACAATAACGTGGTAATTAAATATTTAGAGATTTTTAAAGAATCGGAAATTTTATATGGAATCGGGGAAAATATTGGAATCATCCTATCACTAATATATAGAGAGCCAAAAGTAGGTTGACAGTAAAAAACAATTGCAACATGGTTATAATAAAGAATCGCATTAATATAACTGATACATGAACCTATTTAAAAAAAAAACTACTATTCACCTACTTTTAGATCACCCTCTCTCTTTCTCTCTTTCTCTCTCTCTCTCTCTCTCTATATATATATATATACACACACACACACAAACTTGTCTTTCACGAGGTCAGAGATAGAATAGAGGGCGGTTTTTAATTTGAGGAAAATCCAACTCCTCAAAAGGGGTAATTCTGCATTGAGACAAAATTAAAACTTGCCTCGGTTTAGAAGGATTTTTCTTCACTAAATGAAGACAGAAAAAAATCAAATGTAGTATCAGAACAGATACTAGACTTTGCTCCTAACCAAAAAGGCTCAAGATATTATATACACACTGGAAAAAAGGAAATCCGCTCAGTGACCCATTGAGCCTGGGGTAAATTATTTGAATCTAGAAACGTGAGTTTGCAAAGCCAGTTAAATATTTAAAAAAATAAAAATAAAAATACATAATTAGCTTCTCTTCCTGCTGATTAAACAGTATTACTGTGATCTCCCCTTTTGTTTATAATGGACTATTCCAATTATTTTATTCTTTCCTATCTTCGTTACCTACGACTGTTGAGAGAGAGAGAGAGAGAGAAAGAGGGGAGGGTGAAAGTGATATATGGAGAGTTAAGAGATGTGTAACTTGAGTTATTTGCAAATTACGACTAATTACATCAATGGAACTCAATCTCAAAACTGAGGAATATTTTAGCACATATTTTTGCGTCATGAAAGTATATATAAAAGATAAAGGCTTTAAATAAACAAAGGTTGATCAATATAACTTTATTAGAAGATAATATATTATTTTAAAAATGTAATTATCCACTGACACGTGTTTCGTCGTCTACGACTCATCAGAGTGGCTGAATATAGCGAGATTCGAAATCGGAACCCATATATATATGTTTAATTTCAGTATTCACTTCAATAGCCGTAAAATTATTTCCATGCAAAATGAAATAAATGGTAGAATTTCAAATTTCGCACTTAGCCTGATGCTTTGCTTTACTACAATAGAATGAAACACAAACATTTCTTACCATTTCACAACAAATGATATACTATTATATTTCCTATAAATGTCTAAGGTTTTATACAAACACACGCACAATGTTATTACTATATATTCGAAAAAGATTTTTTTTCATGCCATGGAGTGGGGGGGGGGGATAAGAAGAGTTTCAGATCCGTTATCTGCATCGATCACATGTCTTGTAGGGAACGAAAACTGTTACAACAAAGCACTACGTCGTATGTGTATTCGAAATAAAAAAAAAAAGAATATTTAGTTTTCTACAATGAATAAAATGTGTAGATATAATTTAGAAATTATATTATGAAATACACATATATGAGAGAGAGAGAGAGAGAGAGAGAGAGAGAGAGAGAGAGAGAGAGAGAGAGAGAGAGAGAGAGAGAGAGAGAGAGAAACAAATATAAACGCAAAAATACACATAAAATGATACAAACACGTATATGTGTATATGTGTTTTGTACTGGAAAATTATTTCTGATCTACATAAAATAATGTACACGTGATGATAGATAGATAGATAGATAGATAGATAGACGTATGTATACATATACACACATGTAAATTAAGGGGTGTCACAAAGCAAAAAATGGAAATATTTTAACTTCTTGCATTGTGATAACCTCCTACGACCCTTTCTCTCTCTCTCTCTCTCATATATATATATATATATATATATATATATATATATATATATATATATGTATGTATGTGTGTGTGCGCGCGCGTGTTGTAAATATATAAATGTAGACACACACATGAATTTAAACAGATACACGCAAGCATACACACATATATACACGTACAGATGCACGTATAAATATACGCACATACATGTATAGGCATACACACCCACATATACATATAGACATGTACACAAATTATATGGCTATGTGTAATGTATTGTGTGTGTGTGTACGAGCTAAATACATGTATATATGTGTATATGTGCGTGCGCGTGCGCCAAAGTATGTGTATCTATTTATGTGTGCAGTGTAAGTATATATGCTTATATACGAAGTTAACAATCATTGGTTAATAAAAGAAAGAAAAGATTTTAAAAAAAAAAAAGAAGAAAAGTCAGTGCGAGTCACATGAACCGTTCTTCTACCTTGATTATTTGGCCTTTGTATGAAACGGAACGCCAGAAAATATTTTTTTTTTTTTTTTTTTTTTGTTAAATAGATGAATATAAAAAATAATAATAAATAAATAAATGCTGATTTCAGAATCGAATCGGCAACGAGATTTTATTACGAAAACCGAGCTGAATATTCGACCCATATCTTTTTAGGAATATTCGAAAACGATGGCAAACGAATAAACACAAGAGACGTTTTACATGGAAAGGCAGAGGTACAGTACACGACGTCTGGTGATGTGTGGAGGTCGTGGTTTGCAAAAGGTATTGGACTGTTAGTCAAATCCTCAAAGGCGTACGACGAGATATGGAGCAAGAGGAAATACACCCAGTCGGAAAGAAAAACACAGAAAGGAGATATATAATTGTCGTACACATTAGAGATACGTGATATGATATGTTTTTTTTTAATTCTAGCTTCCTATTTCTGATCGTATTCTTCCTTGCCGACTTTCTTTCCATTTGGATGTTCGTTCATTCATTCATTCTTTCTTTCTTAGAGACGTGAAAGGCGGACATGAAGACGGAACGTATCGAAACAAACGATTTTGTTTCTATTTCAAAATAAAGAGCCATTCTTATTTAACTGTTTGTAACCAAAACCATATTTGAAAGTGAAAGGATATATATATATATATATATATATATATATATATATATATATATATATATATATATATATATATATATATATATGTTTCTTCTGTAGATGTGACTCTCCGCTAAGCAGAGCGCAGGGCGGTTTCCAGCGCGGTAGAGTCTGATACAGAACCGACAAGATGGTAGGAGCAGTGGCCGACGCAGGAGAGATAGAAGAGTCGACACGACATAGCAAGAAAGGAGACAAGGAGAAAAATCCGAGGATGCACAGGAGAGCCACGAAGACCCGACGACGGTACATGTGTAACCTTAGACAAAAGATGCGCCAGCCGGCTAGGGTTAGAAGGGGTAAAAATGGACTCACCCGAATTCCCTAGAATAAGGAAACCTTCCAGTATACTCATCACCATATTAGACTCGGACAGAGTTTAATTGCAATATCAGATATGTCTTTCACACGCACACAATTACACAGAGGCGCGTACGTAAGCAGACACATACACGTATTATATATATTCTTATGTGTGTGTGTGTGTGTGTGTGTTTAGACTTATTGCTTGGTAATTTGGTATAGATGCAATAGTGTTCCAAGCTAGAAGTATCGTTGGTACATATATGGGTTATTGTCTTACTCCGAGAAGTTGAGGTTTCGGCCTTTGCGACATCAGAGTCAATTCATTATTTGAATTATAATTATATTAATTGACTCTAAGCTAGATTTAAAAAAAAAAGCCTAAAGCCTTGACTTGTCTAATTAAGGTAAATAAGTCATAATCGACTTCGCGCAATCAGAACAGAATCGAACTAAGACAGCAGATCTTGAACATCTAAATAGGTCGATATTCTTTCATTGAGATTTTTCAGAACAATAAATAACTAATAAAACGTGTGTGTGTGTGTGTACATACATATATGTATTATATATATATGTATTCATTCATGTGTGTGTGAGAGAGAGAGAGAGAGAAATGAGCGACTCCCAACAAAGAGAGACAGGGACAGAGAGAAGAAGAGAGAGGGAGAGAGTGAATGAAAGAGAAGGACCCAGTGAGGGAGAACGAGGTAAAGAGAAAGAAGGAGGGTCCCGAGGAAAGAGAGAGAAGGGGGAGATCAAAAGAAACAGAGACATACACACATAAGCAGACACTATGTACAGAGAGAGAGAGAGAGAGAGAGAGGGAGAGAGGGGGGAGAGAGAAAGGAGAAAGGGAGTGAGAGCATGTAGTGTGTTTGAAATGGGGGAGCTCCGTATTCAAACTAAAAAGTAATCCATTAACATCAACCAGATGGGCAACGCAAACAGTTGTAACTTACAATGTTAAACCGACGATGT
The DNA here is from genome assembly GCF_053919585.1 of Euprymna scolopes. Classification (NCBI taxonomy): domain Eukaryota; kingdom Metazoa; phylum Mollusca; class Cephalopoda; order Sepiida; family Sepiolidae; genus Euprymna; species Euprymna scolopes. The sequence goes on along the minus strand of NC_136482.1, from coordinate 9,014,285 downwards.
TTTAGTCGCCGATGGAGCTCTAACAAAAATGGGGTTTCCCTCCAGTCTTTAGAATATAAAGGAAAGCGGGGTTGAGCGGACTTGAGCGCGTGTGGTGGTGACATTTCTATGGCCACCCGTAATCCTCTTCCCTCCCTTGAGAAGGTATACCAAAATAAACAAAAAGTTTAAATGAAATTAAAATGAGGATCATAATAATAATAATAATAATAATAATAATAATAATAATAATAATAATAACAACAACAACAACAAGGCAAGATCTTGAAGCATGGTCACATACCTACCAGGTTCATATTGGAACAACTTGATGTCTTTTGGGGGGTGGGGCCGGGGGTGGGGGAAAGGCACGGTTAACTTTTGCCTTTTATCCCAGATCACACGAGGAGGGAGAGGAGGGCAGGAACACAACAACATTGGGATGCATATCTGCGTCCCTCTGGCCACACCTCAGAAACTGACCACGGTGGTCTTCCCAGTCTTTTTGGGGCCCGATTATTATTCGATTGGTATGTGACGTCACTGCCACTTCCCTTAGTAACAACAGCCTCTGCTGTGATAGTATTATTAGCAGCAGTACAAGCTGATGAAGATGACGATGGTTGTCGGAGTGATGCAGTAGCGTCACATGCTGCATGTGATCATAGGTGGAGAGCATACCAGAACTGGTGACATCAATGCCGAAACTTCCCTCTGGGATACTCCAGGCTTTGTCGCTTTTTTCTTTTCTTTTTTTTTTTTCTTCTTTTTTTTAACGCGGATACAAAAAAAACCCAGATAGGTAGCTTTGATAGTGGCGGTTAGAAAAAAATATCAGGTGGTCGTTGGATGGTGTTGTAAGCTAATTATTATTATTCTTTGTTCCTTTTTATGTCGTTGTTGGATTTTGCTATTTTTTGTTCCTTGTTTTTTGTTTTCTGTATATTTCCTTTCTCTTTTTCTTTTCTTTCTTTCTTTTTTTAAGTTGGGGAGCTGGAAAGGAAATAAAAAAAAATCGGTCTTTAAATAATCCGAAAACCACAACAATAGATCTATTTTTAGCAAGGTATCTTTGCGGAGAGAGAAGCTAATGTCGTCGGCTTCAAGACTAAACTCGTATAAACGTTGCAGCGGATGCAGAAAATGCGGGCAGGGAAAAGGAAAGGGAAAGTAGAAAGAGAGAGAGAGAGAGAGAGGCGGGGATAGCATGGGTTAAAAAAAAAGGGGGCACTTGACAAGAGAGGGGAATAGTAGGAGGAATGTATCAAGAAGAATGTACACCCCCCTCCAGTAAGACTCCGTCTTGTTTTAAGTCATGCCTTTAAAAAAGGGACACAACACAAATTTATATATATATATATAACTAATATGCGAATTGTTAATTTTTATTTTCTTCCCGTATTATTATCATTATTATTATCATCGATAAGTAACAATCAGATCGGTAGATATAGTAGTCATAACAGTATTATTATTATTATTATAATAATAATAATAATAATAATAATAATAATAATAATAATAGTAGTAGTAGTAGTAGTAGTAGTAGTAGTAGTAGTAGTAGTAGTTATCTAAAAAGATGAAGATACAGCTCGTGGTGATGGTGGGAGTATTTTGGTCAAAAGAACCAATCAGAAATAATAGAGTGTCAAGCAAGCAAAGACGTGGTAGGAGGTTTTGCGAAAGTGAGCGAGTGAACCCGAACCATGTATGCATTACGTAGAGGGTGAGTCATACTTGAACGAACCATTCACAGGGATACGACATGCTCACCCCCACCCAACCACCGTACCCGCTGATACTGTCACTATTAGATTTCTATCTAGAAAAAAAAAAACTAAATAAAAAAAACTAAAAAAAAACTATCAAATCCTTCATTCCACCTTTAGCTTTTTAATAAAGAAAGAAGAAAAAGAAAACGCGCGGAGACATAACACGCGCAACATCAACTAGCATCTCTCCATAGGCTTCAAACTACTTGCTATTTTAGATCTTGCTGCTGCTTGCTGCAGGATGATGATCTTGCCGATATTGATGATGAACGGGGTGGATGAGGGTAGGAATCTTGCCTTTACAATGTGTCACATTCCCCTCTCACCCTGACACACCCCACGAGTTCCCCTGCCGCAGATGACTTGCCGGTAGGTTGGCTGGAGCCAGGAGACACCCAGTCACAAAGAATAACTGTCTCATTCACTTTCAAAATCTGTATCCCAAGATAAAAACAAGGAAAAGAAATTTATTTATTTATATTCCACACACACACACACGCGCGTGCGCTAGATGCGGAAGAGGAAAAACAAAGGGGATGAAAAAGGGTTTTGTTTGTTTTTAAGCTAAACAGAGAAAAAGGGAATCCGTGGAAGGAGAGAGAGAGAGAGAGAGAGAGAGAGAGAGAGAGAGAGAGAGAGAGAGAGAGAGAGAGAGAGTGAATTTAGGAACGTGTTGATGACAGTCACAAGTTCTCAAAAAAGTTCGAGAAATATGAAGGGTAAAGGAAGTAGAGAGAGAGAGAGAGAGCGAGAGAGTGTGTGCGCGAGAGAGATAAGAGTGAGTGTAGAGCGATAAGCGCGTAAAGAAAGAAAGACCAACAGAGATCAGAAGTGAAAGAGATTGAAAAGTGTAGAGAAAGAGAGAGATAGAAAAATGCAGAGAGAGATTGAAATTGAAAAGTGCACAAAGAGAGATCGAAAAGAGCAGAGAGAGAGAGAGAGAGATTGAAGTGCAGAGAGAGAGAAAGAGAGATCGAAGTGCAGACAGAGAGAGATCACAAATTGCAAAGAGGGAGAGAGATCCAAACGTTCCAAGAGAAAGAAGGAGAAAAAGATTGAGACGAACCGAGATAGAGAGATTGAGACATTCCATGAGAAAGAGAGGGAGATCGAGATGTTCCAAGAGAGATTGAAACATTCTAAATGAGAGAAAGATCCAGACTTTCAGAGAGAGAGAGAGAGAGAGAGAGAGAGAGAGAGAGGGGCGTTCCAAGAGAAAGAGAGATCGAGACATTCCAATTGCACATTTGTGGAACACTCTTCCGTTTCCATGCTGTCCAGCCGACTACAACATAGTTGTTTTCAAATCTAATATAAACAAGTTCTTTTAAATGATTAAATGCTACCCAACTTCCACTACCAATCATTGTTGCCTTTTGGCCCGTGATAAGCGGTGAATTCCTTGAATTCCTGAAACTCGCAACTGGAAACTATCCTCAACTATCGCAAACCCAAGACTGTCTATAAACTATCCCTACATATCTTAAAACTCATTGCCATTCTTAAAATTGTAAACAAACTCTAAACATTGTCCAGTCCTTTGTTTTACAGCACTGCCGCTCCTTGATTAACAATCCTGTTTCAGTTTTCTTTTGTGTTCCTTGATCTTCCCACCACTTTCATATTCTATTCTGTTTCCCACCTGGCTACAACTTTCTATATTTTTGTTCTGCTGATAAATTTATTTCCCCTTTCTTTTGTTTTATTCCTAACACAGGAAGGTACCACAGATACACTTAATATTTACCTGTCTCCCCAACAAGACGGGATGTGACACAAGGAAAAAGTTTATAATGGGAAGTCCAGCTATCATTAAATGGAGACATTCTGGGCGTGTATAAAATTGGCTATGTTCAAACATACCCACATTTTCTGGTGGAAGTTTTTCAAGAGTGCCTTAAACAACAGGTTGCAAGTAAAGCCTGGGAGGGTGCTTTTTTTTTTTTTTTTTTTTATATGGGGGTCACAACTTATCAAGGCCCGAAGGCCACTCAGGGATAAGGGTCATTGCATGTACAGTAATCAATGAGATAGTATTGTAGTAATCATTAGTATTGGGGGTTTTGATAGAGTGTCTTACTTAAGGGGGCGGTTTGTCAGTAGATTGTTTACGTTGGACTTGAAGACGTCCAAGTTGTAGTCAGGTGGGAAATAGGCAAGCGGCAGAGAGTTCCACTGACGTGCAGTTCTAAGGAAGAAGCTTTGTTCATGGAATCTACGTTTGGATTTAGGTACAGATAAAGAGTGGGGAAAATTATTGACAGTAGTTTCAGCTAGACAGGTGTTTCTCGTGAAAGATTGATGAGGGGGACGAGAGATTGGAGCTCAGACGAGCACTTGCCATGGAAATAACGATAAAACAACGTCTCTTCTCTGGGAGAGAGAAGTTGCAGGGAAGAGAAAAGGGCATCCCCCACTAAACCACGAAGTCTATTTTGTACTCTGTCAAGGCAGGATAGGCTGTTTTTAGCAGCTCCTGCCCAGATGTGACAGCAGTACTCCATCCTTGGACGTACTTGGTTTTTATACAGATAGAGAATTGCATTAGTAGTGAGATATCTTCTGGAGCTTTCCACACAACACGAACAGATCATTTTAAATGTCTGAACTGAAAGACTTTTGGGACATGCAAGCGAAATATACTTTACACAAGATAATAAAACAAACAAAAAATAACAATATTAAAAGATGTCAGTGGACATCTACTCTAGTAGTTAGTTGTGTATAACAACTATTTAGAGACACAAAACAAATATAGCGGCAACAAAAGATGACAAAAACAGGGGATAGATTTGTAAATAAAAAAATTAACTGGTTTATTCTATCCATCCTGTTCAAGGCAACTCAACTACCCTTTTCAAGGCAACATTTTTTTTATTTTTACTATATTTGGCTGACCTTTTCAGAATAAGTTTCCTACTAGATTTTGATGCGATTCTACTAGTTCTGAAAAAGAGAAACTCATTTACAATATCGTGCAATCATGAAAAATCGTTTTTTTCAATCTCAGTGACATCCGTGTTCATCCACCGACGTTGGAGGGTTCACCCAACCATATACGTCTCATCAACCCTTCTTGTGATTCCGGCACCTCAATATCATTACCTGTACCTTAATGGTCTAGTAAACCAATAATTTATTGTGTAAAACCATGTACCTTCCCCCTCAACAAATATTGACTCCCCAACACTTGTATGCCATGGTTTCCTTCATTTTCTTGTTCTGACTGTCACATCCCATATTGGGGATCACTGAGGGCACACACACTGGTTTACAAGTATGTAAAAACAATGCAGACTCACAAAAAAACCCACAAAACTTTGATACATAGTGTATAACTCAGTTGTGCGTGTGTACACGTGTGCAGTACCACAGTGGAAAATGAGTCCTAAACGCTATCTTAGTTAAGTTTCTATGTATAAGTTCAGACCTAACTGAGATAATTTGTTTGATTAACAACAAAGTTGTCAGCTCATCTCATAATCTGCTAAATATCTGTCAAACCGTCTCAGGGACCAACAACATTGAATAACTCTAATTCTTAAATATATTAACTTATGACTGGAAATCCTATGTTCAGTCTTTTTTCTGAGTCACCCCCACCACCAAATCAAGAGAAACTGACTACGACTGCACTCGTCCTATCAGCCACACCTAATCTTAGTTTGCCTTTGTGCACATTGATAAATCATTTCTCCACATTCTCTGGAGGGGGAACAGTCCATAGCATCATTCTCATATTCAAATTTTATTTCCGTGTTTGTTATCTTTGCTTTGTTATAATCAAATTTGGATTGTCAAATTTAAGTAAAAATGGCGCAAGTGGATAAACAGGAAGAAAAATGGCACATGAAAAAAATATAGGTGAAAATCTCTCAAATATAAATGGCAATCATTTGTCGAATTAAAATGGAAATTATATCTATATTTAAAAATAAAAAAGTTGAACCCTAATTTTTTTTCTAAATTCTCACCTGAGTTTATTACTGTTGCTATTATCTACTTATACAAGCAAACAACAATATAAAATGCATATAGAACTAAAATTAGTTGCGGTTAAAGTCATGTCTGGAAATCTACAATACAGCCCGTCCTGCTCTATGGTTTTGAAACATGAAGATTTTTTTTTAAAAGTTGGAAACCTGAATGGTACATATACCTGCCTTCTCATGAGAACCCAACATTTCTCATGGAAGACCCATTCAACCAAACAAATCTATAGCAAACTTCCATTTGTATCATCTACTGTCAAAGCAAGACGTGTTTAATTTAGGCCATTGCTCTAGAGCCGTAAATGAAATTATTCCTTCCCTAATTCTGTGGAACCCTAACACCAATTCCAAAAGTAGAATGCTCACAAACCCAGATATTGTTGCAGGGGATGTCAATGTTGAGAGGTGAGACCTGGAAGCAGTCATGCGGAACTGGGATATTTGGTATAAGCGTATGAACTCCATCATCTCGACTATGGTCAAAAGATGATGATAATGTCTTGCGGTACATAATTTGGGGTCGCTTGAGGAAAGGGTTTATGCTCTGTGTTTTTGTTTTATGCCATTTTCCTATTCATCCTCTTCTTAGAGAAAAGTAATTTAAAATGTTTACATTCTATCAATGGCATTTTTTACAAATAGTTTGTTTTCTCTAATTCTATTATTTTATTTCAATACCCGATTAATAGCATAAAAAATTCACACGTGTATTTATCAAAGTCTGATCGTTTAAACATGCTCTTCTCTTTCCATCTACCTAGCATCAGTAAAAATTTCTACTAACAGAACTTTTCCCCAATGTTTCCGTCAAAGCCAATGTCAATAAATTTCTGTCAGAAACTATTTCGACAAGTATTTAGACTTATATTCATCTCCTCCAGAGGCATCTAGCCCTAATAAATGGTGATGATTTAGTAAAAACTAACAAATCTATTATATAAATTTCAGTCGTCTGTGTGTTGGTGTGTTTGTATATCTGCTAGAAACTTGTTATCAGGATCAAACTGGCATGAACGTGGTACCGTTAGAAAGAGCGATCTCTTGGACACATAATATTGAAAAATTAGAAAAAAATCAATTATTTCATGTAGAAATGTCGTTTTGTTTGAAGAGGGTCAGGTAAAAATCTTGGTTTCAATGCTGTTTGTTAATCATATATGTCAAACAGTCGATTCGTTGTTTCATTTTAAAAAGCCAAATTTGCAATGTTATAACATCGGCGACGTCTTGGTCCAATCAATAGAGAGTTCACTTACGAACTTAACTTTTGCAAGTTCGTGCCTGGTACGCAGCATCCCCCCTTTAATAACACGAAAAGATGGCATCTAAATCATGCTCTTTTATTTTTTTATATTTAATCGCATTTAACGACCCTCCCCCCCCCCGCTAGTCTTGTATATAAAACTCACTATGTCTGTTGGTCTGTCTCCATCTTTTTCAAACTGTATCCCTTGAGATGCGAGGTCACAGGACAGTATGAAGCAGGTGAAATAATTACATTTTTTTGTAGACGTTTTTTTTAATGTTTTTTAGTTGGTAAAAATAGCTGCTAAGGACTCAAAATTGAAAGAAATTGGTCCTTGACAGTCGATTTAAAGTTCAAAAGCTGCAAGAAATCTTAAAAACTGCCCACCCCACTAAAAAAGGCCCGAGTCTCAGCTGATACCACACCAAATGGGCATGAAGAATCAAGGAAAATGGAAGGAGCAAGGAGAGGAAATACTAACCAGACCACCATTTGATAAGTGCAAAGAGTAATGGGTTCTTAAGGAGGCTTACTGCCACCCAAATTCCAGTGAAGACAATGGTCGTCGCCAGTAAAAAAAAAAAAAAAAAATCAATGGCAAACGGCTGTTGCGATACAAAGGTTATTGAAAGAGGTGAATCAAAGTACTAGAAACCTAGGGAAACTTGTCACCCAGATTCCAGGAAACACCAGATTTTTGTCACCACGTAATCTCTGATGATTATCTATGTGAATAGTTCTAGTAAGTAAAAATAATAAATAAATGGTTATCTTTACGATTGAAGTTTCTAGTTCACTTCTGGTTACCCCTCTTCATGTTAAGAAAGATTTTTCTATATAATAACGTTATTATTTAGAAAAGTCCTTAAAGGGTGAATTTCTTTACTTTACTTCTGTACTTTCACCTAACAATTTAATGAACAAAAAATACTGTAAAAATTCAATTAAAAACAAAGCAACAACAGGAAGTGAAATGGAAATTTGAATCGTAAAGATAACCAAATGAATAGAATAAAAGTAATGTCGAGTTAAATATTAACATATCACACCAATGGATACACACACGCGCAGTGTAAGCGACTTTGATAAACTGTCAACGTAACGCTTCCGGTTAGTACACAGTCAACAATGCCGGCCTTACTGGAAGTGCCGATTCCAACCATGAAAGGTAAAGTAAGAAAAAAAGCGGAAGAAACTGAGTATGAATTTTAAAATAGTCACAAACGATTACAGATTCATTCACAGACGGAAAAGTATTAAACGCAGTAACAATAGTCATTCTCTCTGTTATGAGATAACCCGAGAAAAAAAAGGGGAGATAAAAATGACAATTTTATATGGTTATGATATATCACTCCAGTCCTCGGACAAAAATACGAACGTATTATCCCTACTGTTCTCAGGGTGGCATCTTCACGGGAATTACCACCCTCGAAGCAAGAGGTGTGATAAGGCAATTTTTATAGACCTCAGAATTTAGTAGTTCTTTTTCGTTCCCGGGAGACATCCTCCCAGGCATTAGCTTCTCGAAAAGGAGGAGGATGGCTTTATTGGCTGATGCCTGGAGCGCCTTCACTGGGAGATATCGATAAGCAGAAAATTGTTAAAAATAATTTGCTACCGGCTAGGAGCGCAGTTGTGGTGTTTAGAAATACCCCTCTTTTATCTTTTGCCACATCCAGCTTTCTTGTGGGGAAGAGGGGTGGCATATTATACGCTATATTAGGGTTGGGTGTGACATAAGGCCAGACTTCATATGAGGTGCGAGGTGCGGTGCGGTGCGCCCAGGTGCGGCAATTTCTCAACCCCACAAGAGAGCTTATGGTTATTAACGAACCACATCGAAAAGTTGCCTGGTCGCACTTGTCGGAATTCCCGGCATAAACCAATCACTCTTTTAAACGATGGCAGTAAGGCCTGGGAAGATGGTTTCCTGAAAATAGAACAGATACTATACTCTGTGTGTTAGAGTTATATTAAAATTACCTAATTGGACACATCGGAATTCCTCGATGAGGGCGAGAGACGATAACTCGACCCTTTCACCTGGGAGGATAACCTTATAATCGAACAGATTACAACACTCTTATGCTAGCCAGAGAACCGAATAAATATCACTTGAAGTTGCGAGTCGATCTCTATAGTTATTTTCATGGTAGGTGCTCGACGCTCGAGTGCTCGACTGAGCTCCAATCTATAAACAAAACTTCCATGAGCGAAACTTTCTTTTCTAGAACTGCCCGTCTGTGGAACACAATAGCACGGAGCTGTTTCTCAACAGACTATAACATAGTCGTTTTCAAGTTCTGTGTAAACAAGTTCTTGTTTAGCCGTCGTCCACTTAAATAATCAAATTCTACTCAATTCCAACCATTACTGATCAATACGGTGTTGTTTCACCGGTCACATGACATTCATTAACCTTTATCCTCGAGTGGCCTTTGGGCATTGATAAGCGGTGACCCCTGGGCCCTCCTCCTCCCTAAAAAATAAAATAAAATAAAATATAAACATTCTAAAAAGATTGCTTTTTTGTTTTAGACACAAAGTCGATATTTAATGTGGAGAACGTTTCAGGTCAATCCAAAAGCGGATTGCGACAAAAATAAAAATGACCTCAGTCTAGAAGTATTTCTCCTTTTCACCGACCGAGGATGAAGTGTATTTATTTATTACCTATACAGAAGATTAGAAAATATGTCAGGTGAGGTTTTGAAAATATAGCGCTCTAGAAGTGTATTCTGGTCTATGAAAATGCCTGAGCAGTCCTGTTCGCATTCCTCAGTAGTGGTACACTGGTACTGCAGGCGATCAGCAATAAACTAATCTTTTCACAAAGAAGTAAAGGCCCTGGGGTGGGGTATGGACCTCCTAGAACTGAATCCATTGCGACAGCAACTGTAGGAAGTATGAAATGTGGTATTGGAACAGATACTACACTTTGCGGTCCTTATTTAGAATTCAACCTAATTAAAAAAATTGAAATATCTAAAAATCTTTACGGAACGGAACGAAGATGTCATATTCCAAAACAAATCACTTAAATTGATCAAGCAGTTTTTTAACTGAAAAAAAGAAAAAAAAAGTTATCTTGAAAAAAAAAAGTGCAGATAGTCCACAATATTTCAAACTAGCAATATCAGCCTTGTAATTCCACCGATTTTACATTAATCCTTTTTAAATCGTTTAAAATCATTTTCTTTATAAAAAAAAAAAAAACTACTTGATCAATTTAAGCGATTTTTGGAATGTGATATTTCCGTTCTGTGACGGGTACGCCGTAAAGATTTTTCAGTATTTTTGTTTTTAAATTAGGCTGAATTCTAAATCTCGTTAAAACCGGCACAGAGTATGCTCGGATGGAACACAGCTGGCTATGGTACTAGAATGTTTACCGCGAGGAAGGTACTGCTATTCTACTGATAGCAGCAGCATCGGTAAATTCGAAGAAATCGGCGGTAGTAATAGATGTGTCAGAAAGAATAGCAGCAGACACAGGAGTGTCAGCTTTTCTTTCTCTTGAACTCACTCGAAACAAATGACACTCACGCACACAAAAAAGATATATATTAAAAAAAAAATTATCAGTATATTTTCATAGTTATGGTTAATTTGAATAAATATTGCCTTGACTTGAGCAATCTATGAATTGGATTTTATAAATAAAACGATTAAATATACGATCGTATTTAAAGTTCATATTTGCGAAGTTCAATTATTAAGTTTTAGCGACTCCGTCAAAAAAGCCTACTTTTCAACGAAGTTGTTATTATTATTATTGCTGTAATTCTTTATTGATGCGTCTAAAAATGTATTTTAAGTCTTGAAATGAAATAAAAATGAGTATTTTAACATTCTGAAGCCGGCATTTTATATTTAGAAAAGAAGATATTGAAATCTGGACATTTTTTTTATTGAGCAATCATACCTCGTCATTTTTTTTTATTTTAAAGAAAATGATGAATCTGATCTTTCGTCTTATTAATTTGTGGAATATATTTTAAATAAAATATTAGTGAAATATTGTGATAATTATCACTGAAAATTTGCTCACAAACGAAAAAGTGTATTTTTTTTCTTTCTTTTTCTTTCGAAGAGTTACTAAAAACAGCAGTTGAAACACGAATACAGTGTGTGTGTGTGTGTGTGTGTGTGTGTGTGTGTGTGTGTGTGTGTGATCGCAATCAATGAATGACTGGGTTAATCAATACTTCTTGTACAAGTGGATGAGCTGTTTTGCTTCTTACCCGGATGGAGGACTTAAAAAATAATTCAAAATATAGCTAGGTTTACTAATAAGTTTTCCCTTTTAAATATTTTTTTTTTTCGTTTATACTTTATTCGCTTAATAGTAAAAAAAAAAAAAAAAAATCGCTTTATTGAATTTACGTATAGACGAGAAACACACAGACACACAAGATGATGTCTGAAAGTTTTATTAATAGAGATGCTGAGCCGTTTTTTGGAAGTCGCGTTCCAAAAATATAACCGCAACAACGACAAAAAGCGTGCGTCCAATGTTACGTGTTTACAATTTTAATTTTAATATTAAAATAAAAATTAATTTAAGTTTTTTTTTTTTAATTCAATTAGTTAAGAAAAAGGTTAAAATATTCAATATGTATTCAATATTCATCAAAGTTAGATAGGAGAGAGAAGCAGTAAGCACACACAACAACACACCGTAACACACGTGATCTTTTCTCAGTTTTATTATTACACTGTCTTATTCCTGTATGAAACACAGGAATAATACATACAAATTCATATACACAAGCGCGCGCGTGTGTGTGTGAAGACAAAAAAAAAAAACTAAACACAGGAATAAATAATAAAAAACCAGAGCTTTATCAGTTTCCTTCGGATCAATGAACGTAACGAAACCGGTAAATGCTCTCGATTTTGATTATTTATTCCTGTGTTTAATTAGTCTTTCCTTTTGTCTTTTTCACACATCCTGTTTCCCCGGCATTTCATTCTATGCGTGCGCGTGAGACCAAATTTCTCTATTCATCTCTCTCTCTCTCTCTCTCTCTCTCTCTATATATATATATATATATTTTTTAATGATCGATTTAAAAAAAATAGGATGGGGGGGGGGGATGGAAGGCTTGATAATGCGCAAAACGATGAGGACAAATACGCAAAAAAAGGTAAGACTGGATTCGAAATTACGTCTTTTTCAGTTTCCGAAAGAATCGATAACCGAGAACCAAAAGGAGATGACGGAATCGAGAACCAGTTCAACTTCAAACAAAAACACAGACTAATTCCCTTTCTTTCTATTCCCATTTCTTCCTTATCAATTATGTGAAAAAAAAAAAAAACAATCAGATTTTAAAAAATTATAAATGAATCGAATTCGAAGATCCCAAATTCTAAATGTGCGAACACTAAGAAAAAGGGGGAATATTTTAAAGTTTTTGGTATTCGGAACGAGGGTTGGGCGATCTCCTTTCGAGTCACACATGTGACTCGTTGGGCAAATCACCCTGCACTTTGTCACCTGACAAGGATCAAAGAAACTAACAGAATAAATAAAAGACAAAAACAGAAATGGAAATAAAGGATTTTGTTGTTCGAAATATAAATAGCCCCCTCCCTAACACACACACACACACACACACACACACACACACACACACACACACACACACACACACACACTTAAATCAAAGATCCGCTAAAATTGCGACGAGAATGAAAAAAAAAAAAATTCAGTTATTTTTAATTTTCTCCCGACTTTCACTTTCCAAAATATGATGAACAACGAAGTGTGTATGTGTATATCTATAATATAAAGCTGAATGTGTGTGTGGTCACGAATAGGCTCCTATATAGTTGACTATTTAAAAAAAAAACTGATTACATATAATAGTAGAAGATGTATCGAGACACAGGAATGGGTATGTTTGATCTGGCAGAACAGTGGTTCATTAAAATTGTGGGGTCTGCGTTCGCGCCTGGTCCACAAAGTATGGAAATAAAAATTTAAAAAAAAAAAAACGTTTACAAATGTTTTTGATATAGATGTACATAATAATACTTTGATAAGCATGTTTTAACTTAAATAGGGATGGTATAATAAAATTGTGGGGTCTGCGTTCGCGCCTGGCCTCCATAGAAAGGAAATAGGCACAAACTTTAATAAAGACTTTTCATATCTATCTGCGTAAGTATACTTTGATAATTATGTTTCAGTTTGAAGAAATATAGTATAATAAAATTATGGGGTGTTCGTTCGCACCTGACCTTCCTAGAATGTAAATATGTCACAAAGTTTAACAAGGTTTTTTAATATAGATCCACAGAATATTGTGATAAGTGTTTCAGTGTGAACAGGTATGGTATAATAAATTATGGGGTTTATCTATTTTATTTTTACTTTCATCATATTTTGCTTTGGTTTTGATACCCCCAAATTCAACCCAAATTTACAACCCTTCCTTTCATAAATCAGAGTCCATTTTCTGTAGACTGTTTTTGAACCCAGTCAACGACAGGTACTTTTGCTAGTATATATATATATATATATATATATATATATATATATATATACACACACACACACACACACATACACATACATACATACTACATACATTATTCCTGCCATCAGTGGAAGATTTTGTTTTAAACAAAAGAAAATTAAAGGAATCGTTTATGGCATTGAAAAATATTCACATATTTTTTTCGATTCCAATAACGATTCTGATACACCCAAAAGTTGCGATTTTTCCGATTCCCGATTTCGATTAGTTATCCCAACATTAATATCTATCTATCTATCTATTTATATAAAGTAGTAGCGTTTGTGTGTATGTCTGTGTGTGTACAACTCTCCTATAGCTCACACCACTCGACCGATTATGATCAAATCTGGTATGATGATGGTCTCCGACCCAGAGATGGCACACACCATTTTTTAAGTTTAAGGTCAAAGATTAATGTTGGGGCTTTTCTAGTAATATATATGTGTGTGAGCTTTGCTAGTAATATATATGTGTGTGAGCTTTGCTAGTAATATATATGTGTGTGAGCTTTGCTAGTAATATATATTTGCTAGTGATATATATATATTTGTGTGAGCTTTGCTAGTGATATATATATATTTGTGTGAGCTTTGCTAGTAATATACATGTGTGTGAGCTTTGCTAGTAATATATATGTGTGTGAGCTTTGCTAGTAATATGTGTGTGAGCTTTGCTAGTAATATATATGTGTGTGAGCTTTGCTAGTAATATATATGTGTGTGAGCTTTGCTAGTAATATATATGTGTGTGAGCTTTGCTAGTAATATATGTGTGTGAGCTTTGCTAGTAATATATGTGTGTGAGCTTTGCTAGTAATATATATGTGTGTGAGCTTTGCTAGTAATATATGTGTGTGAGCTTTGCTAGTAATATATATGTGTGTGAGCTTTGCTAGTAATATATATGTGTGTGAGCTTTGCTAGTAATATATATGTGTGAGCTTTGCTAGTAATATATATGTGTGTGAGCTTTGCTAGTAATATGTGTGTGTGAGCTTTGCTAGTAATATATATGTGTGTGAGCTTTGCTAGTAATATATATGTGTGTGAGCTTTGCTAGTAATATATGTGTGTGAGCTTTGCTAGTAATATATGTGTGTGAGCTTTGCTAGTAATATATATGTGTGTGAGCTTTGCTAGTAATATGTGTGTGAGCTTTGCTAGTAATATGTGTGTGAGCTTTGCTAGTAATATATGTGTGTGAGCTTTGCTAGTAATATATATGTATGTGAGCTTTGCTAGTAATATATGTGTGTGAGCTTTGCTAGTAATATATATGGGTGTGAGCTTTGCTAGTAATATATATGTGTGTGTGAGCTTTGCTAGTAATATATATGTGTGTGAGTGCGCAAGAGTGTTTTACACTGTCTCTTCTGATATACTTATATAATTTCTAAATTATATTTTCAGACATTAAAATCTTAAAACAAAAAAGCAAAGAATACAACAGTAATGCGTGAAAAAAAAGGTTTTCCTTGTTTTCAGGAGCACAAACGAACGGAAATACTTGACTTTTGTTTTCAAACTTTATTTCAAACATAAAATTACTTTCTATCCAGCTTCAAAATTCAAAATTAATTCTGAATTTCGAAGAGTCACGATAATAAACACACGCCGGCCATTTGAAAAAATAAAAATGATTTGACATTCAACAAATTGTTCTTTTTTTTTCAAACAATTTCTGGGCGCATAATTTTATTTATAACATTTTTTAAAAGATTTATTTGAATAATTTAATTTGGATTCCATAATTTAATTTGGATTCCCTTTTTTCAACTAAGAGTGGCAGATACACCATCCCAGATGTGGCGAATGGTGGTTTTGTAGATGTACAGGATGCTGTCTCGTGTGTAATTTTTTAGCACAGTAGAGAAAGCCAACTTTTTTGCAGTAGTTTTTTTCAATGTCCTTAATGTATTTGTTCCAGTTCATATTGCCTGTGAATGTTAAGCCGAGGAGTTTGAAAAATGGGATTCTTTTTTTAACCTTAAGATCTTTTTAAACGAGCAACGTAAATCTTGTCTCTGATGAGTTGTTTGGTGAATTCCCACCAGTCAGCGAAACGAGTGTAAGACAAATTGTACTAATAATGAAATAAAATTAGTGTGGTGTGTGGTTTAGTATGTTTACTTCCAATATATATATATATATATATATATATATATATATGAGAGAGAAAGAGAAATTGTGGGTTTTTTTTGACGAGTTCTTGTGTGTCAACTGTATTGTACTTTTTACCTCAATTTGTACTTAGAAAGAATAAGGCTACAATAAATAAAACGTTACGAATGATATTGGGAAAAACACATTTTAAAATATTGTAAAAATCTACCAGAATTTATTTTTATTTCTTCAAAGCATACTGTAAAAAGGTTTTTGAAGTTAAACCAAGTATATAATTAACTTTAAATATAAATTGTCTGCTCAGTATATTCAGAAGTTATTTCTCTTGAAAAACAATTATCTCCCCTGAATTATACCGGGCAACAAGAGAATAAACTCTTCAATTTGTACGTACACACACAAAACATATAAACAGGCACATATATGATACTCAAACGGTATAAGTGCATATTTACACAGACAAGTGACTTTCTGCTTTGAAAATGACCGGCACTAGACTGTGTAGACTATACTGAAGAAATTTTTTTTTTTTTTTCAGTAATATCATCTACTGAATCTGTGTTTAAAGTTTTATTATTTTTACTTGAAAAAGTGCACATTTTTTTTTCATTTTATTTTATTTAATTTACTAGCAGATGTACCCGGCATTGCCCGGTATGAAATGTAACGTTAAATTCCTTAAAAAAAAAAAAAAAAAAAAAAAAAAAAAATATTCCTTAAAAAAGAAAGAAATCAGGATACGGACTCCATTCCATGTGTTCACTTCTTGTAAATAAAAAACATACTTGAGCTGAGATCGAAACCAAAACCTAAAGACAGTGAGTCAGGTATGATAACCATTACGCCAGCTTGATATGATCTTTAAAAAGTGTTTTCAAGCCTACTGATTCTTAACATAAGGAAACTGTCATGTGAACGATTCATGCATGCACAGTCATGAAACAGTTGACAAACAGATAAAAATTCGATGACTCCCCCCCCAAGCTTTAATTTTTCAATTTTGACCCAGATGAAAACCGATTAAAGAATTTTCCACATGTCTGAAAACCCTATATACAAAATTTCAAGTCTGTAAGTTTGTAGATCAAAAATTATTTCAGTATATAGGTTGAGTGTTATCCCCCCACACACACACATTTTCAGATTTTAGAGATTAACTTGTGAAAAGTTTATAGTTTTAGATAATGTTAAGTAAACATTCATTTTCTTTTCTATTTAGTTAATTAATTTTAACTTCATTATAAAAAAAAAATATTTTCAGTATTAATCTATTATATAAATCTCACCTGTCTGTTTAAATGTATGTATTTTTTTTTTTTTTTTTTTTTACATTTTCACCCCAAACAAAGCACATTGCCACTTCGATGTAGGGGGCTACTATCAGGACCTAAGCTACAGGGGTACTATGTAGGGAGTTGGGCAGCAAGATGTTTGTTCACATTACACTTGAACTTCTGCATGTCAGTACAGTTGGGGAAGCAGGGACCCAGAAGGGAATTCCAAAGTCTAGCAGTTCTGGGGAAGAAACTACTTGAGTAGAAAGCTCTCTTACATCTAAGGATCTCTACTGTGAATGGGTGGGATTTAGCTGCCTGTCAGGTTTGTCTAGGTATTTATGTCGAGGGGATATAAGTGCTTGCAGTTCGCCCGGAGAATCCACCATTAAAATACTTGTAGAACAGGCAGAGGGATGCAACATTTCGTCGATGGGACAGAGGCTGAAGCTTAGATGACAGTTTTCGACAGAGGCAACGGATCCTGACAAGATAGGTATCATTTTTAAGCCCAATGTCTCGGACGACAAATATAAAAAAATTGGCCCAAAACATTAATTCCTTTAACTTGGCCGTTTTGTACGATTAGGAGTCAATTTTTTTCGCCAACATTTTAGCAAGTCATCGTTATTGCTGGATAGACTTCGGTTAATTTTAACGCTTTTGACTTCCGGTCGCGTCATGAAGACATCGTCTAAGACGTCAGATTTCATTTCACTTTCTTTTCCGCCTTTGCATCACAGGTTCGAGCCTACCTGCCTAGTACCACTTTTTTTTTTTTTTTAAACCCCTCTCTTCACCCTGGCTGCCTACTGTTGTTTTGATTCCCTCCCCACTTGGTTACCATTTTTTTTCACACCTCTCCACATTCACGGGTTCGAGCCTGCCTGCCTACTACCACTTTTTTTTTGTTTTTTTTGCTCAACATACACCTCACAACACCCGGGCAACGCTGAGCAAAAAAGTTTCTGAAAATGAATATATCTCAATAAAAATAGTTTGTTTTTCAGATATTCTTATGTGTTGACTTACATTTGTGTTAGAGTTTTCAGATTAGGCTACACACCGTTTACTACGGGTAACTTGTTACATATTAGTGACCCTACGTCAGAAGCAATTAAGTTAATTAATGTGAATTTTGACAAGGGTCATATCGAGTGCATAATAAATCAGATCTGTAAAACAATCATTCTCAGGGTTGAATGAAAAATGGGTGACAAGGCAAGAACCACAGGTCAAACGGTAAACAAAACAAAATAGAGCAATGGCAGATGATGTCACATTTTCAAAGACAGAATTTTCAAGTCAGTTTCTTGGTGGAAGCCATGCAAATAAGACTCGATTCATGATGTAGAAAATTGATAATCTCAGCGAATGGTATCGATGTCTGTCCGCCTGCATCATTCAATTCGTCAAGTTAGTTAAGTTTAAGAAATAAATAACTAGTTACAATAACATTAATCTCTCTTTCTCCTAAATCCATTCTCTTCAAATATAACCTTGAAGAAAACTCAATGAACGTTTCCTTACGTCTTCTTTCTTCATAAAAATAGTTTTATTCGTCTTAGTTGAACAGATGAAACGATCGACGACCATTCATGAAAGGCGACGAAAAGAAACAGTGTCAGACAAGATAATAAAAAACTATGTATAAACAACACACGCGCATAATTATAAAGACTATTTTATTACTGACAATGTTACACACTTTCAAGGCCGGGAGTCGTTTGTTTGTATAAATATGCATTTGCACTATTCAAACCTAAGTTTGAGTTTTTCTGACGATGGGATCGAGCTGAATAAACATGTCCTGCCCAATTCTACCATCTACATGGTTTCCACTTCTCGTTGCAGTTTAGATATCTAAATGTGTTCCCTATTTACTTGTGCACTTCCCACGAGGGTAGAGTGGGACACAAGGTCGGTTTTTATGTTAAGAAATCCCCCCCCCAAAAAAAGACAAAATTAAGATGTCATTTATCTAGAAAAAATTCTCACCTACTAAGGAAAGAACAGATACTATACTTTGAATCATTCATATTCAGAAAATATATTTAAAATTTACATTAAAAAATATATGTAATAAATTACATCTCATACAAAAAAAAAAAAAACAAAAAGAAAAAAAAAACACGGTTAAGACCGATTTTTAAACAAATTCAACGTCGTTCGTACACATGTTTTTAAAATAACGGCATTTCTATACTGGTTTTCATAGTTTCATATTTGGTTGAAGGGTGTGACAGCAGTTGCTAAAACATTTCCCATCTCGCAAGAAATACCATAAAAGATCTACTCAAACCGATGGTGACTTAATAGACAAGAATATAAGTTGTAGCGATCTGTAATTGCACGGACACCGAGATATAGCCGTGGTAATTGTCTTTTTGTTATCCGTGTTAAAGAGAGGTTGCTAAAAACGCAATATCACATATTTCTTTGTTACATGAGTTTCTCAGAAGACATTAAATCCATAAAAATGTACAATAAAAACATTTCATTTCTTTCATGAATATTTTTGTGGAGCATTTGAGGACAGATTTTATTATTTTATAAAGCAAGAAGCTTTATACACAATCTTAAAAGTTTTGTTATAGCGAACTGGCTGTCTCTAGCCGGTCGATCGAGTGTCTCTATACTTTCAGGTTTGGTCTTAAACATTGACATCCCTACCCTCTGCTTTTTGTCTTAATTTTCTTCTAAGAACTTATTTCTATTTTTTTTTTAAAGTTAATTCATGGAATGCAATCGACGTCATTAAAAAATGAATAAAATTTTCTCTTTCTTTTAATAAAATCGATGAGACGTCTAATATGCAC
Source organism: Euprymna scolopes (assembly GCF_053919585.1). Lineage (NCBI taxonomy): Eukaryota > Metazoa > Mollusca > Cephalopoda > Sepiida > Sepiolidae > Euprymna > Euprymna scolopes. Next base: position 8,994,547 of record NC_136482.1, on the reverse strand, counting down.
TCTTTAACCCTTATCCTAGAGTGACCTCTGGGCCTTGATAAATGGTGATTCCTTTGTAAAATAAAAAAATTAAAAACAAAAAAACTGAAATTTAAATCATACAAATCATTTCATAGCGAAATAAACACGATACGAAATATATAAGTAAAATTATACAACAAAAATCCCTATGTTAAGCGATCGACGTTTCGACAACGTTAATTGTTCAATTATTGAACACATGACGAGATAACGTTGTGAAAGCGTAGACTGGTAGACACAGGGATTGTCTGATTATTATATAATTTTACTTATAAAAGCTCCACATATGTATTGAGGACTTTTGAAAAAACAAACACTTTTTTAGTGCAATACATTTGAACTTATTTAATAATATATATATTGAATGTGAAATGATGTATAATTATTCTTACAATCAAATAACGCCGCAGCTCACAAAAACATTGAAAGCCAAAGACTGGAGGTCTAAGACTTGAGTTTCGTCCTCCTTTAGGCTCATCAGTTAAATATATCTAAACTCAGGATTAGAAATCTTAATTGCTTGTGAGGCGAGCACCTTGCCACCTGAGCTACCATGCTATATACAATGAATTTTGATCCGCGTTAGTTAATAGACTTTTTTGGATGTGGCGGTGGTGACTCAGGTAGAAGGGTGCTCACCTCATCTGCAAGTGATTAGGGTTTCGCAGATTGAGTTTGGATATGTTCAACTGATGAGCCCAAAGGAGGGTAAAACTCAAGTCTTGGACTTCTGGTCTGTGGCTTTCATGGTTTGTGTAAGCTATGGTGTTGTTTGATTGTGGAAATAATACATATATATACACACACACACACTATTATATAAAAGGAACTTTGTGTGTGTTCATTCCCTATGGACTCTGAAACGGCTGGATCGATTTTTATAAAATTTCAAATGGAGAAGTATCTATAATCAATAATCGAGATATGAAAGAAAGAACAGGCGAAGTTGACCAAAGTTAACTCCTTACACAACCTAACATCACAAGTGCATTTGAGAAGTTTTATTACCACAAAAGCTGAAAGGCCCGATATATAAAATCAACAGTAGGTTCTTTGATATGACAGGGGCACATTCCAAATTAATGCTTCTATTTAAAGCACAAATGAACCATGATGCTTGACTTTCATTTCAAACTTTAATTCAAGCCATTATATCACCACACAAGCAGTAAGGCCAGCCATATAAAACCAACAGTAAATTCTTTCATATGACAAGGACGCATTTGAAATGAATGTTTCTGTTTAAAGCACAACTGAAGCATGATACTTACTTTTGCATTTTAAACTTTAATTCAAGCCATTATATTTAAAAAATAATTTTATAAAATTAACAGTAGGTTCTTTACAGTGCAATGTGTACTACAATATATTATGGACTAAGTCACTACAAGAGGCATATGAGCTTCCCCCCAGTGCGCTGCGATGGGTCCCAACTAGAGCAGGCAATCAATCGATTTGATTGAAAAATGGATGATTTCAGCGATTTCGATGACAATAAAAATCTGGGAGTGTGAAACAATCGTTGATCATCATTTAATCCCAGGCAACGTCGGTTCACCCTGCTAGTATATATATATATATATATATATATATATATATATATATATCGTGGTAGCAAATTCGATATCACGTATTGCCATAGATTGTTCATTTAATTCATACGTGAGCATATTGAATATTGCTTTTCAAACCCGACAGACTCTTACTCTCTCTCCAGCACAGTAATTGCAAATATGCTGTCCTATACAAGTTGTTGATAAGGTTTTTTTTTTCTTTTCTCCCCCAATATTCTCATCTTTTGTCTTTGCTGGGAATGCCAGACCTTCAATGGCTATCTATATATTCAAACCGAGAGATCTTTTTAAGATTCTAACCGTCCCTTTAAGTGCAATTGTTTGAATCTCTCTTGCACTTGATTCACGAGGTAGATTTTGAAATTTGTTTTTCATGAACCCATTTGCTACCATGATTACTGGAATGACAGATATTTTTCTAAGATTCCCGTTTCTGTTCATGTCATATTACCAGTCCCAGGACAATTATTCTCCTAATTTTATCTTGGAGACAAGTTAGAATAGCATTCCTAGGCGGCATTCATAATAAACGGATTGACAAGAATCCATGCAGAAATAGTAAAAAGATTCTCGATACTAACCATTTTAGTAACGTTATGTGTGGATTTTTTTCATAATAAACGGATAGAAAAGTGGTGGAAAACTGAATAATTAATTTTACCTGTCTTGGGACGGGTATAGTCTTCCGATTTTATTATAAGTTTTTAACATCAATGACTGGACTAATCCTTGACCAGAAATGTTGACGTGTACAAATATCGAGTGGTCGTTATTATCTTGACTATACCGCGTTCGCATATAAAAGTCATTAAAACTCGTCGCAGATTTAAAAAAAAAAAAAGATTCCTTTATAAGCAAAGGAAAATATGTTATGATAAATGAAAATGTGTTCAATAAAGTCACTTTCTAAAACGTTTCCTGATAACAATTTCTACTTCGTAGAATTCCATATTGTGTGACTAATTCATTAGTTTAAAGTTCATCCATCTTTGGGGCACTATTCGGCTAGTGTGACAAGCTTGGCATTTCAGTCTCACAGAGTTTAATACCATATGGACTTTGACGATCTTCTTTCATGAAACCAACTGCATTTAAAAATCCTATTAGGATAATTTCTACATTTTTTTTTTGTTTGTTTTACTTTTTGATCATCACTTGTTAAGGCGAAGAGCCGTTCGAGGACAAGTTTTAATGGGGAGATGAAATGACATCACCCGAAATTTGATTCGACTCCAAACAGGCAAGCTAAAAAGTAAGCCCCCAAGAGCTTAATAGGAAGGAAAAGATTACAATACTGGCTGGCAAAAAAATCTACCCTTAAATGGTTAGGGTTAGAAACCGATGGTTTATTATGACACTATCTCTAAAATGTAATTGTTGATTTCTTTCTTTTTTTAATCCTTGGAGAAACAGTAGAAGCAACATACCATTTTCTTCAATTGTTTTAATTATATAAAACAGGTGTGTGTGTGTGTGTGTGTGTGTGTGTGTGTGTGTGTGTGTGTGTGTGTGTGTGTGTGTGTTTAACCGACGAATTCTTAAACTACCGGTCACGTAACACTGAAGTTAACAGGAAATAGTACTCATACACCAAGTATGGCTTATAACGAGTAAAATTTTTGTTTGGATGGATGAATAACGCCTACAGAAATATGTTGGCAAATTGAAATGCAAAAATGTTCGTTTCAACTTGCCAACATATTTCTATTAGTTTTGCACATGCGTAAATCCATTCATAGCTTGAAGTGGTTTAAATTTGAAACCTTTCTTATCTATCTGTCAATAGCTCAAATGGTAAAGAATGCAGCTGGGGCACTAAATGTTTGGATTTCGATTCTAGCTGATGGCATCCAAGTCATTTATTTTTTTTAACTTTTGAAATCAGTATTATGTATTAGGTACAATAAAATATTAAATAGAGAAATGGCTAATAATAAATACGAAATCTACATGAATATATTTAAGTGTATTTTATGACTGGGCAATCCACTCCACCTCCCCGCTATTCAATAGAAATGGAACGTTGAAAAAAAAAAAAAAAAAAAAATGATTTAATCTTATGGCAAACATGTCCTATTGATAAGTTATCTCCCTTTTGCAAAAAAAAAAAAAAAAAAAAAAAAAAAAAAGCATTGCAAAATTACAAGTTCTTTTACTTGAATAAATCTCGGTTTAATTTAGATTGAAAATAAAAAAAAATATTAGCCTTGTAAACATAACGCTGAATACCTGAAAATCCTGTACCTCTATAAGGCCACCATTCGCCCATGTATGTAGTATTGTTGTCACATTTGGGCTGGTGCATCTGCTGCTAATCTCTCGCTCATAGACAAGGTTCAAAAAAGAGTCGCCAATCTGATAGACCCTGAACTGGCATCTAAGCTTCAGCCTCTATCCCATCGACGAAACGTTGCATCCCTCTGCCTTTTCTACAAGTATTTTAATGGTGAATGCTCTAACGAACTGCAGACACTTGTGCCCCCACGACGCAGACACCCTCGACAAACCCGACAGGCAGCTAAATCCCACCCCCACACAGTAGAGATCCCTAGATGTAAAAGATCTTTCTATTCCAGTAGTTTCTTCCCCAGAACCGCTAGACTCTGGAATTCCATTCCAGGTCCCTGCTTCCCCAACTGTACTGACATGCATCTTTTATAAGTCAGGATCTACATACCTTTATGTACAGTAAAGGTATATCTTGCAGCAGAACTACAGCTTACAATCCTGAAGAAAATGGACAAGCAGAGTGTTACAATGAAGTTATCTGGAATGCAATTACTATGACACTAAAATCTAGAAATCTACCAATGCAGTATTAGAAAGTGGTGCTACCTGATGTCTTACACTCAATGCTACAACACATGAGAAATTGTCTAGTTTTGCTAGACACACAACTCCTGGATCATCCATACCAACTTGGCTCAGTGAGTCAGGACCTGTGCTTTTGAAGAGGCATGTTCGTCATTCTGAAGAGATTCTTTGGTTGATTAAGTAGAACCTGTACAAGTAAATCCGGACTGTAATCTGTAAAGCACTTAGCTCTATCCCCATCAGAGTTCATAGCATCTTAGCATTGACACATTTAGTGAAATGTTTAAAAGCTCTCCTATGAAGAGTGTTGAGCATGTCTTGGAGCCGAGTTCTGCTCCATCCACTCTAGAAACTCTAAAAACAACTGAGCCTGTATTATGAAGATCATATACTGTTAAACCTGTAGATATGTTGAACTTGAAACGTATGCATAAATAAGCTATTATTCCCCTTGATGGGTTCATTGTTCTTTTAGGTGGAGGAGATTGTAATATAAATTCTAGTGTAATTTATGATGAAAGTGTTGGATATATTGTTGCAAGATGAAAACAAAAATTGTTGTGTTAAGAAAACAATAATCTATGGTTAGGCTTAAAAGTTACAGCCCTTGCTAAGCACCTACAATGACAGCAAATATCCAGAGTTTAGCCAAACTTTTGACATCATGTAGCTAGCAAGTGGTATGAAAACACTTCACTTTTGGGTTTGATGTACAGTTCTCCCGAGTTATTTACAGTTGCTTCATAGGATTCACATTCAGATATATTCATATATGTTTCTGGTGATATGCAATTAATGAAGATACCAAGTCTATCAACACTCAATATTGTGGGATGGTGTGATTCAGTATCAAAGAATATCTCCTAGGATGGTATGATTAAGTATCAAAGAATATCTCTTGAGATGGTATGATTCAGTATCAAAGAATATCTCCTGAGATGGTATGATTCAGTATCAAAGAATATCTCCTGGGATGGTGTGATTCAGTATCAAAGAATATCTCCTGGGATGGTATGATTCAGTATCAAAGAATATCTCCTGGGATGGTATGATTCAGTATCAAAGAATATCTCCTGGGATGGTGTGATTCAGTATCAAAGAATATCTCCTGGGAGGTGTGATTCAGTATCAAAGAATATCCCCTGGGATGGTGTGATTCAGTATCAAAGAATATCTCCTGGGATGGTGTGATTCAGTATCAAAGAATATCTCCTAGGATGGTGTGATTCAGTATCAAAGAACATCTCCTGGGATGGTGTGATTTAGTATCAAAGAATATCTCCTGGGATGGTGTGATTCAGTATCAAAGAATATCTCCTGGGATGGTGTGATTCAGTATCAAAGAATATCTCCTGGGATGGTGTGATTCAGTATCAAAGAACATCTCCTGGTATGGTATGATTCAGTATCAAAGAATATCTCCTGGGATTGTATGAGTTAGTATCAAAGAATATCTCCTGGGATTGTATGAGTCAGTATCAAAGAATATCTCCTGGGATTGTATGAGTCAGTATCAAAGAATATCTCCTGGGATTGTATGAGTTAGTATCAAAGAATATCTCCTGGGATTGTATGAGTTAGTATCAAAGAATATCTCCTGGGATGGTGTGATTCAGTATCAAAGAATATCTCCTGGGATTGTATGAGTCAGTATCAAAGAATATCTCCTGGGATTGTATGATTCAGTATCAAAGAACATCTCCTGGGATGGTGTGATTCAGTATCAAAGAATATCTCCTGGGATTGTATGAGTCAGTATCAAAGAATATCTCCTGGGATGGTGTGATTCAGTATCAAAGAATATCTCCTGGGATGGTGTGATTCAGTATCAAAGAATATCTCCTGGGATTGTATGAGTCAGTATCAAAGAATATCTCCTGGGATTGTATGATTCAGTATCAAAGAACATCTCCTGGGATGGTGTGATTCAGTATCAAAGAATATCTCCTGGGATTGTATGAGTCAGTATCAAAGAATATCTCCTGGGATGGTGTGATTCAGTATCAAAGAATATCTCCTGGAATGGTGTGATTCAGTATCAAAGAATATCTCCTGGGATTGTATGAGTCAGTATCAAAGAATATCTCCTGGGATTGTATGATTCAGTATCAAAGAATATCTCCTGGGATTGTATGAGTCAGTATCAAAGAATATCTCCTGGGATGGTGTGATTCAGTATCAAAGAACATCTCCTGGGATGGTATGATTCAGTATCAAAGAATATCTCCTGGGATGGTGTGATTCAGTATCAAAGAATATCTCCTGGGATTGTATGAGTCAGTATCAAAGAATATCTCCTGGGATTGTATGATTCAGTATCAAAGAACATCTCCTGGGATTGTATGATTCAGTATCAAAGAACATCTCCTGGGATTGTATGAGTCAGTATCAAAGAATATCTCCTGGGATTGTATGATTCAGTATCAAAGAATATCTCCTGGGATTGTATGATTCAGTATCAAAGAATATCTCCTGGGATTGTATGATTCAGTATCAAAGAACATCTCCTGGGATTGTATGAGTCAGTATCAAAGAATATCTCCTGGGATTGTATGATTCAGTATCAAAGAATATCTCCTGGGATTGTATGATTCAGTATCAAAGAACATCTCCTGGGATTGTATGAGTCAGTATCAAAGAATATCTCCTGGGATTGTATGATTCAGTATCAAAGAATATCTCCTGGGATTGTATGATTCAGTATCAAAGAACATCTCCTGGGATTGTATGAGTCAGTATCAAAGAATATCTCCTGGGATTGTATGAGTCAGTATCAAAGAACATCTCCTGGGATTGTATGAGTCAGTATCAAAGAATATCTCCTGGGATTGTATGATTCAGTATCAAAGAATATCTCCTGGGATTGTATGATTCAGTATCAAAGAACATCTCCTGGGATTGTATGATTCAGTATCAAAGAACATCTCCTGGGATTGTATGAGTCAGTATCAAAGAATATCTCCTGGGATTGTATGATTCAGTATCAAAGAACATCTCCTGGGATTGTATGATTCAGTATCAAAGAATATCTCCTGGGATTGTATGATTCAGTATCAAAGAACATCTCCTGGGATTGTATGATTCAGTATCAAAGAACATCTCCTGGGATTGTATGAGTCAGTATCAAAGAATATCTCCTGGGATTGTATGATTCAGTATCAAAGAACATCTCCTGGGATTGTATGATTCAGTATCAAAGAATATCTCCTGGGATTGTATGATTCAGTATCAAAGAACATCTCCTGGGATTGTATGAGTCAGTATCAAAGAATATCTCCTGGGATTGTATGATTCAGTATCAAAGAATATCTCCTGGGATTGTATGATTCAGTATCAAAGAACATCTCCTGGGATTGTATGATTCAGTATCAAAGAACATCTCCTGGGATTGTATGAGTCAGTATCAAAGAATATCTCCTGGGATTGTATGATTCAGTATCAAAGAATATCTCCTGGGATTGTATGATTCAGTATCAAAGAATATCTCCTGGGATTGTATGATTCAGTATCAAAGAACATCTCCTGGGATTGTATGAGTCAGTATCAAAGAATATCTCCTGGGATTGTATGATTCAGTATCAAAGAATATCTCCTGGGATTGTATGATTCAGTATCAAAGAACATCTCCTGGGATTGTATGAGTCAGTATCAAAGAATATCTCCTGGGATTGTATGATTCAGTATCAAAGAATATCTCCTGGGATTGTATGATTCAGTATCAAAGAACATCTCCTGGGATGGTGTGATTCAGTATCAAAGAATATCTCCTGGGATTGTATGAGTCAGTATCAAAGAATATCTCCTGGGATTGTATGATTCAGTATCAAAGAATATCTCCTGGGATTGTATGAGTCAGTATCAAAGAATATCTCCTGGGATGGTGTGATTCAGTATCAAAGAACATCTCCTGGGATGGTATGATTCAGTATCAAAGAATATCTCCTGGGATTGTATGATTCAGTATCAAAGAACATCTCCTGGGATGGTGTGATTCAGTATCAAAGAATATCTCCTGGGATTGTATGAGTCAGTATCAAAGAATATCTCCTGGGATGGTGTGATTCAGTATCAAAGAATATCTCCTGGGATTGTATGAGTCAGTATCAAAGAATATCTCCTGGGATGGTGTGATTCAGTATCAAAGAACATCTCCTGGGATGGTATGATTCAGTATCAAAGAATATCTCCTGGGATTGTATGATTCAGTATCAAAGAACATCTCCTGGGATGGTGTGATTCAGTATCAAAGAATATCTCCTGGGATTGTATGAGTCAGTATCAAAGAATATCTCCTGGGATGGTGTGATTCAGTATCAAAGAATATCTCCTGGGATTGTATGAGTCAGTATCAAAGAATATCTCCTGGGATGGTGTGATTCAGTATCAAAGAACATCTCCTGGGATGGTATGATTCAGTATCAAAGAATATCTCCTGGGATTGTATGATTCAGTATCAAAGAACATCTCCTGGGATGGTGTGATTCAGTATCAAAGAATATCTCCTGGGATTGTATGAGTCAGTATCAAAGAATATCTCCTGGGATGGTGTGATTCAGTATCAAAGAATATCTCCTGGGATTGTATGATTCAGTATCAAAGAACATCTCCTGGGATGGTGTGATTCAGTATCAAAGAATATCTCCTGGGATTGTATGATTCAGTATCAAAGAATATCTCCTGGGATTGTATGATTCAGTATCAAAGAACATCTCCTGGGATTGTATGAGTCAGTATCAAAGAATATCTCCTGGGATTGTATGATTCAGTATCAAAGAATATCTCCTGGGATTGTATGATTCAGTATCAAAGAACATCTCCTGGGATGGTGTGATTCAGTATCAAAGAATATCTCCTGGGATTGTATGAGTCAGTATCAAAGAATATCTCCTGGGATTGTATGATTCAGTATCAAAGAATATCTCCTGGGATTGTATGAGTCAGTATCAAAGAATATCTCCTGGGATGGTGTGATTCAGTATCAAAGAACATCTCCTGGGATGGTATGATTCAGTATCAAAGAATATCTCCTGGGATTGTATGATTCAGTATCAAAGAACATCTCCTGGGATGGTGTGATTCAGTATCAAAGAATATCTCCTGGGATTGTATGAGTCAGTATCAAAGAATATCTCCTGGGATGGTGTGATTCAGTATCAAAGAATATCTCCTGGGATTGTATGAGTCAGTATCAAAGAATATCTCCTGGGATGGTGTGATTCAGTATCAAAGAACATCTCCTGGGATGGTATGATTCAGTATCAAAGAATATCTCCTGGGATTGTATGAGTTAGTATCAAAGAATATCTCCTGGGATTGTATGAGTCAGTATCAAAGAATATCTCCTGGGATGGTGTGATTCAGTATCAAAGAATATCTCCTGGGATTGTATGAGTCAGTATCAAAGAATATCTCCTGGGATTGTATGAGTTAGTATCAAAGAATATCTCCTGGGATTGTATGAGTCAGTATCAAAGAATATCTCCTGGGATGGTGTGATTCAGTATCAAAGAATATCTCCTGGGATGGTGTGATTCAGTATCAAAGAATATCTCCTGGGATTGTATGAGTCAGTATCAAAGAATATCTCCTGTGATGGTGTGATTCAGTATCAAAGAATATCTCCTGGGATTGTATGAGTCAGTATCAAAGAATATCTCCTGGGATTGTATGAGTCAGTATCAAAGAATATCTCCTGTGATGGTGTGATTCAGTATCAAAGAATATCTCCTGGGATGGTGTGATTCAGTATCAAAGAATATCTCCTGGGATTGTATGAGTCAGTATCAAAGAATATCTCCTGGGATTGTATGAGTCAGTATCAAAGAATATCTCCTGTGATGGTGTGATTCAGTATCAAAGAATATCTCCTGGGATGGTGTGATTCAGTATCAAAGAATATCTCCTGGGATGGTGTGATTCAGTATCAAAGAATATCTCCTGGGATGGTGTGATTCAGTATCAAAGAATATCTCCTGGGATGGTGTGATTCAGTATCAAAGAATATCTCCTGGGATGGTGTGATTCAGTATCAAAGAATATCTCCTGGGATTGTATGAGTTAGTATCAAAGAATATCTCCTGGGATTGTATGAGTCAGTATCAAAGAATATCTCCTGGGATGGTGTGATTCAGTATCAAAGAATATCTCCTGGGATTGTATGAGTCAGTATCAAAGAATATCTCCTGGGATGGTGTGATTCAGTATCAAAGAATATCTCCTGGGATGGTGTGATTCAGTATCAAAGAATATCTCCTGGGATTGTATGAGTCAGTATCAAAGAATATCTCCTGGGATGGTGTGATTCAGTATCAAAGAATATCTCCTGGGATTGTATGAGTCAGTATCAAAGAATATCTCCTGTGATGGTGTGATTCAGTATCAAAGAATATCTCCTGGGATTGTATGAGTCAGTATCAAAGAATATCTCCTGTGATGGTGTGATTCAGTATCAAAGAATATCTCCTGGGATGGTGTGATTCAGTATCAAAGAATATCTCCTGGGATGGTGTGATTCAGTATCAAAGAATATCTCCTGGGATGGTGTGATTCAGTATCAAAGAATATCTCCTGGGATTGTATGAGTCAGTATCAAAGAATATCTCCTGGGATGGTGTGATTCAGTATCAAAGAATATCTCCTGGGATTGTATGAGTCAGTATCAAAGAATATCTCCTGGGATGGTGTGATTCAGTATCAAAGAACATCTCCTGGGATGGTATGATTCAGTATCAAAGAATATCTCCTGGGATTGTATGAGTTAGTATCAAAGAATATCTCCTGGGATTGTATGAGTCAGTATCAAAGAATATCTCCTGGGATGGTGTGATTCAGTATCAAAGAATATCTCCTGGGATTGTATGAGTCAGTATCAAAGAATATCTCCTGGGATTGTATGAGTTAGTATCAAAGAATATCTCCTGGGATTGTATGAGTCAGTATCAAAGAATATCTCCTGGGATGGTGTGATTCAGTATCAAAGAATATCTCCTGGGATGGTGTGATTCAGTATCAAAGAATATCTCCTGGGATTGTATGAGTCAGTATCAAAGAATATCTCCTGTGATGGTGTGATTCAGTATCAAAGAATATCTCCTGGGATTGTATGAGTCAGTATCAAAGAATATCTCCTGGGATTGTATGAGTCAGTATCAAAGAATATCTCCTGTGATGGTGTGATTCAGTATCAAAGAATATCTCCTGGGATGGTGTGATTCAGTATCAAAGAATATCTCCTGGGATTGTATGAGTCAGTATCAAAGAATATCTCCTGGGATTGTATGAGTCAGTATCAAAGAATATCTCCTGTGATGGTGTGATTCAGTATCAAAGAATATCTCCTGGGATGGTGTGATTCAGTATCAAAGAATATCTCCTGGGATGGTGTGATTCAGTATCAAAGAATATCTCCTGGGATGGTGTGATTCAGTATCAAAGAATATCTCCTGGGATGGTGTGATTCAGTATCAAAGAATATCTCCTGGGATGGTGTGATTCAGTATCAAAGAATATCTCCTGGGATTGTATGAGTTAGTATCAAAGAATATCTCCTGGGATTGTATGAGTCAGTATCAAAGAATATCTCCTGGGATGGTGTGATTCAGTATCAAAGAATATCTCCTGGGATTGTATGAGTCAGTATCAAAGAATATCTCCTGGGATGGTGTGATTCAGTATCAAAGAATATCTCCTGGGATGGTGTGATTCAGTATCAAAGAATATCTCCTGGGATTGTATGAGTCAGTATCAAAGAATATCTCCTGGGATGGTGTGATTCAGTATCAAAGAATATCTCCTGGGATTGTATGAGTCAGTATCAAAGAATATCTCCTGTGATGGTGTGATTCAGTATCAAAAAATATCTCCTGGGATTGTATGAGTCAGTATCAAAGAATATCTCCTGTGATGGTGTGATTCAGTATCAAAGAATATCTCCTGGGATGGTGTGATTCAGTATCAAAGAATATCTCCTGGGATTGTATGAGTCAGTATCAAAGAATATCTCCTGGGATTGTATGAGTCAGTATCAAAGAATATCTCCTGTGATGGTGTGATTCAGTATCAAAGAATATCTCCTGGGATGGTGTGATTCAGTATCAAAGAATATCTCCTGGGATGGTGTGATTCAGTATCAAAGAATATCTCCTGGGATGGTGTGATTCAGTATCAAAGAATATCTCCTGGGATGGTGTGATTCAGTATCAAAGAATATCTCCTGGGATTGTATGAGTTAGTATCAAAGAATATCTCCTGGGATTGTATGAGTCAGTATCAAAGAATATCTCCTGGGATGGTGTGATTCAGTATCAAAGAATATCTCCTGGGATTGTATGAGTCAGTATCAAAGAATATCTCCTGGGATGGTGTGATTCAGTATCAAAGAATATCTCCTGGGATGGTGTGATTCAGTATCAAAGAATATCTCCTGGGATTGTATGAGTCAGTATCAAAGAATATCTCCTGGGATGGTGTGATTCAGTATCAAAGAATATCTCCTGGGATTGTATGAGTCAGTATCAAAGAATATCTCCTGGGATGGTGTGATTCAGTATCAAAGAATATCTCCTGGGATTGTATGAGTTAGTATCAAAGAATATCTCCTGGGATTGTATGAGTCAGTATCAAAGAATATCTCCTGGGATGGTATGATTCAGTATCAAAGAATATCTCCTGGGATTGTATGAGTCAGTATCAAAGAATATCTCCTGGGATGGTGTGAGTCAGTATCAAAGAATATCTCCTGGGATGGTGTGATTCAGTATCAAAGAATATCTCCTGGGATGGTGTGATTCAGTATCAAAGAATATCTCCTGGGATGGTGTGATTCAGTATCAAAGAATATCTCCTGGGATTTTATGAGTTAGTATCAAAGAATATCTCCTGGGATTGTATGAGTCAGTATCAAAGAATATCTCCTGGGATGGTGTGATTCAGTATCAAAGAATATCTCCTGGGATGGTGTGATTCAGTATCAAAGAATATCTCCTGGGATTTTATGAGTTAGTATCAAAGAATATCTCCTGGGATTGTATGAGTCAGTATCAAAGAATATCTCCTGGGATGGTGTGATTCAGTATCAAAGAATATCTCCTGGGATGGTGTGATTCAGTATCAAAGAATATCTCCTGGGATTTTATGAGTTAGTATCAAAGAATATCTCCTGGGATTGTATGAGTCAGTATCAAAGAATATCTCCTGGGATGGTGTGATTCAGTATCAAAGAATATCTCCTGGGATGGTGTGATTCAGTATCAAAGAATATCTCCTGGGATTTTATGAGTTAGTATCAAAGAATATCTCCTGGGATTGTATGAGTCAGTATCAAAGAATATCTCCTGGGATGGTGTGATTCAGTATCAAAGAATATCTCCTGGGATTGTATGAGTTAGTATCAAAGAATATCTCCTGGGATGGTGTGATTCAGTATCAAAGAATATCTCCTGGGATTGTATGAGTCAGTATCAAAGAATATCTCCTGGGATGGTGTGATTCAGTATCAAAGAATATCTCCTGGGATTGTATGAGTTAGTATCAAAGAATATCTCCTGGGATGGTGTGATTCAGTATCAAAGAATATCTCCTGGGATTGTATAAGTCAGTATCAAAGAATATCTCCTGGGATGGTGTGATTCAGTATCAAAGAATATCTCCTGGGATTGTATGAGTCAGTATCAAAGAATATCTCCTGGGATTTTATGAGTTAGTATCAAAGAATATCTCCTGTGATTGTATGAGTCAGTATCAAAGAATATCTCCTGGGATGGTGTGATTCAGTATCAAAGAATATCTCCTGGGATGGTGTGATTCAGTATCAAAGAATATCTCCTGGGATTGTATGAGTCAGTATCAAAGAATATCTCCTGGGATTGTATGAGTCAGTATCAAAGAATATCTCCTGGGATTGTATGAGTCAGTATTAAAGAATATCTCCTGGGATGGTGTGATTCAGTATCAAAGAATATCTCCTGGGATTGTATGAGTTAGTATCAAAGAATATCTCCTGGGATGGTGTGATTCAGTATCAAAGAATATCTCCTGGGATGGTGTGATTCAGTATCAAAGAATATCTCCTGGGATGGTGTGATTCAGTATCAAAGAATATCTCCTGGGATTGTATGAGTCAGTATCAAAGAATATCTCCTGGGATGGTGTGATTCAGTATCAAAGAATATCTCCTGGGATTGTATGAGTTAGTATCAAAGAATATCTCCTGGGATGGTGTGATTCAGTATCAAAGAATATCTCCTGGGATGGTGTGATTCAGTATCAAAGAATATCTCCTGGGATGGTGTGATTCAGTATCAAAGAATATCTCCTGGGATTGTATGAGTCAGTATCAAAGAATATCTCCTGGGATGGTGTGATTCAGTATCAAAGAATATCTCCTGGGATTGTATGAGTCAGTATTAAAGAATATCTCCTGGGATGGTGTGATTCAGTATCAAAGAATATTTCCTGGGATTGTATGAGTCAGTATCAAAGAATATCTCCTGGGATGGTGTGATTCAGTATCAAAGAATATCTCCTGGGATGGTGTGATTCAGTATCAAAGAATATCTCCTGGGATTGTATGAGTCAGTATCAAAGAATATCTCCTGGGATGGTGTGATTCAGTATCAAAGAATATCTCCTGGGATGGTGTGATTCAGTATCAAAGAATATCTCCTGGGATTGTATGAGTCAGTATCAAAGAATATCTCCTGGGATGGTGTGATTCAGTATCAAAGAATATCTCCTGGGATTGTATGAGTTAGTATCAAAGAATATCTCCTGGGATGGTGTGATTCAGTATCAAAGAATATCTCCTGGGATGGTGTGATTCAGTATCAAAGAATATCTCCTGGGATTGTATGAGTCAGTATCAAAGAATATCTCCTGGGATGGTGTGATTCAGTATCAAAGAATATCTCCTGGGATGGTGTGATTCAGTATCAAAGAATATCTCCTGGGATTGTATGAGTCAGTATCAAAGAATATCTCCTGGGATGGTGTGATTCAGTATCAAAGAATATCTCCTGGGATGGTGTGATTCAGTATCAAAGAATATCTCCTGGGATTGTATGAGTCAGTATCAAAGAATATCTCCTGGGATGGTATGATTCAGTATCAAAGAATATCTCCTGGGATTGTATGAGTTAGTATCAAAGAATATCTCCTGGGATTGTATGAGTCAGTATCAAAGAATATCTCCTGGGATGGTGTGATTCAGTATCAAAGAATATCTCCTGGGATGGTGTGATTCAGTATCAAAGAATATCTCCTGGGATTGTATGAGTCAGTATCAAAGAATATCTCCTGGGATTGTATGAGTTAGTATCAAAGAATATCTCCTGGGATTGTATGAGTCAGTATCAAAGAATATCTCCTGGGATGGTGTGATTCAGTATCAAAGAATATCTCCTGGGATTGTATGAGTTAGTATCAAAGAATATCTCCTGGGATTGTATGAGTCAGTATCAAAGAATATCTCCTGGGATGGTGTGATTCAGTATCAAAGAATATCTCCTGGGATGGTGTGATTCAGTATCAAAGAATATCTCATGGGATTGTATGAGTCAGTATCAAAGAATATCTCCTGGGATGGTATGATTCAGTATCAAAGAATATCTCCTGAGATGGTATGATTCAGTATCAAAGAATATCTCCTGGGATTGTATGAGTCAGTATCAAAGAATATCTCCTGGGATGGTGTGATTCAGTATCAAAGAATATCTCCTGAGATGGTTTGATTCAGTATCAAAGAATATCTCCTGGGATTGTATGAGTCAGTATCAAAGAATATCTCCTGGGATGGTGTGATTCAGTATCAAAGAATATCTCCTGGGATTGTATGAGTTAGTATCAAAGAATATCTCCTGGGATTGTATGAGTCAGTATCAAAGAATATCTCCTGGGATGGTGTGATTCAGTATCAAAGAATATCTCCTGGGATGGTGTGATTCAGTATCAAAGAATATCTCCTGGGATTGTATGAGTCAGTATCAAAGAATATCTCCTGGGATTGTATGAGTTAGTATCAAAGAATATCTCCTGGGATTGTATGAGTTAGTATCAAAGAATATCTCCTGGGATTGTATGAGTCAGTATCAAAGAATATCTCCTGGGATGGTGTGATTCAGTATCAAAGAATATCTCCTGGGATGGTGTGATTCAGTATCAAAGAATATCTCCTGGGATGGTATGATTCAGTATCAAAGAATATCTCCTGGGATTGTATGAGTCAGTATCAAAGAATATCTCCTGGGATGGTGTGATTCAGTATCAAAGAATATCTCCTGGGATGGTGTGATTCAGTATCAAAGAATATCTCCTGGGATTTTATGAGTCAGTATCAAAGAATATCTCCTGGGATGGTGTGATTCAGTATCAAAGAATATCTTCTGGGATGGTATGATTCAGTATCAAAGAATATCTTCTGGGATGGTATGATTCAGTATCAAAGAATATCTCCTGGGATGGTATGATTCAGTATCAAAGAATATCTTCTGGGATGGTGTGATTCAGTATCAAAGAATATCTCCTGGGATGGTGTGATTCAGTATCAAAGAATATCTCCTGGGATGGTATGATTCAGTATCAAAGAATATCTTCTGGGATGGTATGATTCAGTATCAAAGAATATCTCCTGGGATTGTATGAGTCAGTATCAAAGAATATCTCCTGGGATGGTATGATTCAGTATCACACTCTGGACAAAGTTCTGAAATGTTCTCAATCAATGTTGTCACTCCTGCACTGCCTTTGGTGAACCTGGATCCTTCTCAAATCTGTCAGGCCTCAGTAGGTGGTCCATGGCTAATCAAAAAAAAAATTAACTCATTAAATTGTGGTGTTAAAAAAACAACTATAACCTATGATTAGATTTCAAAATTAGTTCTTGCTGTTATTGAAGGTGCTCACACATCATTGTCACTGTTGATTTAATATTATTAATATTAATATTCAGGAAAGTTGAAGAAAGGTACAAAGTAATTAAGACCTTCTGCAAATTACAAGAAGTCCAATTTCTATAAATGTAGGATAGTTTTACCCTATTGGTTCATTAAGTGGTAAAACTAGACTGAAATAAATCCTACCACCAGCGTTCAATTTTCATGGTTTTAACAGGTTAGTCAAAAAAAAAAAAAAAACCCTTTAAGAGTAAATTTGGGAAGGTGGGAGTTAGAAGGCTGGCTGATAAAAAGTTTATCCCTCAAATGGCTAAATTGTTGGTCAGAATGTACTGCTGAACATTTTATTCAATCTTTGAAGAAGCAGAAGGAGCAATATACCGTTTTTTATGTCATTCAATAGAAATGAACAGCTAAATAGATTGTATTTTTCCGTTGAATTGTTAGTTTGTATCAAAGATTAATGAAAACAAAAATAAGGACGACTTCATTTCAAGATGTTCTAAATATTCAAACTTTATTCTAACAGAATTTCATTGGATACGTAATCCTTCTGAAGAGACATCAAGAAATTATTTCTCAGTTTAGGATGGGGAAAAAATCTCAAGTTTTATCTATAAATGATTGAACTTTAATAACCAAGAAATGAATTGACATTAATCTCAGGAATTATATTGATTAATAGAATTAATTGGTTCAAGATATTTGGGGTCAACTAAAAATCAAATTTATTGAGCAGAGTTTTTTTTCTCGGGTGGTATAATAGGAATAAGCAAATGTGTAATCATGATTAAAGAAACATGTTTTCATCCTGTTTTTGGCTTCAAATTTGTTAGAACTGAAAGAACAGACATGGTTGCAATAACGGATGCATTGTAGTTATCAAATCGAAACATGATTTGGAACAAATATATAGAAGACATTGTCAAGGCTGCTGTAAAGAAGATGTCCTCTCTCTACTTTAGTAGAAAACTACCCACATCCACCAGTATCCTATATCTCTACAAAACCACCTTTAACCTATGCATGGAGTTTTGTTGCGACGTATGGGTCAGTGTATCGACCCTTAATCTTTATTGAAAAGAGTCCCAAAAAAGAGTCTCCAATCTAATAGGTCTTGTCAACCCCTGTCCCATCACTGTAATGTTGCATCTTTGTGCTTGTTTTACAAGAACTTTAATGGAATGTGCTATAATAAACGTTGCATTGGTGCCCCCTCAGCGTAAATACTCCCGACTAACCTGACAAAAATCACATGCCTTCACATGTGTGTGTGTATACATTATATATAAACGAAAACAAGTTTCTTAGTTTTTTTCATTGCATTGTTTTGTTTTTAGTAATTATGCAGAGAAGGATCATGAAATTCAATTTTTACGGTATCTTTTGTTTATTAAAATGTTATGTGAAACTACAGTCTAGTTGAAACAAAAAAAACATTTCTTAGTTATTTGATTTCATTATTAACATATTCGTAACAAGCACAGAGTAGGTAAAAATTAAAACAAGCTTATTATTAGTTGTTTTTGTTTTTTTCTTGCTAGGGTGGACAGTCGACTCGCTAGTTTTGTTTTGCTAAAATTTGTGTTCTGTTCCATTTTTTACATCCATTTGCGGCCGCCATCTTGCATACAAGATAAAGATTGTCTATTCCTTGTATTTTTCTATAATATTTTGTTAAATAAGGAAATACTTTGTGTAGTGATGTGTAAAAAAGAATGAAGTAAGAGAAAACAGGAATGCCTTTGATAAATGTTTTATTGAGTTAAAGTTAATACATGCTCTCACTATAATCGAGTTAATATGGCGGAACAGCTACTTCCGGGCAAGGGGGATAAATACAATATTTATAAGGAACTAAGGAACCAAATTATAACATTTTTCCCTTCAATGATTATTAAGTATCGAGTTATAAAGAGGATAATTAACATTAGTCTGCCCAGCACTAAGTTACTAAGTCCTTATATTTACTTGGGAATCGTTGCATTCTGGATGACCTCAATACCAACTCGCTGGGATTTTGATTCCCAGCGTCAACTTCTTTGATTTCTTCAAGATCGGGCAAAGAATTCTTTTCCTCCACATTGGTCGTGTTTTCATCAATAGGCAGCCCTTTAAAAGTCTTAGGACTTGCAGGATTGCTTTTAGTACAAAGAGCTTCATTAAGCTAGGCAAATTTGGGTTTCAGATACCGGCAGGAGGAGCAAGAGTTGGTTATGTTTTTAACTTGTTCCAAAGAGTATAGGAGGTTCCTTAACACCAGGATGGTATAGTCTAACATGTAAATTGCAAAGGTCTTATAGACTGAATTAGAGCAGAGATGTGAGAGAATGTGTCAGTAGCTGCATTTTCCGTTCCCAGATGGTAGACGATACTGAATTTATACTGTGACAGTTCAATCCGCCAATGACATAGCTTATCATTTTTGATTTTGGATTTCCTACTGCTGTCGAACATGAAACTAATGCTCTTTTGGTCTGTAATGACTTTGAAGTGTCTTCCGAGTAGAAAGTATCACCACTTCCAGAGAGCTTTGACAATAGCAGAGCTTCCTTTTCAACAGCATAATGTTAAATTTTTTCCGGGTTTAGCATCCGTGAAAAGTATGCACCAGGTCAACCTTGTTGGATTAATGTAGCAGCTATGCAGTAATTACTTGCACCTGTTTCTACTTCAAATTCTTATTTGGGTCAACTGTTATTAGTGCAGCATTTTTTAGATGAGTCTTCAATGTTTGAAAAGAGTTAAGACAGATGGGGGAGTGGAAACCCTTTGTTGTGGTCTTTGGTAATCAGGAGCAATTTGATTGTTTTGGATTGTGTAACCAAGTAAGGTGATCGAGGTAGCTGACATGACGCTCGTACTTTGGTTCAGCAACATGTTGTATCTTTTTGTTGATGTTGATCTTTGAAGATTGTAGTCGTGGTCTTTTTTTTATCCTTTCTGCATATTGTGATGTTGCCTACGTACACGAAGGTGTCTATCAAATTCTCCTTGATGATGTCATCAATACATCTTTGGTATGCACTTACTTCATTAGTGATGCCAAAAGATAGACGAGACAACTGGCACAGTTTTCCACTTACTTCAAAGGCAGTGTATTTTCGATCAGTGTGACTTATCGGTATTTGGTGGTATGCAGACTTCAGGTTGAGTGTTGTGAAGATATTATAGCATGCTACATCGCCAATCATTTTATTGATGTTAGGCATGGAATAGGTGTCAAGTTCTGTAAATCTATTTATGATATCACTGTAGTTGACAACCATTCTTTTTTTGTGAGTTTTGTTGGAGGTCACAAGAACTTGAGTTCGCCAAGGAGATATAGAGGGCTCTATTATGCCTTCTCTCAACTGGCAGCTTCCTCTCTTATGAATTTGTTGTCAGCAATGGTGTGACGACGAGATTTGGTTGCAATAGGAGTTGTACGTGGAGAGAGATGAGAAAAGAGAGGAGGAGGAGGAATGTTTATGGATGGAAAAGAGTCGTTCTTGTTAAAAGCTCTAATGACGAGTTCATCCCCAGGACCGTCAAATTTCAGGATCATTCATTTGTACTTTTTTAAAAATGTCTTTCTTGATAATCATGTCGATAAAAAAATTTTTGATTACCTCCAATGTCATGCCAGGATGGCTCTTATTATTTAGAGCAATGTCAACAATGGTTTCCCCAATAATTTTGGCGTGTTGGTTAGGATCTGCCAACTCTATGGTTTTTTGTTTAGGTATAATGAAAAGCTTCAGTTTTTTGGGGTTTTATTTCGCAGTATTTTGGTTGATAAACGTCCCCACGCTACCATAATCTACCATAACGTTAACGATATGGCCATTTATTTTACACTTAGTAAACGTAACATATTTTGCTTCGATTCCTACTCGGGCGATATTAGGTGAGAGCGAGTCCGGATCGTATGATACAGCAGCAGCAGCAGAAGGGAAGATTTACATACCTTAGCCCAATAAACGTTCTTTTTCATTTCCTACACTCAGTGTTACATATCCAGCATAGCGCTTGTGGATGCCGTGAGTTCCTACAGAAGAAACAAATTCCTTTCGGATGAGTATCTCCCTTTATAGCAGCTAAATAGGCATCTTCTGACGGAATTACAGTAGCAGTTACGTTAAGGTTGTTTTCGTAGCATACAGAATGTTTCTCCACTTGTTCCTGGGATCTGGCCATTGCATAGGTCTCTTGTGATGTTAGGAATGGTTTTTCGAGCAAGCACTGATGAATAGATGAGGAGGAGATGACATTAATAAAAGAGTCTCGAACATATTGTTTCTTATTCTCTTCTGTGGTTACGGCTTGGAATTCACACGATTTAGCAAGTACTTCTAATTGTTGCATAAATGCGTTGATAGTCTGTGCCAGTTGTTGTTTGTTTGCAAATAATCAATGTCTATTGTATACAACATTTGTCGGCTTAATGTAGGCAGTGTTTAGAGCTTTTAATGTGCTGTTATAGTCTGTAGCATTGCTTATTACTTCATAGATCGCTGCTGAAATAGAGTTGATTCAGGCGAAGAAGTTTTCAGGATTATTTTCAATTTCGCCATTGTCTGTGGTACGTATATAGTTTTCGAAGGTTAATTTCCAGTGTTTGTAAACTTTCTCTGAATTCGGAGCAGTGGGTTTCACGTCAAATCTGTCAGGCCATAATAGTCTGTTTTTCTTTTATTTTAAGTTGATAAAAAAATTTTTAAGGGGTTAAAACATTATAAACAACAACAAAAAAAGTAAATTTATTATTATATTTGTGTAGCCAATTAATTTAACAATGTTTTTATAATTTGAATTATACGTTTTTGTTTTGAAAAATATTTAGTTTCCTTTGTTTATTTACTTGTTTATTTACTTGTTTAGTCTAAAACTAATAGCAGCAGTTTAAAATTAGACCTTTGATTGTAGTTCCATGAAAATAAATATTTTGAGGGTATTTTGGAATTTTTAAGGTTATCATGTTATCAAATGCCAGCGGGGGGGGGGGATATTACGACCCCTCCGGGCGGCAACAACAGTTGCTACATCACTGCCAAGAGACAACAAGAAAGTTATACTATAACATATTTAAATGATCAATTAGGGAGAGGAAAATTAATGTCCTTTTAATATTTATGCATCTCATATAGAGATCAAGTGTTAATTTCAAGGAGGTCCTCTTGATTTTTGAGAACTGCGACTGAAGTAAAATAAAACAAATATATATATAGATATAAAAAAAGAATAAAAATAGACAAAGAAATAAAATTAAAAAACATAAATAAAAGCATTACCCCCCCCCGCCTCTAACATACACACACAACGCCCACCATATCTTTATGTAGCTAGAATGAGTTTGCTAGGTTCCCACTTCTGATATGAGCCTAAAAAAGGGTAGGTTGCGGTTTCCAGACTCTTCAGCTCAAGTTAACAAATGTTTCCAACTTTTTAACCTAATTTGTACTAATTACCGCTAACTGTTTTCTTATTACAGCTTTGACTTCTTGTCTTGCTTTTTTGTTCTGTTCTGAAATCTTTGTCAAATATGCTGTTAACCAATATCGTTTTGTTACATGTAAAATGGAAAGAAAAAAAAAAAAGGTCACCTATGTAGACGAGAACCTCCCAAATTAAAATCTTGAATAAGTATCTAAACTCAAATGTAAATTAATATTAAGCCGACTTCACAAATTGATAAAAGTTAATTATTGGATTTTAATAATAAGGTGAAGCTTGAATTATTCAAACTCGAGATATATAATGCAAAAACATCCACCCATTAATATGGGAGGGGAGATTATCTTCCAAAGCGTCCTGAATTGATAATTGAGCACTCGACTTATATTAAGTAGATATTAATAAGCCCTTGTACCCATTCCCCCATTTCTTTTTTTTTTTAATGGAGAGTAGATAATACAGTGGATGTGTTATCGGCAGCTCCAGTAACTCTCGCTTCTCCTTTTTTGTCCCTCAGTCCTCATGCAAATGAGTGATTTTTCTGACAAAAGGTGAAGAAAAAGCTACTTTAAAGGTCGGTAGTACTTGATAAACAGAAGTTTGAGATGTCGGAAATTTTTCTGTCTCTATGTCTATCCTTGTGGCCATGTCACTAGTAAGAGTGCTGGAGGTAAACGTTTTGTCTGGGCTCACGTTATCCGCCTGATAGTCAGGGACCCGAACCTTGGATTAACCACTAAGGAGGCTGTCCTATCAGCAGGCGCAAAGTACTGGGACTGCTGTATTGCCATTTGGTGAGTGGATCTGGACCATGCAGTAGTCTCTGCTGGGGCCTCTCAATGCCATACTAGTGGGTAGGCTTTACATGTGTTACAAAAAAAAAAAAAAAAAATTCTCCTGTCTTTTTCTCTCTTACTTTCCCTCTCTGTACTGCTCTAACCAAGTATGCTGACCTGTTCCACAAATCCCAAAACCTCAACATGAAACATCTTCAAAAAAAAAAAAAACTTGAATAAACCTAGAACCCCTTCTTCCAACGTAGACCCCTACTACCATGTCACCTTCTCCAACATCAGGGGTCTACGTTCCAACCTTCCAGAGGTTGAAACGCAATTACAGGAGACGACACTAAACATATTCTTTCTAAACGAAACTGGAATAGGGCCAACCACTTCCCTGGATGAGTTTATAATTAACGGATACTCTCTTAACATCTAAATCTGACCCCCAAGATCGCCATGGGCATGGAATATTTGCCTACATTAAAGATGGCTTCCTGTGTGGCAGGGATATCTCTAGAGAAGATCCTAATTTACCTTATATGTGCTTCCGGGTTGCACTTGCTTACACCACTGCATTTATATTTGCTCTCTATCGGCCCCACAACAGCGGAGTTACTATCTTTAAGAGCATATCTGAGAAAATAGACCACATCCTGTCTGCACACTCCTCGGCTAACATCCACATCTGTGGTGACTTCAACATCCGTAACGTGGAATGGCTGACCCACTCAAATAAGACGAACGATGAGGAGAGGTTCTGTCATGATTTTGCCATTGCTTATGACGTCACTCAGATTGTTCGTGAGCCCACCCGTGTGCCCGATACTACTGGTCAATATGCAAGCCTCCTAGACCTTTTTCTCTCAACTTCCCCTGAGCTATGTTCATGTTCCGTTCTTTCTCCTCTAGGATCCTCCGACCACTCTGTCGTATCAGTTAAGATAAAAATGAAATGTAATAAGTCCCCAGACGTACCCCTCCATCGTACTGTATACTGATACTCTATGGTTGACTGGGATAGCTTCCGTACATTTATATCTGATCTACCTCTGCATTCCATGTTTAAAAAGGATATGTCCTCTATAGTATCAGACCTGACCGAATGGTTAATTGTAGATTCATACCATCTAAAAAATTCCAACAAAACCCTACCAGCCAGCCATGGTTCTCCCAAGAATGTGCTGCTGCTATCGCGCACAGAAATCACTTTTTCCATAGCTACCAACGTAATAGATGCACTGAGACTAAAGCTGCTTTCAGGAACGCCAGCAACCCTTAAACTAGTGGGAATCAAGCCGCTGATCAGCTACTTTGGATTTAACAGACTGAGCATATAGCTCTCTTGCATTTTTTATTACTCTTTTACAGGGTTTTTTGCAATTATGTTTGTTGTTCCTTTGTTATTTATTTTTTCTAAAATCCGATTGCTGCATCGGAAAGGCCAGTTAAAAATACATAATATACTTTGTTATTTTCTTTAATTTAATCCCTTTTTTAGAATTTATTAGACAAAATTTAACTTTTATTTTACCGTGCCAATAAATATGATCATCACTGTATATATGTATATGTATATGTATGTATATTATATACACACACTCAAGATAAAATCAGGAGACGTGCACCATTCTTCATATAAGTCAATGTATAGCATTCCTGATGGGATTTTATTTGAGTTTCGAATACTATGCTATTTTTAATATTTAGTCTGGATTTACTTGTAGTGGGTACTATCCTGATGCAAGTTTGTCCTTACAAGTACAACGAGACAAAATACATTCGATATGTGTAAAATTTTTTACTGAATTGAAGGAATAATTATATTAGTGTGATGTGAATTTTGTATTTATTGTAAAAGAAAATATAAGTAAAACGTTAAATGTATTGTAAATTTATTGACACTTGTCTGGATAAATTAGTTTTGGATTTAAAATTAATTTTTTTTGCAAAATGCATTTGATGAGATGGGCATGATGATCTGGGTCCTGAACAAAAGCAGTTCATTGAGTACATTTTATGTTAAGGGCATTATGATTACACCAAATGCCATTTGGTGGGAAATTATGGTATTTACTCCCAAAGAGAAGCATATAATAAGCTGACAAATAGAACGGATGAAATTTAAAAAATGGAATATTTTTTAAGCGTTTTATAAATATATATATATATATATATATATATATAAAAGAAACTTTGTGTGTGCGCGTTCATTCCCTATGGACTCGAAAACGGCTGGGCTGATTTCTATATTTCACATGTATAACGAGACCGATACTGCACCAACCACACCGGGTGTCCTTAACCTCGTCGGATTCCACCCGATATGACAGGTGTTCTTTCGATTGTACATTGTCCCATCACAAGTTGGCCTGTTGATGGTCTTCATCCACTGTGTTTTCATGGTGGGGTGCTTTGCCTCTCGATCAAATAGTCTCCTACCCTGTGTAGGTAGTCTCCAGGTACATCAATCACTCTGCTGGTCCTTGCGGCTTACTGCAAAATGAAGAGTCCTCACCACAAACAAACAGAACTCTGGTTTTTAATAACAAACTATTTATTAATTTCATTACTTCATAACAGCTACTGTCTAAATTGAGGTGACTGACTATAGCAGTGAAACGATGTAAGACCAGACCAGTAAAGTCACAGATTTCCCATTAACACAGGCTAGTTAACATCATAACATCAGGCCCTGAGGGCTCCCAAATCGGGAGCGCTTGACCAGCCCAACTGTTCAGTTTGCTGGCTACAACTCTCTTTTTAGAATTCCTTTTTCTAAATCCAAACCCCTTTCCCCAGCTCTCCTTCAGAGAGTGGTTACAAACACCCTTTCTTTCTTCCTCTTAGAGCTTACTTGTCTTGTCCACTCAACACCTCTCTCTCTCTCTCTGTTCCCCTAATTTCTACTCCTCCTCTTCGAACTTTATCAAATTTTAACCCTCATTTGCACTGAGGTTTTTACTTATTATCAAATTAGGAGTGATTAGTCATTCCAGGTTGAACAATGCTTGGCGGCGACCCTTACCCTTGACCCCCATTTTAAGTTGTCAGCCTTAATCGTGGATCTCTTCATACCTCTCAGAGGTTTTAAAAACAACCTTTCATGTTAACAGATATATAACGACACTGAGATAAAAACAATTATTATTTGTTTTTTCTCTTTCTGACAAAATCCCATAGACATTTCTGTTTTGTCCCAATCAGACATCAACACCCT
This sequence comes from Euprymna scolopes, assembly GCF_053919585.1. Classification (NCBI taxonomy): domain Eukaryota; kingdom Metazoa; phylum Mollusca; class Cephalopoda; order Sepiida; family Sepiolidae; genus Euprymna; species Euprymna scolopes. The sequence goes on along the minus strand of NC_136482.1, from coordinate 8,967,816 downwards.
CTCTTCTGCCCTCTTTTCCTCTATCCCGTCCGGTCAAACATCCCCTCTCTCCGCAATATGCACCTCACTGCATGCATTCATGACACCAATAGTGTCATAATGTATCTGGCAGTGTTCTTAGATAGGTTTTGTATCAGCATATCTTCAATAAGTATCAATAATCAAAATAATTTGATGAAAGAAGGAACAAACGATTTTGACCAAAGTTAACACCTTACACAGCCTAACATCACAAGTGCATTTGAGAAGTTTTATTACCATACAAGCAGAAGGGCCTGGTATATAAAATTAACAGTATGTTCTTTGATATGACAGGGGCACATTTGAAATAATTGTCTCTAAGGCCGAATGGCACTATATTTAACTTTTTCATTTTAAATTCAAGCAATTATCACTGCACAAGCAAGAAGGGCAAGCATATAAAATCTGTTATATGACGGGTGCGTTCAAAATGATTGCATTTTAAACTTTAATTCAAATCATTATATATAAAAATATTATAAAATCAACAGTAGGCTCTCTACAGTGAAATGTAGACTACAATGTATTGTGGATTAAGTCACTGCGGGGAAGCATCTGAAGTTTCCTCCTGGTGCACCATGATAGGTCCCAACTAAAGCATGCAATCAATTTATTTGATTTAAAAATGATCAATTTTACCAATTTCGATGACAATAACAATATGGGTGTGTGAAAAATTTGTTAATCCTCATTTAATTCCAGGCTGCCTGTAGGGAGACCCGATGTCTCTCTCTCTCTCTCTCTATATATATATATATATATATATATATATATATATATATATATATATATATATATATATATATAGCAGAAGTACCCATCGTTAACTGGGTTCAAAAACGACCTACAGAAAATGGACTGTGATTGATGAAAGTATGATAGGTTATGAAAAGGAGGGGGCTGTAAAAAGATAGGTTTTGATATTCAAAAATTTTACCTTAAGCAAAATATGATGAAAGTAAAGATAATTTTCGCGAAAATATATTTTTTTTATATCAACTATGTTTCCATTCGTAGCCAAGAGTGACCAACAAAATGATGTTTCCTTACAAAGAGAAAATGTTATATATATAATAATATAAATATACAAGAAATAAATGTTACCATAGTCAATAAAAGTTATTTTTATGGTAGAAAAGTTCATTGGTTTGTATTTGTAAGTAGTTTGTAAAAAAAAAAATTTTTTTTTTTTAATTCACGAACCGGTTAAAAAAAAAATCAAAATGGTAGAAACTTTGAAATGGAGAGCCCCGTTTTCAATTTGAAGGAGGGGCACCTGAGCATTCTGTGTTAACAATTTAAGAGAGTTCCGTCAATGTAAGGAATATTTATAAACATATTTTAATGTTTTCCGTTATTTTGTGCTTGCGGAATATTCGATTATAGCATGTGCATAGTTTATATAAAAAATCATTTAAGTAGTTATCACCTCAAATTTCGTTTTAATTTCGGTTCGCTGAAATTATTTCAAGTAAAGAGCATTAAAAACTATTTCAAAACAAAAAAAATACATGAACTGAACTTTTATTGACTATGGTAACATTTATTTCTTGTATATTTATTTTTTCGGATAGTCGTTTGTTGGCTTCTGCTAAACACTCTTACTAAATAATATCAACGAAATATCGAAAAACAAAGAAACAAAAACAGTTTTGAAAAATAATAAAGCTTTACTTACTTTAGTAAAATAATCCGAAACAGCAAAATGGGATATTAAAAAAGTAAACACATAATTACTTTAGTTTTTTAAAGCAAAGAATCAATATAAATATGAATAAGAAGAAAATGGCGCCCTTTTCAAGCAGAACAGCTTCGTTTCAGTTTTACATTATTGAATAGTGTAGTATTGCGCCGTCGGATTCAGGGTTGTACTATTGTAATGTAAAGAACATGCAGAAAGGGTTGTAATCAACTGAATTCCTTCTAGTAAAGTGACAAAAAAAAAGCTTAAACAGATATATAAATAAAAATAAAAAGGTGATTTAAATGTTTTTAAAAAGACACGTAATCACGTGAGCAGGATTTTTTCCTTCTTTTGACACGATAACAAGTAACGTTCTTATTTTTTATTATTTATCTATTTATTTATTTTCAAAAGTGTGTCATGTGCAAGTGGAGAAGGAAAAAAACAGAGCTATGCAAAATTTGTGTTGAGAATTGTCTAAAGTTCCGACTTTTTTATTTTTGGCTTTCACTTTCATAAGAACGTGAATTTATGAGGTGAATTTATTCGACACAATATGATTCCAAAAAATAAATAAAAGCTAACGTGAATTAAGATTAAAGTTAAGGTATTATTGTGGACCCTCACCCCTTTTAAAAAGCCTGTTAAACTTTGTGACATATTTACATTCTATGGAGGTCAGACGCGAATGAACACTCAATAATTTTTATTATACCATATTTCTTCAAACTGAAACATAATTATCAAAGTATACTTACGCAACTAGATAGGAAGAGTCTTTGTTAAAGTTTGTGCCATATTTCCATGGAGTACAGGCGTGAACGCAGACCCCACAATTTTATTATACCATCCCTATTTAAGTTGAAACATACTTATCAAAGTATTCTTATGTATATCTATATCCAAAACCCTTGTAAACGTTTTTTTTTTTCATTTTTTATTTCCATACTTTGGGAGCCAGGCACGAACACAGACCCCACAATTTTTATGAACCACCATTCTGCCAGATCAAACATACCCATTCCTGATCCTCGATACATCTATCATTATATGCAATCAGTTTTTTTTTTAAATAGTCAACCATATAGGAGTCTATTCGTGACCAGACACACGCACTCACACAGACGTTCAGCTTTATATATATATATATATATATATATATATATATATATATACACACACACACACACACACCGAGAAAGCATTTGGACCACACAAAAAAACGCACAATCAATGCAACAACGAATAAGACTGCCCGGTATACTTTTCGAAATATCAAGAAGGAGCACTACGCTTTCGCTATATGGAAATATCACTTTCTCCCATGGGCCTATTTTCTACCCACCCGGATTTATAACCCCGAATGACATTGGACTCCTTCCGATAATGGACTACCCAGGTTGTATCAACTTCTCTTTTCATATAATTTTCTCCATATAACTATCCACAACCACTCAAACTATTTTTAATTGTGCTGAAAAGCAAAATAGCGTCTATTCGCAGCTGAACATTTTGCTAGCCGCATTTCATTTCCTCTTAAGGAAATTAAAATAACCCCTTCTATATATTTATTTGTCAAGCAATAAATTCTTAAATCGAAGATATGTCTCTATATGTTGTATGTTGGGTTTTTTTTTTTTTTTTTCAGAATTTAAAATTGAACCACGAAACTTATATATATATATATACACACACTTTTAGACAAACCTGAAAGCAATCAAAGATCGTTATAACATGTGTAGATTAGGGGACTTTTACAAAATGCGCACCAACTATAACAGGTCTGTTACAAGTCAACGGTCGAGCTCGGATAGCTACAAAATTCTTGCAATCCCACATTCACTAATCATAAAAGATCCAATGTGCAATCGGCAACTCAATTGATACGCTTTCTGTCGCTGTACAACGACCCTATCATAAAAGGGAGGATTTCCTTCGATCAGTTGATGTGTCATCACTGATGTTAAGAGTGCTAGAAAAGAGTGTTGTCGATGCTCATTCCAAAACGGAAGCAGACAGGAAAAAATAAATAAATAAATAAATCTGACACGTCCTTGTTTTGTTTTTTAGAATATGTATTATCAACAATGTCAATGCTGTGAAAGGGTCTTTCTGCTTGATAAAAGAATAATCGAAAGAAAAAAAATAAGAGGCAAAAAGAATAATGCAAAAAAAATAAAAAAATAAATAAATGAATAAAATAAAGTCAACAAGCTATGTCGCGCACGCTCTCTTTTCCTTTTTCTTCCTTTTTGTTTTTGTACCCAGGCCAATGGTAGAAATAAGAGGGGATCATACAATTTCACTTGTTATAAACTATTTATTAGTTTTATTTTTGGTTCTTTCTTTTTTGATTTCAATGCCCAAGTCGAACAAAATAAGTTTTTCGTCAGTTACACGGAAATGTCAATTAAAATTTGAGTTTTCAAGAATAGCCTGGTCTTCGTCCTTTTTCTTGGTGTTCAGTACTTTGGTATCTGAGTTAGTAATTTCCAGGATGCCTAGCAAATCTTCAAAATCTTGAAGATTTCATCGACCAGTCTACTTCACGCCCGAGATAATTGCGACCTTGCGCAACTCTTTGTGAACTCTGCAATAACTCGGCAAAAAACTCACTAGAACAGGCGTACAGTCTTACTTTATATTGATGGAGATGGTTGGGTCGGTGAGATGCAATCTTTGTCGTCTACCAATCGAAACCAATCACACAATTCCTTGCTAAAAGACAATTGGTCAACTGCCTCTTCTAGACTTCTTGCATATCAACCAAGCCTCAAAAACACTTGCTATTCTCATGATCCATTGATAGCTTAGGGTCATTGATGGAACTCTTATGACTTAGCCGGAAAGACATTTTTATCAACAATTTGAAATTTCAGGAGATTTGGTAATTCTCATTGATCGGAGAATCAAGTCTAGTCGAAACAACCATTGGTTCCTCGCTTTTCTTGTTCAATTTACTCCTCAGCCACATACAAATTATATATATATATATATATATATATATATATATATATATATATATCAATACTGATATATATACTAGTGGATAAATAGCTAATGTAATCAGGGTTCGTATTAGAAACAGTGTAATACTTCCATCTAATATAGAAAAGGCAAAATGTGGGTGTGTATTTGTATGTCTCACAAAAACTTTCGACAGAGGCAACGCACTCTTACAAGATGGGTATCATTTTAAAGCTCAACCCTTCAGGTGACAAATATAAAAAAAAATTGGCCAAAAACATTAATTCCTCAACCCTAAACTGGGCAGTTTTCTACAAGGAGGGGTCGTTTTTTTTTGCAAGTCATTATATCGGTTGGATTGCCTTCGCTTAATTTCAACATTCCAAACTTCCGGCCGGACTGTAGATGTCACATTTTTTTTTCCCTACCTCCTTCGTGTTACGGGTTTGAACCTACCTGCCTACTACCACTTTTTTTTTTTAAACACCTCTGCCTACTGTTGTTTTGATTCCCCCACCCACCCACTACTACCACTTCCTTCCCCTGGGTTCCTTACTACACACCCGAGCACCCCAGTTACTGGTGTTTTGACCGTCCCCTGGGGGTTCTTACTACACCACCTAATACCCGAGCAACGCTAGTTAATTATAGTAATTAGTTTGCAGGTAGAAGTCTGACTACACTTGGCCTATAGGGTCGAATCTGACGATGCTAGCCACACTGATAAGACACTTACCTATATTGGTGGTTTGCAAAGCTCTAACCAAGCAATGTCATCATATATTGTGCCTGCAACATGCAAATGGCATGTGTACATCTCAATTATGCATTAACAAATCAACAGATCAATATTGATTTCAATATTGATTTCCATTTTATAAAAAAAAGAATGTTACACACCATAATCTCATTTCAAATCTAATATATAAAGTAATGTCAGTCTATTTCTTGATTTTTTGCCATCAATAGCTTTCTTCAACAAAATCAATATTTAATTTTGGTTCGTCAGTTTTTCTTGTAAATCGTTGCAGACGGACAACTATGTAAAGAGAGGCAGAGAGAGACAACTAGTTGGAGAGAGGTAGAGAGAATAATATTTGAAGAGAGGCAGAGAAAATAATATTTGAAGAGAGACAGAAAGAAAGAGAGCATGAAAGTGCCAAGAACGCACGAGTATTCTTGTTGTTAAGCAATCCATCCAGTTCCAAAAGGGTAGGATTCACTTAGGTAAGCAGTTTGAACTTCTCGCAGAAGAAAATCTAAGAAAAACAAAAATAAAACCGAACACTTTCTCATTCAATGGCAAGCAAACTATTAAACAATGGTAAAGTATTGTAATAATAAATGGTAAGGCCGACACGAGTAGAATCTTCTCTTTGACCAAGCAGAGAAAGAGCAGCATGTTTTATTTTGTTTTTCTTTTGTCCACGTCATTCTCTCTCGACAGACTATCAGCAGATCCAACAAGACTCTTCACCACAGATGGCAACTTCTCGAAAAATCCATACAAGTAGATAACACAAAAATGTTGGAGACAAATGCTTCTGCAATGTTCTGACAAACAAGTGCGTGGGAGATGAAAGAACGCTGTTTCTGTAGAACAGAGAGACGGTATACGTCTACAAAGGTTGATGAAGCAGAGAGAGTACGGTGGTTGGTTGTACTCCAAAAACGGTAATCACTTCCCCATGATCTTCTTCTATTCTTATGCACAATCACTAAACATTTTTGTTACTGTTGTTGTTGTTGTTGTTTTTATTAGGAAGATATGGGAGCTTAAAATTTTCTTAGATTGATTCAAAATTATTTCATTTGTATACTAGAAATTTATTTGGTTGTTTTGTTTTCAGGTTATTCAATGTCGAATTCAGTAATTTTTGAAAAAATGATTTCATGCTTCAAGTTCTTTATATTTTGAAATATTTATTCATAGTTTTGTTTGGTTTGATTGTTTTGTAGAAGAAAATTGTTGCTTTTGTTTTTGCAGATCATGATTGAGTTTTGCAAAGAGAAATGAAAAATAAAATATCAACGTTTTGTGCATTTGAGATCGGAAAGCCTGATCTGGTATCACTAGGATATTAGAAATTGAGCTCCTGAGTGGTGATACAAGATCTAGAAATAAAGAGCAGTTTATTTCCTACTAGCATGGTTACTCGGTGTTGTTCAGGAGAAATGAACAACAAAATATAAGAGTCAAAAAGTGTATAAAATCTTTCTTTTAAAATTTCATTTCTATCTTCTCTCGGGAAACTTCAGGCGATAAAAAAATTCACTGATGAATTAGATAAGATTGAAAAAATTGCTTATTTTCTATACATCTATAAAAGTGAGAATGCGTATGTGTATGTGTGTGTGGACACTTCTCAACCTATATACTAAACGAATTTTGGATTTACAGACTTGAAATTTAATATATACGCTATTCAGACACGTGGAAAACTTAATTGGTTTTTATTTAAAAAAAAAAAAAAAAGGCTGCTAAGGGGTCAAAATTGAAAAATTGGGATGTGGGGGTCGTCGGATTTTATTTGTTTGTCTGTTAAACCATAGACAAAGTTGTTATTATACAAGTAGACCGCCCGGTATTGTCTGGTTATAAAATACACTTAAATAGATTTCGTATTTATCATTAGAGAGTCAATTTTCTATTGATTATTATATTGTACCCAATATTTAGAAGTGATTTCAAAAGAAAAAAAAGAAAACATGACTTAGGTGCCATCAGTTAGAATCGAAACCAAAACATTTAGAAAAACATTTAACCCTGCAGCGGTATTTGTTACCATATAATATAAGGACACACAGCAAAACTTTAAAAAATTAGCGCACTTGAACATATAACTGTATATTTGTGAATGCGTAAAGGATACAAATTAAGTTGACTTTTTTTTTTTTTTTTTTACATGATGGTCACCACTTATCAAGGCCCGGAAGCCACTCAGGGATAAGGGTTATTGCAAGTACAGTATGTTAGTGTGGAGATTTAATGAAGTGTTTACTTAAGAGGGCGGTTCATTAGGAATTTGTTAACGTTGGACTTGAACACATCCAAGTTGTAGTCAGGTGGAAAGCAGGCAGACAGAACAGAGTTCCACAGGCGTGCAGTTCTAAGAAAGAAGCTTTGTTCATGGAATCTACGTTTTGATTTAGGCACAGATAAAGAGTGGGGGAAACTTTTCACAGTGGATTCAGCTAGACGAGTGTTTTACGTGAAGGATTGGCGAGGGGGGACCAGAGATTGGCGAGGGGGGGACCAGAGACAAGCACCTGCCATGGAAATAACGATAAAACAAGGATAGGCTCGCAACGTCTCTTCTGTGGGAGAGAGGTTACAGGGTAGAGAAGAGGGCATCACCCACTAAGCCATGAAGTCTATTTTGTACTCTGTCAAGGCAGGATAGGCTGTTTTTAGCAGCTCCTGCCCAGATATGGCAGCAGTATTCCATCCTTGGACATACTTGGCTTTTATATAGATAGAGAATTGGATCAGTAGTGAGATATCTTCTGGAGCGGTAGAAGGGTCCTACCATCTTTCCAGCGACCTTGGCAACAGACTTGATGTACGTGTACCATTTCAGATCAGGAGTAAAGGACAAACCCAGAAGCTTGTCAAAACATGGGGCTTTTCCTAGACGAGATCCCTCCATTTCAATTGATGCCAGATGGGGATCAGAGCGTTGATGATGTAAAGATAGGAGTTTGGTTTTAGATGCATTAAAGGTAACCAGCCACGTTACACCAGCCAAGTTTCAATTTCTGTTTTTATCGGCTAAAAAACAAATCAAATTTGTTCTACAGGCCCGACCCCCCCCCATCCATGTCAAGTTTCAAAAAATTGACAGACAGAGACAGGATCATTTTTATGATATATACAGATAGAAATAACCATAGAGAAACAAAATAGAAAAAAGTTTATTAGAAATTAATGAAAAAAGTTAAGAAAATTCAGGTTATTTTGTGTACTCATCAGATAAGAATCCTTTGAATTTGAGTTGATAAAAAGATTGATAATTTTTAGTTACTTTGATTCTGATTTGGCGAAGGGGTAGCTCCAGACAAGATATGAAACCATTCGATGTCAGGAACGAAAAAGAAAATAAATAAAAAATACTACTTCAAGGTCAAAAACTAGACAACGATAAATGTTAGATGGATAACTTAACTTAGAAAACAGCCATTCTTCCTTTTTTGTCAGAAACATCGCTCATGGAATATGAGAACTAAGGGATAAAATAAGGAAAACTAGAATTATGAGGTTGCTGAAAGTTAATTTAACATCCACTTTCTATTCTCCTCAAAAATTTACAAAATACACTATGCTGAAAATTGGGTTTAAAGGGAAAAAAACTCTACAGAATCGGTAAACGTTTGGTCCGCATTAGACATCTTTCTCTTCTCTCCCTTCCTCCTATCCTTTTCCCCTTCTTTTTCTTTTTACTCTCATCTTTCGTCTCCCTTTTTCTTTTACTTTACGTCATTCGATTGTCAAAGAATCCCATAAAGACAAAATACACACATGAAGTGTGCTCATTGAAAAGACAGTCACATACAAGAAAGTTATTTCGGATCAATGAAACCACGGTGAAGTCCGACTGTGGAATAAACCTTCTTCATCTCAACAAGGGGTGTAGTCAGCTAACTATTAAGAACCCAGGCTGGTGTCTCACAAGAAGGACTTTACGCATTCAACAAGCAAGCAAATTAATATTGGATTTATTGAATGTGAGATCATCTATAATAATTTCCACAATCAAATAATGCTGCAGCTCACACAAACCGTAAAAGCTTCTGGGCTTGACCATTACTCCTGATCTTAAATGGAACACGTATATCAAATCTGTTGCCAAGGCCGCTGGAAAAATGGTGGGATCTTTCTATCGATCCAGTAGATATCTCACTGCTGATGCTATTCTCTACCTATATAAGAGCCAGGTACGTCCAAGGATGGAATACTGTTGCCACATCTGGGCAGGAGCTGCTAGAAAGGACTTGTCCTGCCTTGATAGAGTTCAAAATAGACTTCGTAGCCTCGTAGGAGATGTCCTTTTCTCCTCCTTGCAACCTCTATCTCACAGAAGAGATGTTGCGAGTTTGTCTCTGATGTATCGTTATTTTCATGGAAAGTGTTCAACTGAGCTTCAATCTATGGTCCCCCCTCGCCAAACTTTCACAAGAAACACTCGTCTAGCTGTAAACACTATCAATAATTTCCCCCACTCTTTATCTGTGCCTAAACCTAAACGTAGATTCCATGAACAAAGCTTCTTTCTTAGAACTGCACGCCTGTGGAATTGTCTTCCGTTTTCCTGCTTTCCGGCTGACTACAATATGGTTGTGTTCAAGTCTAAAGTAAATAAGTTCTTGATGAGCCGTTCCATATAAGTTATTAAATTTACCAAATTTTCATTACTAATGATTACTATATTGACCAATTTCTACTGTACACTCTTTAACCCTTATCCTTGAGTGGCCTCTGGGCCTTGATAATGTGGTGATGCCTATGTAAAAAAAAAAAAAAAAAGGCACAGACTGAAAGTAGAATCCTGAGTTTGGATATGTTCTATTGTTGAGCCCAAATGAGGGCGAAACTCTTGTTTAAGGCATCCAGTCTACGGCTTTCATGGTTTGTATGAACTGCAGTGTTGTCTGATTGTGGAACAAATTATTATCATCTCACAATCAAATATATATATATATATATATATTTACTATAATAATTAAATACCTATAGACACTAGTGGTTCATCCTTTCAGGAATCATCAGTGCAGGGTTTCACGATTAACGCCAGTCGAGAGACAACAGGCAACAGAAGTCATGTCTGGCTTCATTAGCAAGGACCTGAACCACTTGGCTACCGACAACTGCAAGAGATACAGTTGAAATTAAACGTTTATTCTTTTTAAATGCTTTTAACGTCAGTCAGAGTGACCTAGTCATATAATGACAATGTATGCATATGAGCTAAGTTGACCGACTTTATTACAACTGAAAGTGCTCAACGATAAGAAACAAGTTTCTTAAAAGGATGACATAATTTATTTATTTAAAAATATTATAGATAGAAATAGATATTTCCAACTACAATATTTTTAAATATTTTTATATCGACTAGCATTTCATGCTTACGCAATCATTAGTATAGGAAGTGATAATTACTGCTGGTCGGGAGATTTGAACCTAGTCACAAAGTCACCCTTGACTTTGTAGGTTAGCATCTTACTTCAAGACCACCGGTAATTAACACAAGAATTGAAGGAAAGTGCCTATAAATGCCACATCTGTGAACATTCAGAGTAAACAGTCAGGGAGCATTCAACAACTGGAAGTTAGAATGCTGCATTCACACTAAAATGGACGCATATATATTATATATACACAGTTGTATATTCATAGGATTGAGAGATTTTCTTTTCAATAGACTCTGCACCTCTTATGATGTATATGATTAAAAAAAAAAAGAAGAATTTCTGTAATATTTAATTCCGTGAATTTGTTGCTAAACACAATAACAGATATTCTTGCTAATTAAAAGATCATGTGGGATTTTCATCTTTACATGAGTGACGACAAAAACAAGCGGTGAATTACACCAGGCATCCATTTTTTCAAAAAAGCGTGACAAAAAATTTTCAGCTTTATGTGCAACCCTTCCAATTATGTAGCCCAAAAGAATATGTATTTAATTCTACTTATTCGCGAATTCGAACAATAACAGGTACGCCTGGGATATACAATTGCGAATTTACCCAACTTGTGACAAAAATGAGAACTGATATCAACTTCACTTAAGGGGTGCAGTTTCTTTAAAATGCCTAACGCAGATCCCCCAAATTATTATGCTCCTTTTGTAACTCCTTCAATCATGTAGTCATGAAAGCTTGACTGTGACCCTCTGCTTGGTACAGTTGTAGTGCTGCTCTCTGGGAGCAGTTTTTAGAACTAGATCGATGACTAATATGCTGTCAGTAAGAAAAAACATTTAGCATTGTCATCGAAATGTAAATCTCAAGGGAAGCAACTCTTGCAAATGCAGTTTTTTTTAATCCAAAACAAATGGAGAAATATTAGAATATGAAAGTATACAGAACTGGATTATGTGTGTATATATATATACATATATATATATATATATAAACAAATAAAAAAAAATACTGCAGAATATTTAGCCATTCAGAATTAAAGTTATGCCCGGGGGGTCAGCAGTTCCACAAGTTTGCAATTCTTGGAAAGAAGCTACTGGAATTGGAGGCCGTATTACAATGAGGAATCAAAACAGTGAATTGATGGAAACCACTAAATCAAAGGAACTGGAACAAAGAAATCAGAGAATAGACAATTTATAGAAAAGACTGAGAGTAGCAACATCACGTTTGTGAGAGAGAGGCTAAAGAGAAGAAGGGGTAGTGCTACAATTGTTATGGCATCTTTTGTTTATTAAATTGTTACATGAGAATACAGAATAGTTAACAAAGCTCCCACCACCATCCTATGTTAAGAATAGGTTTCTAAATAATTTTATTTCAGTACAGTTCATAAACTGCAGAAGTACTCATCTTTCTTTAAAAACTTCTCTACCTCTTTGTATTATCTTTCTCTCTCTCCTGCCTAGCCAAGAAAGATTTCCATATTCTGACCAAAGAGAACAGATGATACACTGATTCTAAATGGAAAGCAAAGAAAGTGTATTTCAGTTTGAGTTTCACACTAAAGGATTCTTTAGGGATTTTATAAAGGATTCTTTAGGGATTTTATAAAGGATTCTTTAGGGATTTTATAAAGGATTCTTTAGGGATTTTATAAAGGATTCTTTAGGGATTTTATAAAGATTCTTTAGGGATTTTATAAAGGATTCTTTAGGGATTTTATAAAGGATTCTTTAGGGATTTTATAAAGGATTCTTTAGGGATTTTATAAAGATTCTTTAGGGATTTTATAAAGATTCTTTAGGGATTTTATAAAGGATTCTTTAGGGATTTTATAAAGGATTCTTTAGGGATTTTATAAAGGATTCTTTAGGGATTTTATAAAGATTCTTTAGGGATTTTATAAAGGATTCTTTAGGGATTTTATAAAGGATTCTTTAGGGATTTTATAAAGGATTCTTTAGGGATTTTATAAAGATTCTTTAGGGATTTTATAAAGGATTCTTTAGGGATTTTATAAAGGATTCTTTAGGGATTTTATAAAGGATTCTTTAGGGATTTTATAAAGGATTCTTTAGGGATTTTATAAAGATTCTTTAGGGATTTTATAAAGGATTCTTTAGGGATTTTATAAAGGATTCTTTAGGGATTTTATAAAGATTCTTTAGGGATTTTATAAAGGATTCTTTAGGGATTTTATAAAGGATTCTTTAGGGATTTTATAAAGGATTCTTTAGGGATTTTATAAAGATTCTTTAGGGATTTTATAAAGGATTCTTTAGGGATTTTATAAAGGATTCTTTAGGGATTTTATAAAGGATTCTTTAGGGATTTTATAAAGGATTCTTTAGGGATTTTATAAAGATTCTTTAGGGATTTTATAAAGGATTCTTTAGGGATTTTATAAAGATTCTTTAGGGATTTTATAAAGATTCTTTAGGGATTTTATAAAGATTCTTTAGGGATTTTATAAAGATTCTTTAGGGATTTTATAAAGATTCTTTAGGGATTTTATAAAGATTCTTTAGGGATTTTATAAAGGATTCTTTAGGGATTTTATAAAGATTCTTTAGGGATTTTATAAAGGATTCTTTAGGGATTTTATAAAGATTCTTTAGGGATTTTATAAAGGATTCTTTAGGGATTTTATAAAGATTCTTTAGGGATTTTATAAAGGATTCTTTAGGGATTTTATAAAGATTCTTTAGGGATTTTATAAAGGATTCTTTAGGGATTTTATAAAGGATTCTTTAGGGATTTTATAAAGATTCTTTAGGGATTTTATAAAGATTCTTTAGGGATTTTATAAAGGATTCTTTAGGGATTTTATAAAGATTCTTTAGGGATTTTATAAAGGATTCTTTAGGGATTTTATAAAGATTCTTTAGGGATTTTATAAAGGATTCTTTAGGGATTTTATAAAGATTCTTTAGGGATTTTATAAAGGATTCTTTAGGGATTTTATAAAGATTCTTTAGGGATTTTATAAAGGATTCTTTAGGGATTTTATAAAGGATTCTTTAGGGATTTTATAAAAGATTCTTTAGGGATTTTATAAAGATTCTTTAGGGATTTTATAAAGATTCTTTAGGGATTTTATAAAGATTCTTTAGGGATTTTATAAAGATTCTTTAGGGATTTTATAAAGGATTCTTTAGGGATTTTATAAAGATTCTTTAGGGATTTTATAAAGGATTCTTTAGGGATTTTATAAAGGATTCTTTAGGGATTTTATAAAGATTCTTTAGGGATTTTATAAAGATTCTTTAGGGATTTTATAAAGATTCTTTAGGGATTTTATAAAGGATTCTTTAGGGATTTTATAAAGATTCTTTAGGGATTTTATAAAGATTCTTTAGGGATTTTATAAAGATTCTTTAGGGATTTTATAAAGATTCTTTAGGGATTTTATAAAGATTCTTTAGGGATTTCGGAGGGGGCATAATCGCCCATTTAAAAATTAAAATGATTCAGGTTTGCTTAGAATGTGATCCATATAAGCAAAGTTCTGTGACTTTCAATTTCTTCTTAAGTCCCCTTATGCTTTAGCCTTAAATTTAAGTTTTAATCTCCATAAGAATGGTGTAAAACTGCTCTGTTCAGGGGAATTCATTTCACACATCCTAGGATGAGTATTGTTCTAGTTAAAAATATATAGCAAAAAAAGCCTTGGCAAAACAAACATTGATTAACTCACATCTATATATATAAAAGGCAAAAATCGGTGTGTATGTATGTATGTATGTATGTATGTATGTATGTTTGTTTGTAACGCTAAAACTTTTGAAAGACGGAACCAGAGTTGACAAATTTGGTATCATATTGCACCTTGATCACCCGGATGACAAATATCGAAATTTCACGTCAAACGGACCAGTAGAAAGGGGTCAACTGATCGTTTTTCTCCTAGGGGGGCCCCCCAAAAAACCTGTCATTTTACCGTTATTCAATACGTGTCACGTGACGTGACGTCAGCTCAAACTTTTGACAGACACAACCAAAGTTGACAAATTATGTATCATATTGAACCTTGATCACCCGCATGACAAATATCGAAATTCCACACCAAACGGACCATTAAAAGGGGGTGAACTGATCATTTCTCTCCTAGGGGGGCCCCCCAAAAAACCTGTCATTTTAATGTTAATATTACATAATCCAAAAACGCTTAGTCATGTCACGTGACGTGACGTCAACATCCAGTAATGGCGAACAAATGTAAACAAACACTTTGTTTTACCGATACTTTTGTAATTTCTCTTCTGCTTTGTTCTAGAGATTATTAAACTCCATGACAATGTCTCCAACGTATTTAACTGGTTAAAAATAGTATTTATACAAGAGTTTTAACGAAAAATATCAGGAAAAAATGTACAGGAATAAAAAAAAATTCAGCTTTCAAAATATTCGTCGATAAAAAAACCGATCTTTATATTTACGCTAGCCATTTTGTATATTACCACGTGACCTGCTATCTCTTAAACTGGAGGGGGGGGATCCACTTGAATCCAACAAAACCAGTAATTTTTTTTTTCTATTATATATACATCATTTTCTATAAAATTAAGTGTAGACTTTATAATTAAAACAAAAAATGTTATTCATACTAAAAAAAAAAAACGCTTAGTCATGTCACGTGACGTGACGTCAACATCCACTAATGGCGAACAATTGTACCTATTTACTATGCCTCCCCACGGGACAGAGTTAGACACCAGGGTCGTTTTTTAACGTGGAGAAAAGGTACAAAAATAAAAATTGTCTCAGTCGTGGAGGATTTCTCCTCCACCGAAAGAGAACAAGAAATAGAAGTGCAGCATCTGAAGAACAGATACTACACTTTGATCTTGACCAAAAGGCCAAGAATGCGAACAATTGTAAATAACAACTTTTTTCACAAAACCAACACCGTCTTTCTTTTTTTTTCTCTCTCTTTCTCTCTCTCACCCACTTACTCTTCCCTCTCTCTCACCCTCTTTCTCTTGACGTCACACCACTGTTAAACTGTGGGGGGGGGGAACACATTCCCAGGCATTATCTCCTATAGATGCACATTTTATTAGAAATTCAGCTTTCAAAATATTAGACGATAATAAAAATATAAAACCAACACCCTCTTTCTCTTTTCTCTCTCTCTCACCAACTTACTCTTCTCTCTCTCTCACCCTCTTTCTCTTGACCTCCTACTACTGTTAAACTGTGTGTGTGTGTGGGGGGGGGGAAGAGGCAGCTTGAAAACCAACAAAAACAGTGCACAGTTTCCCAAGCATTTGGGGTGGGAAGGGGGGGAAGAAGCCGAGCGCACAGTTTCGTGTGAGAGAGAGATAACAATTCTCAACCTATATAATCAACAAATTTTTTATCTACAGATTTGAAAGTTTGTATATAGGGTATTCAGACATATGGAAATATATCTAGCATAATCTATCTATTATATCTATAAAAGTGAAAATGTGTGTGTGTGTGAGGTAGCCAGAGAGAGAGAGAGAGAGAGAGAGAGAGAGAGAGAGAGAGAGACAACAATTCTCAACCTATATATTCAATACATTTTTTATCTACAGATTTGAAAATTTGTATATAGGGTATTCAGACATATGGAAATATATCTAGCATAATCTATCTATTATATCTATAAAAGTGAAAATGTGTGTGCGTGTGTGTGTGTGTGTGTGTGTGTGTGTGCGTAAGAGAGAGAGAGAACAATTCTCAACCTATATACTCAACGTATTTTTATCTACGGATTTTAAACTTTGTATATAGGGTATTCAGACATATAGAAATATATCTAGCATAATCTATACATTATATCTATAAAAGTGAGAATGTGAGTGTGTGAGAGAGAGAGAACAATTCTCAACCTATATATTCAACAAATTTTTTACCTACAGATTTGAAAATTTGTATATTGGGTATTCAGACATATGGAAATATATCTAGCATAATCGATCTATTATATCTATAAAAGTCAGAATGTTTGCGTGTGGTTGTGTGTGTAAGGTTGCGAGAGAGAGAGAGAGAACAATTCTCAACCTATCTATTCAATAAATTTGTTATCTACAGATTTGACCATTTGTATATAGGGTATTCAGACATATGGAAATATATCCAGCATAATCTATCTATTATATCCATAAAAGTGAGAATGTGTGCGTGAGAGAGAGAGAGAGAGAGAGAGAGAGAGTAAGTACAATTCTCTCCCTATATATTCAACAAATTTTTTATCTACCGATTAGAAAATTTGTATATAGGGTATTCAGACATATGGAAATATATCTAGCATAATCTATCTATTATATCTATAAAAGTGAGAATGTGTGTGAAAGAGAGAGAGAGAGAACAATTCTCAACCTATATATTCAACAAATTCTATCTTTACAGATTTGAAAATTTGTATATAGGGTATTCAGACATTTGGAAATATATCTAGCATAATCTATTATATCTATAAAAGTGAGAATGTGTGTGTGAGAGAGAGAGAAAGAACAATTCTCAACCTATATACTCAACAAATTTTTTATCTACAGATTTAAAAATTTGTATATAGGGTATTCAGACATATAGAAATATATCTAGCATAACCTATCTATTATATCTATAAAATGACCATGTGTGTGTGTGAGAGAGAGAGAGAGAGAGAGTCAGAGAGAGAGAGAGAACAATTTTCAGCTTGTGTGTGTGTGAGAAAGAGAGAGAGAGAAAGAGAGGAAGGAAAATTCTCACCCTATATATTCAACAAATTTTTTATCTACATATTAGAAAATTTGGATATAGGGTATTCAGACGTATGGAAATATATCTAGCATAATCTATCTATTATATCTATAAAAGTGAGAATGTGTGTGTGAGAGAGAGAGAGAAAGAGAGAGAGAGAGAACAATTCTCAACCTATATATTCAACTAATTTTTTATCTACAGATTTGAAAATGTGTATATTGGGTATTCAGACATATGTAAATATATCTGGCATAATCTATGTATTATATCTATAAAAGTGTGAATTTGAGTGATGGAAAGAGCAAAAAATTCTCAACCTATATAGGTTGAGAATTTTTTGCTCTTTCCATCACTCAAATTCACACCTATAAAACCTATAAAAAAAAAAGCATATATAAACCTATAAAAGTGAGAATATGTGTGAGAGAGAGAGAGAGAGAGAACAATTCTCAACCTATATATTCCACACATTTTTGGGCACAGATTTAGAAATTTGTATATAGGGTAGGCAGACATATAGAAATATATCTAGCATAATCTATCTATTATATCTATAAAAGTGAGAACTTGTGTGTGTGTGTGTGTGTGAGAGAGAGAGAGAACAATTCTTAACCTACATACTCAACAAATTTTTTACCTACAGTTTAGAAAATTTGTATATAGGGTATTCAGACATATGGAAATATATCTAGCATAATCTATCTATTATAACTACAAAAGTTAGAATGTGTGTGTGAGAGAGAGAGAGAACAATTCTAAACCTATATATTCAACAAATTTTTTATCTACAGATTTGAAACTTTGTATATAGGGTATTCAGACATATGGAAATATATCTAGCATAATCTATCTATTTTATCTATAAAAGTGAGAATACGTGTGTGTGAGATAGCGAGAGAGAGAGAAAAAGAGAGAGATAAAAATTCTCAACCTATACATTCAACAAATTTTTTATCCACAGATTTGAACATTTGTATATAGGGTGTTCAGACATATAGAAATATATCTAGCATAATCTATCTATTATATGTATAAAAGTGAGAATGTGTGTGTGTGTGAGAGAGAGGACAATTGTCAACCTATGTATACAACAAATTTTTTATCTACAGATTTCAAAATTTGTATATTGGGCATTCAGACATATTTTAATATATCTGGCATAATCTGTCTATTATATCTATAAAAGTGAGAATGTGTGTGATAGAGAGAGAGAGAACAATTCTCAACCTATATACTCAACAAATTTTTTATCTACAGATTTGAAAATTTGTATATAGGGTATTCAGACATATGGAAATATATCTAGCATAATCTATTATATCTATAAAAGTGAGAATGTGTGTGTGTGTGTGTGAGAGAGAGAGAGAGAGAGAGAGAGAACAATTCTCAACCCATATACTCAACAAATTCTTTATCTACAGATTTTAAAATGTGTATATAGAGTATTCATACAAATAGAAATATATCTAGGATAATCTTTCTATTATATCTATAAAAGTGAGAATGTGTGTGTGTGAGCGAGAGAGAGAGAGAGAGAGAGAGAACAGTTCTCAACCGATACATTCAACAAATTTTTATATATAGGGTATTCAGAAATATCGAAATATATCTAGCATAATCTATTATATCTTTAAAAGTTAGAATGTGTGTGTGTGAGAGATAGAGAGAACAATTCTCAACCTATGCACTCTACAAATTTTTTATCTACAAATTAGAAAATTTGTATATAGGGTATTCACACATATGGAAATATATCTAGCATAATCTATCTATTATATCTATAAAAGTTAGAATGTGTGTGTGAGGTAGCCAGAGAGAGAGAGAGAGAGAGTAAGAACAATTTTCAACCTATATATTCAACAAATATTTGATCTACAGATTAGAAAATTTGTATATAGGGTATTCAGACATATGGAAATATATCTAGCATAATCTATCTATTATATCTCTAAAATTGAGAATGTGTGTGTGAGAGAGAGAGAACAATTTTCAACCTATATACTCAACAAATTTTTTTATCTACAGATTTGAAAATTTGTATATAGGGTATTCAGACATATGGAAATATATCTAGAGTAATCTATCTATTATATCTATAAAAGTGAGAATGCGTGTGTGTGTGAGAGAGAGCGACACAGAACAATTCTCAACCTATATATTCAACAAATTTTTTATGTACAGATCTGAAATATCACATTTGTATAGAAGTAGAAATCTTGATACCTACTCTGATACCTAATAAAAGAAAGGACACTCTTTAGGGCGGATTTTGATTATAACAAGTCACTAATTAGAAATTATAATAAACATTCTAATAATTTAAGAATTTTACCAAAATAAAATTGCATGGTAATCACCCAATTTCTGCCACAAAATTTTGATTGGCAGAACTCATAAACATAAAATATATATTTTCTAATTTCATCTTTTTTTTTTCTTTTTACATAATCTGGTTTGATGTTTTCCCAAATATTCAAATCACTATATTTTGCTGCTTAATATCAAATACAGTAACTGAGTTATTTTTATGCATCAAACAATTACATTTTCTCATTCATCCAAACTAATCACTGAACATCAATTTCATATTTTCTTCACTAAAATATTACTGTGCTTGATGTCATCAAGTGGAGCGGATCATTTTTTTTTCATTTGTTCACACATTTTTCCAATTTATATATATTTTGTTAAAGATTCTTAGCCTATGTCATTGCATACCAATCTGTTTATTAAAAGTTAAGGTTCACTGTAAACACATATGTTACACCAAAATAAAAACGCTTCAGATAATGTCTTGATATTCAATTCAGTTTCTCACATGACATCTTATGAAGTTAGTAGAAATGTTACAGACTTTTGAATCTCAAACACTTTCAATACTGTGCACTGATATTTTCTTTTTTGCAATATAAGCACATTCATGATTTTTTTTACAAACGTTAAAAACTTTCACATTGTGTAGCAATATACTGAAACAATTATAAAAATATTTGTTTTTATTTTGAATGATGCAGGGCATCTGAAGAGAGATTTTTCTAACAAAATGAAAGTATAATTTTTAGCAATAGGTATCTAGGAAAAGGCCACTACATCTTCTATATATATAAAAGGCAAAAATCGGTGTGTATGTATGTATGTATGTATGTATGTATGTATGTTTGTTTGTAACGCTAAAACTTTTGAAAGACGGAACCAGAGTTGACAAATTTGGTATCATATTGCACCTTGATCACCCGGATGACAAATATCGAAATTTCACGTCAAACGGACCAGTAGAAAGGGGTCAACTGATCGTTTTTCTCCTAGGGGGGCCCCCCAAAAAACCTGTCATTTTAACGTTATTCAATACGTGTCACGTGACGTGACGTCAGCTCAAACTTTTGACAGACACAACCAAAGTTGACAAATTATGTATCATATTGAACCTTGATCACCCGCATGACAAATATCGAAATTCCACACCAAACGGACCATTAAAAGGGGGTGAACTGATCATTTCTCTCCTAGGGGGGGCCCCCAAAAAACCTGTCATTTTAATGTTAATATTACATAATCCAAAAACGCTTAGTCATGTCACGTGACGTGACGTCAACATCCAGTAATGGCGAACAAATGTAAACAAACACTTTGTTTTACCGATACTTTTGTAATTTCTCTTCTGCTTTGTTCTAGAGATTATTAAATTCCATGACAATGTCTCCAGCGTATTTAACTGGTTAAAAATAGTATTTATACAAGAGTTTTAACGAAAAATATCAGGAAAAAATGTACAGGAATAAAAAAAAAATTCAGCTTTCAAAATATTCGTCGATAAAAAAACCGATCTTTATATTTACGCTAGCCATTTTGTATATTACCACGTGACCTGCTATCTCTTAAACTGGAGGGGGGGATCCACTTGAATCCAACAAAACCAGTAATTTTTTTTTTCTATTATATATACATCATTTTCTATAAAATTAAGTGTAGACTTTATAATTAAAACAAAAAATGTTATTCATACTAAAAAAAAAAAAACGCTTAGTCATGTCACGTGACGTGACGTCAACATCCACTAATGGCGAACAATTGTACCTATTTACTATGCCTCCCCACGGGACAGAGTTAGACACCAGGGTCGTTTTTTAACGTGGAGAAAAGGTACAAAAATAAAAATTGTCTCAGTCGTGGAGGATTTCTCCTCCACCGAAAGAGAACAAGAAATAGAAGTGCAGCATCTGAAGAACAGATACTACACTTTGATCTTGACCAAAAGGCCAAGAATGCGAACAATTGTAAATAACAACTTTTTTCATAAAACCAACACCGTCTTTCTTTTTTTTCTCTCTCTTTCTCTCTCTCTCTCACCCACTTACTCTTCCCTCTCTCTCACCCTCTTTCTCTTGACGTCACACCACTGTTAAACTGTGGGGGGGGGGGAACACATTCCCAGGCATTATCTCCTATAGATGCACATTTTATTAGAAATTCAGCTTTCAAAATATTAGACGATAATAAAAATATAAAACCAACACCCTCTTTCTCTTTTCTCTCTCTCTCACCAACTTACTCTTCTCTCTCTCTCACCCTCTTTCTCTTGACCTCCTACTACTGTTAAACTGTGTGTGTGTGGGGGGGGGAAGAGGCAGCTTGAAAACCAACAAAAACAGTGCACAGTTTCCCAAGCATTTGGGGTGGGAAGGGGGGGAAGAAGCCGAGTGCACAGTTTCGTGTGAGAGAGAGAGAACAATTCTCAACCTATATACTCAACAAATTTTTTATCTACAGATTTGAAAGTTTGTATATAGGGTATTCAGACATATGGAAATATATCTAGCATAATCTATCTATTATATCTATAAAAGTGAAAATGTGTGTGTGTGTGAGGTAGCCAGAGAGAGAGAGAGAGAGAGAGACAACAATTCTCAACCTATATATTCAATACATTTTTTATCTACAGATTTGAAAATTTGTATATAGGGTATTCAGACATATGTAAATATATCTAGCATAATCTATCTATTATATCTATAAAAGTGAAAATGTGTGTGTGTGTGTGTGTGTGCGTAAGAGAGAGAGAGAACAATTCTCAACCTATATACTCAACGTATTTTTATCTACGGATTTTAAACTTTGTATATAGGGTATTCAGACATATAGAAATATATCTAGCATAATCTATACATTATATCTATAAAAGTGAGAATGTGAGTGTGTGAGAGAGAGAGAACAATTCTCAACCTATATATTCAACAAATTTTTTACCTACAGATTTGAAAATTTGTATATTGGGTATTCAGACATATGGAAATATATCTAGCATAATCGATCTATTATATCTATAAAAGTCAGAATGTTTGCGTGTGGTTGTGTGTGTAAGGTTGCGAGAGAGAGAGAGAGAACAATTCTCAACCTATCTATTCAATAAATTTGTTATCTACAGATTTGACCATTTCTATATAGGGTATTCAGACATATGGAAATATATCCAGCATAATCTATCTATTATATCCATAAAAGTGAGAATGTGTGCGTGAGAGAGAGAGAGAGAGAGAGTAAGTACAATTCTCACCCTATATATTCAACAAATTTTTTATCTACAGATTAGAAAATTTGTATATAGGGTATTCAGACATATGGAAATATATCTAGCATAATCTATCTATTATATCTAGAAAAGTGAGAATGTGTGTGAAAGAGAGAGAGAGAAGAGAGAGAGAGAGAGAGAGAACAATTCTCAACCTATATATTCAACTAATTTTTATGTACAGATCTGAAAATTTGTATACAGGGTATTCAGACATATGGAAATATATCTAGCATAATCTATTATATCTATAAAAGGTAGAATGTGTGTGTGTGTGTGTGTGTGTGAGTGAGTGAGTGAGTGAGAGAGAGAGAGAGAGAACAATTCTCAACCTATATACTCAACAAATTTTGTATCTACAGATTTGATAATTTGTATATAGGGTATTCAGACATAAGGAAATATATCTAGCATAATCTATCTATTATATCTATAAAAGTGAGAATGTGTGTGAAAGAGAGAGAGAGAGAGAACAATTCTCAACCTATATATTCAACAAATTCTATCTTTACAGATTTGAAAATTTGTATATAGGGTATTCAGACATTTGGAAATATATCTAGCATAATCTATTATATCTATAAAAGTGAGAATGTGTGTGTGAGAGAGAGAGAAAGAACAATTCTCAACCTATATACTCAACAAATTTTTTATCTACAGATTTAAAAATTTGTATATAGGGTATTCAGACATATAGAAATATATCTAGCATAACCTATCTATTATATCTATAAAATGACCATGTGTGTGTGTGTGAGAGAGAGAGAGAGAGAGAGTCAGAGAGAGAGAGAGAACAATTTTCAGCGTGTGTGTGTGTGAGAAAGAGAGAGAGAGAAAGAGAGGAAGGAAAATTCTCACCCTATATATTCAACAAATTTTTTATCTACATATTAGAAAATTTGGATATAGGGTATTCAGACGTATGGAAATATATCTAGCATAATCTATCTATTATATCTATAAAAGTGAGAATGTGTGTGTGAGAGAGAGAGAAAGAGAGAGAGAGAGAACAATTCTCAACCTATATATTCAACTAATTTTTTATCTACAGATTTGAAAATGTGTATATTGGGTATTCAGACATATGTAAATATATCTGGCATAATCTATGTATTATATCTATAAAAGTGTGAATGTGAGTGATGGAAAGAGCAAAAAATTCTCAACCTATATAACCTATAAAAGTGAGAATATGTGTGTGAGAGAGAGAGAGAGAGAACAATTCTCAACCTATATATTCCACACATTTTTGGGCACAGATTTGGAAATTTGTATATAGGGTAGGCAGACATATAGAAATATATCTAGCATAATCTATCTATTATATCTATAAAAGTGAGAACTTGTGTGTGTGTGTGTGTGTGTGTGAGAGAGAGAGAGACAACAATTCTTAACCTACATACTCAACAAATTTTTTACCTACAGTTTAGAAAATTTGTATATAGGGTATTCAGACATATGGAAATATATCTAGCATAATCTATCTATTATAACTACAAAAGTTAGAATGTGTGTGTGAGAGAGAGAGAGAACAATTCTAAACCTATATATTCAACAAATTTTTTATCTACAGATTTGAAACTTTGTATATAGGGTATTCAGACATATGGAAATATATCTAGCATAATCTATCTATTTTATCTATAAAAGTGAGAATGCGTGTGTGTGAGATAGCGAGAGAGAGAGAGAGAGAAAAAGAGAGAGATAAAAATTCTCAACCTATACATTCAACAAATTTTTTATCCACAGATTTGAACATTTGTATATAGGGTGTTCAGACATATAGAAATATATCTAGCATAATCTATCTATTATATGTATAAAAGTGAGAATGTGTGTGTGTGTGAGAGAGAGGACAATTCTCAACCTATGTATACAACAAATTTTTTATCTACAGATTTAAAAATTTGTATATTGGGCATTCAGACATATTTCAATATATCTGGCATAATCTGTCTATTATATCTATAAAAGTGAGAATGTGTGTGATAGAGAGAGAGAGAACAATTCTCAACCTATATACTCAACAAATTCTTTATCTACAGATTTTAAAATTTGTATATAGAGTATTCATACAAATAGAAATATATCTAGGATAATCTTTCTATTATATCTATAAAAGTGAGAATGTGTGTGTGTGTGAGCGAGAGAGAGAGAGAGAGAGAGAGAGAGAGAACAGTTCTCAACCTATACATTCAACAAATTTTTATATATAGGGTATTCAGAAATATCGAAATATATCTAGCATAATCTATTATATCTTTAAAAGTTAGAATGTGTGTGTGTGAGAGATAGAGAGAACAATTCTCAACCTATGCACTCTACAAATTTTTTATCTACAAATTAGAAAATTTGTATATAGGGTATTCACACATATGGAAATATATCTAGCATAATCTATCTATTATATCTATAAAAGTTAGAATGTGTGTGTGTGAGGTAGCCAGAGAGAGAGAGAGAGAGAGAGTAAGAACAATTTTCAACCTATATATTCAACAAATATTTGATCTACAGATTAGAAAATTTGTATATAGGGTATTCAGACATATGGAAATATATCTAGCATAATCTATCTATTATATCTCTAAAATTGAGAATGTGTGTGTGAGAGAGAGAGAGAGAACAATTTTCAACCTATATACTCAACAAATTTTTTTATCTACAGATTTGAAAATTTGTATATAGGGTATTCAGACATATGGAAATATATCTAGAGTAATCTATCTATTATATCTATAAAAGTGAGAATGCGTGTGTGTGTGAAAGAGAGCGACACAGAACAATTCTCAACCTATATATTCAACAAATTTTTTATGTACAGATCTGAAATATCACATTTGTATAGAAGTAGAAATCTTGATACCTACTCTGATACCTAATAAAAGAAAGGACACTCTTTAGGGCGGATTTTGATTATAACAAGTCACTAATTAGAAATTATAATAAACATTCTAATAATTTAAGAATTTTACCAAAATAAAATTGCATGGTAATCACCCAATTTCTGCCACAAAATTTTGATTGGCAGAACTCATAAACATAAAATATATATTTTCTAATTTCATCTTTTTTTTTTCTTTTTACATAATCTGGTTTGATGTTTTCCCAAATATTCAAATCACTATATTTTGCTGCTTAATATCAAATACAGCAACTGAGTTATTTTTATGCATCAAACAATTACATTTTCTCATTCATCCAAACTAATCACTGAACATCAATTTCATATTTTCTTCACTAAAATATTACTGTGCTTGATGTCATCAAGTGGAGCGGATCATTTTTTTTTCATTTGTTCACACATTTTTCCAATTTATATATATTTTAAAGATTCTTAGCCTATGTCATTGCATACCAATCTGTTTATTAAAAGTTAAGGTTCACTGTAAACACATATGTTACACCAAAATAAAAACGCTTCAGATAATGTCTTGATATTCAATTCAGTTTCTCACATGACATCTTATGAAGTTAGTAGAAATGTTACAGACTTTTGAATCTCAAACACTTTCAATACTGTGCACTGATATTTTCTTTTTTGCAATATAAGCACATTCATGATTTTTTTTACAAACGTTAAAAACTTTCACATTGTGTAGCAATATACTGAAACAATTATAAAAATATTTGTTTTTATTTTGAATGATGCAGGGCATCTGAAGAGAGATTTTTCTAACAAAATGAAAGTATAATTTTTAGCAATAGGTATCTAGGAAAAGGCCACTACATATGTTATAAGTTCCAAATTTCCACAACCTGGCAAATACTGGTACATGCTAGCAAATTTAGATTTGCAATTACAGAATATGATTCTAATTTTTTCCTTTGCTCTTTATTCTAACACTACACTAAGTTTACTGTGTTATTTCGCTACAGTTGATATTGTGTAGAACAATAAGAAAATCATAGTGAACAATGCATTCAACAAAATTTCACACACATTTCTAGATACCTATATCTAATAAGTTCAAAAGAAAGGACACACTTAGGGAGGTATTTTGGTGGTCAAGTCACTAAAAAGAGATTAGCTGGTTTCCCGGCATAGCCTAGGATATAATAAAGATTGACTGAAATACATGTTCTAGCTGGTTTCTAGGCGTTGCCAGGGATGTAATATAGACACATTATGTTGTATATTACCTGTTCTCTTCTCCCTAAGGTAAAACAATTTCATATACATGCTGTAAATTACCTATGCTAGGGATAAAACATGAACAATACCAGTCCTAGGGTAGATAAAACAAATAATACATAGAGATGAAAGATTCCTCTCCCCTAAGAATCAAACATATGTTCAATATCTGCTTTTGTTTTTTCATTGTTTATACGGTCCCGAGCAACGCCGGGTAGCCCTGCTAGTCTATATATATAAAAGCCAAACGTCTGTGTGTATGTATGTATGTTTGTTTGTAATGCTAAAACTTTTGAAAGACGGAACCAAACTTGACAAATTTGGTATCATATCGAAGCCCCATCACCCGGATGACAAATATCGAAATTTCACGTCAAACGGACCACTAGAAGTTGGTCAACTGATCAGTTATCTTCGAGGGGGGCCCCCAAAAAACCTGTCATTATCTATATATATAAAAGACAAATGTTTGTTTGTAACGCTAAAACTTGAGATGAAAGATTCCTCTCCCCTAAGAATAAAACATGTTCAATATCTGCTTTTGTTTTTTCATTGTTTATACGGTCCCGAGCAACGCCGGGTAGCCCTGCTAGTTTAGTATAAGAAAAAGTAATGCGCTAAATGTTGCCCCATCCTCCACCATGGTTGCTATCAAAAAATATTTAAACAAAAAAAATATGTAGTAATTGTCTGTATTTTTGAGATGAGTTGTTTTCATTGATTGAAATTGTCGGACTGACTTCCTCATCTTGGTTGTTATTGTCACAACGTTTCGGCCGTTTTGCCCTCCGGCCTTTGTCAGGTGAACGGTTTGTTAGGAGTCTCGAACCCAACCCTTTATCATTATTACGAGTGGTCCTAGACGTTGTATCAAAGTTTACAGTTACCCAAAGGTGCTGAGTTCAATCCTGAACGAAGGCAGTGAAAAAGTAACATTGAAAAACAGAGAATCAGCAACTATGTCCCAAAGCCTAGCTGGAGTCCGAACACAGTACCCCCGTAATAATAATAAAGGGTTGGGTTCGAGACTCCTAACAAACCGTTCACCTGACGAAGGCCGGAGGGCAAAAACGGCCGAAACGTTGTGACAATAATAACCAAGATGAGGAAGAGTCCGACAATCTCAATCAAAAAAAATATGTGTTCCCATTTTGAGTCCGAGGTTGAAAAAGAATACATCAACTTCATGGGTGTGTCCCATGTATTTTATATAATAGACTAATAAGATTACATGGCGTTGCCCGGGACAAAAGAGTAACATCTTTCTATTAAAACTTCTATCTCTTTATTTCTCTCTTTCTCTATCCCCACTTCAGTTTTTCCTTCCCTTTCCCCAAATCCGCTTTTCTTCTGTGCATTCCTCTTTCGCACACACACACACAGAATTTGAATCCTTATACAGGGGGCTGTCAGGACCATCTGGCATGAGAATACTTTTTTCTACAAGTAACCCATGACTAAATAATCAAAACCACATAATATTCACAATGGCTCATATGCGGAATGGTGCATCTAAGTGATGTTGCTGATAGTAACATCATGAAGCTGGATACTCTACCAGACTAGAAGAATTCCAGTAAAACCAAGAGACCACAAGAAAAATATACTATAACATTTTTAAATGGTCAATCGGGGAAAGGAATATTATGTTCTGAATTTCTTTACTAATTAAACATTTTAGAGGTAAAAGAAAATTTAATAAAACACTTGAATATCTATGCATCATATATATAAAAGAAAATTTAAAAAAAAAACAAAAAAACTTGACTATCTATGCATCACATATAGAGATCAAGTGTTAACCTCAAAAAGGTGTCTCTTGATTTCTCAGAACTTTGACTAAAATAAAATGAAACAAGAAACAAACAAAACTTTATAAAATAGACTCCTTATTGTATTAGTTAATATTTTCTTTCAAACATAGTACATAATACTGAAAAACGACTCTCCTAGACGAAACTTGACCCAGTAGAGCTTCCGAGAATAAATAGTTTTTTTCCTAAATTTCAGATATTGTTCATCCAGAGCAATGATGGGCAAGACAATACCAACTTTGTAGAGGTTTGTTTTGTATTCTTTAACTTTTAGCTGAACATACAAACACACAGACAACTGTCCTTTATAAATTACAAGGGTCATTCCAAAAGTAAAGTATTTCTTCTTAACCAAAAAAATTGAAGAGCTACAAATACAGTAGTGGTATCATCAAAACTAACACCTTTTTGTGTTCCCAAATGTATTTTTCTACATAGTCACCAGCATTCTCAGTGCATCTTTGCCAATAATTCAATGACGCATCTCTACTTCTGATGCACGTCTATGAATGGGGTTGTTTTCTTAGTCTAATACCATCAAAACTGCAACAGAGAGATGAAACTTTCAAGCCATGATTGCATAGGTTCAGTCATCATAACAATGCAATTGGCAATCTCCTTCTGATCCATTCGAACGGAATAAAAAATTGAAGGCATTATTTTTTGGAAAGCGCCTTGTAAAAGATCCATGGTATGTAAGCATGTAAATTAATCCGGGGGTGATCGTTAGAAAAACAAGGAATTTGAGATTGCAAATTTTAGTTTAGATTTTATTACATCTGGCTAATTCATTTATTTGATTTGTACGGACAACATTTTGAGCATCTGTGAGTGCATTGTAAAATTAATCTTTGAAAATTTTATAAAAGTTTTTCTTTGTAGAAATAAAATACCTTTTCTATCAACCATTCTGTATTTTGGCAGATAAAAGAAAAAAGGTGAGGGGCTTAAAAGTTAAATTTAATTATTATGATACTGTTTGGTTATTAAATTATTAATTGAAGAAAATTGTTACAAAATTAACTTTGTTCAATAACTTCTGAAACTTTTAATCTCGGTACATACGAATTTGCTGACAATTTTAAAGCCAGTTTAAATGGTTCGACAGATTGAATGCTTCAGATTTATTTTAAAGAGTCACAAAATAACTTCTTTTTCTACTATAAAATAAAAAACAAGAAAAAAATTCTCATAGTATCCTTTAAAAAACGCCTGACCTGTTATAGGGAGGATCCTGGGTCAAAGTAATTAGGTTAAAATCAAAAGAAATATAAAATGCCACTGTTACATAAATGAACAACGTTTCCCTTTGCTTTATTGTATGTAAATGAGTCGCAAGTGTCAGAATACGGTTGGACCCATGTCCAGAATTCCCCTATATTAAAAAACAAAAGTAAAGAAAAATCTGCACGATATAAATATCTGTGACAAAAAGAAAATATCACACACCAAAAATCACGCAATTTGATTTTTTATAAAGAAAATCATTTTTTGAGAAAATTTGAGTTTTTTCAATGTCTCCATGTTAAAAATGGCTTTCTAAATAAAACCTTGCAAATTTGAATTATTTGAAGTTATCTCCCTCGTTTTCAGCCTGTTGTCTCAATATCATCACTGTTCCCTCAGCTACAAAATATGATTTTTGCATTTAAAAATAAAAAATACTTGATCAATTTACGTGATTGTTTTTTTATTTTCTTTCCACCACGTACATCATACAGATTTTTCTTCTTTTTTTTTTTTTAATATAGGACCAATTCTGGACAAGCACCTACAGTTCTTTTTGTTGGTTGTGGAAAAGTTTGAAAAAATGCTGATTCAAGGAACCTGTTTAGGAATTGCAAGGTAAAAAATCAGGGAAGTCACACTAATAAAATACAAGTTTTTTTTGGGGTGTTTCTCATCCCTCAGTATATCCACCCCACCACTTCCCGCTTCCCAGACATACACACGCAATTCCCGGATTTAATTTTCCAGGGGAAAAATCCAAGAGAGATGGTTATCTTTCCTGAGAATGACAAGAGACACGCGCACACATACACAGAAACTCTTTCCGTCTCCATAGATTTTGTTGTACTCAGACGATACAGGAGGGCGACAGAGACTAATCGATGATGGACGAAGACGAATAATTCCTGTGTTAGGGTTAGTCTGATGGTGTTATTGTAAAAACAGCATACTGCATCTGGATCTCCTGGGTGGAGGGGTGGGGTCGCAGAAGGAATAAGGTTCGCACAAAGAGTGAGGGATGCTGAAGAACTAGGATGCGTGAGATTGGATGCTCGGAATGTTGTCGTTAATTATTGTAGAAGATTTTCAGACAGCGTTTTCTGTGTTGTTGCTGTTGTTGTTGTTGTTGAGGGTTTACTTTTGGGGGGGTATTTCTACAGCATCACGAAATGTTTTTGTTTTGTCTACCCCCTCCCTAGATTCGCTGCTCTGAAACAAAATTGAATATTAAGTTTTTCAGAAAAGAAAAAGTATTTGAGTGAATACTTTGTTTACAAGGACTTGATTTTTTTCTTTTCAGTTATAAAAATTTTCCGTTGTTGTTATAATGATGATAATAATAATAAGTTGTTCTAATGATGATAATAATAAATTGTTGTTATAATGATGATAATAATAAATTGTTGTTATAATGATGATAATAATAAATTGTTGTTATAATGATAATAATAATAAATTGTTGTTATAATGATGATAATAATAATAAGTTGTTATAATGATGATAATAATAAATTGTTGTTATAATGATGATAATAATAAGTTGTTATAATGATGATAATAATAAATTGTTGTTATAATGATGATAATAATAATAAGTTGTTATAATGATGATAATATTAATAAGTTGTTATAATGATGATAATCATAAATTGTTGTTATAATGATGATAATAATAATAAGTTGTTATAATGATGATAATAATAAATTGTTGTTATAATGATGATAATAATAAATTGTTGTTATAATGATGATAATAATAAATTGTTGTTATAATGATGATAATAATAAGTTGTTATAATGATGATAATAAATTGTTGTTATAATGATGATAATAATAAATTGTTGTTATAATGATGATAATAATAAATTGTTGTTATAATGATGATAATAAATTGTTGTTATAATGATGATAATAATAAATTGTTGTTATAATGATGATAATAATAAATTGTTGTTATAATGATGATAATAATAAATTGTTGTTATAATGATAATAATAAATTGTTGTTATAATGATGATAATAATAAATTGTTGTTATAATGATGATAATAATAAATTGTTGTTATAATGATGATAATAATAAATTGTTGTTATAATGATGATAATAATAAATTGTTGTTATAATGATGATAATAATAAATTGTTGTTATAATGATGATAATAATAAATTGTTGTTATAATGATGATAACAATAAATTGTTGTTATAATGATGATAATAATAATAAGTTGTTATAATGATGATAATAATAAATTGTTGTTATAATGATGATAATAATAAATTGTTGTTATAATGATGATAATAATAATAAGTTGTTATAATGATGATAATAATAATAAGTTGTTATAATGATGATAATAATAAATTGTTGTTATAATGATAATAATAATAAATTGTTGTTATAATGATGATAATAATAAATTGTTATAATGATGATAATAATAAATTGTTGTTATAATGATGATAACAATAAATTGTTGTTATAATGATGATAACAATAAATTGTTGTTATAATGATGATAATAATAAATTGTTGTTATAATGATGATAATAATAAATTGTTGTTATAATGATGATGATAATAAATTGTTGTTATAATGATGATAATAATAATAAGTTGTTATAATGATGATAATAATAATAAGTTGTTATAATGATGATAATAATAAATTGTTGTTATAATGATGATAATAATAATAAGTTGTTATAATGATGATAATAATAATAAGTTGTTATAATGATGATAATAATAATAAGTTGTTATAATGATGATAATAATAATAAGTTGTTATAATGATGATAATAATAAATTGTTGTTATAATGATGATAATAAATTGTTGTTATAATGATGATAATAATAAATTGTTGTTATAATAATGATAATAATAAATTGTTGTTATAATGATGATAATAATAAATTGTTGTTATAATGATGATAATAATAATAAGTTGTTATAATGATGATAATAATAAATTGTTGTTATAATGATAATAATAATAAATTGTTGTTATAATGATGATAATAATAAATTGTTGTTATAATGATGATAATAATAAATTGTTGTTATAATGATGATAATAATAAATTGTTGTTATAATGATGATAACAATAAATTGTTGTTATAATGATGATAACAATAAATTGTTGTTATAATGATGATAATAATAAATTGTTGTTATAATGATGATAATAATAAATTGTTGTTATAATGATGATAATAATAAATTGTTGTTATAATGATGATAATAATAATAAGTTGTTATAATGATGATAATAATAAATTGTTGTTATAATGATGATAATAATAAATTGTTGTTATAATGATGATAATAATAAATTGTTGTTATAATAATGATAATAATAAATTGTTGTTATAATGATGATAATAATAAATTGTTGTCATAATGATGATAATAATAAATTGTTGTTATAATGATGATAATAATAAATTGTTGTTATAATGATGATAATAATAAATTGTTGTTATAATGATGATAATAATAATAAGTTGTTATAATGATGATAATAATAATAAGTTGTTATAATGATGATAATAATAAATTGTTGTTATAATGATGATAATAATAATAAGTTGTTATAATGATGATAATAATAAATTGTTGTTATAATGATGATATTAATAAATTGTTGTTATAATGATGATAATAATAATAAGTTGTTATAATGATGATAATAATAAGAGGTTGTTATAATGATGATAATAATAAGTTGTTATAATGATGATAATAATAAATTGTTGTTATAATGATGATAATAATTGTTGTTATAATGATGATAATAATAAATTGTTGTTATAATGATGATAATAATAAAATTGTTGTTATAATGATGATAATAATAATAAGTTGTTATAATGATGATAATAATAATAAGTTGTTATAATGATGATAATAATAAATTGTTGTTATAATGATGATAATAATAAATTGTTGTTATAATGATGATAATAATAAATTGTTGTTATAATGATGATAATAATAAATTGTTGTTATAATGATGATAATAATAATAAGTTGTTATAATGATGATAATAATAATAAGTTGTTATAATGATAATAATAAATTGTTGTTATAATGATGATAATAATAAATTGTTGTTATAATGATGATAATAATAAATTGTTGTTATAATGATGATAATAATAATAAGTTGTTATAATGATGATAATAATAATAAGTTGTTATAATGATGATAATAATAAATTGTTGTTATAATGATGATAATAATAATAAGTTGTTATAATGATGATAATAATAATAAGTTGTTATAATGATGATAATAATAATAAGTTGTTATAATGATGATAATAATAATAAGTTGTTATAATGATGATATAATAAATTGTTGTTATAATGATGATAATAATAAATTGTTGTTATAATGATGATAATAATAAATTGTTGTTATAATGATGATAATAATAATAAGTTGTTATAATGATGATAATAAATTGTTGTTATAATGATGATAATAATAAATTGTTGTTATAATGATGATAATAATAAATTGTTGTTATAATGATGATAATAAATTGTTGTTATAATGATGATAATAATAAATTGTTGTTATAATGATGATAATAATAAATTGTTGTTATAATGA
The DNA here is from genome assembly GCF_053919585.1 of Euprymna scolopes. Taxonomy (NCBI): domain Eukaryota; kingdom Metazoa; phylum Mollusca; class Cephalopoda; order Sepiida; family Sepiolidae; genus Euprymna; species Euprymna scolopes. The sequence goes on along the minus strand of NC_136482.1, from coordinate 8,932,915 downwards.
TGATAATAATAAATTGTTGTTATAATGATAATAATAAATTGTTGTTATAATGATGATAATAATAAATTGTTGTTATAATGATGATAATAATAAATTGTTGTTATAATGATGATAATAATAAATTGTTGTTATAATGATGATAATAATAAATTGTTGTTATAATGATGATAATAATAAATTGTTGTTATAATGATGATAATAATAAATTGTTGTTATAATGATGATAACAATAAATTGTTGTTATAATGATGATAATAATAATAAGTTGTTATAATGATGATAATAATAAATTGTTGTTATAATGATGATAATAATAAATTGTTGTTATAATGATGATAATAATAATAAGTTGTTATAATGATGATAATAATAATAAGTTGTTATAATGATGATAATAATAAATTGTTGTTATAATGATAATAATAATAAATTGTTGTTATAATGATGATAATAATAAATTGTTATAATGATGATAATAATAAATTGTTGTTATAATGATGATAACATAAATTGTTGTTATAATGATGATAACAATAAATTGTTGTTATAATGATGATAATAATAAATTGTTGTTATAATGATGATAATAATAAATTGTTGTTATAATGATGATAATAATAAATTGTTGTTATAATGATGATAATAATAATAAGTTGTTATAATGATGATAATAATAATAAGTTGTTATAATGATGATAATAATAAATTGTTGTTATAATGATGATAATAATAAATTGTTGTTATAATGATGATAATAATAATTGTTGTTATAATGATGATAATAATAATAAGTTGTTATAATGATGATAATAATAAATTGTTGTTATAATGATGATAATAATAAATTGTTGTTATAATGATGATAATAATAAATTGTTGTTATAATGATGATAATAATAATAAGTTGTTATAATGATGATAATAATAAATTGTTGTTATAATGATGATAATAATAAATTGTTATAATGATGATAATAATAAATTGTTGTTATAATGATGATAATAATAAATTGTTGTTATAATGATGATAATAATAAATGTTGTTATAATGATGATAATAATAAATTGTTGTTATAATGATGATAAATAATAATAAGTTGTTATAATGATGATAATAATAATAAGTTGTTATAATGATGATAATAATAATTAGTTGTATAATGATGTATAATAATAAGTTGTTATAATGATGATAATAATAATAAGTTGTTATAATGATGATAATAATAATAAGTTGTTATAATGATGATAATTAATAATAAGTTGTTATAATGATGATAATAATAAATTGTTAATGATGATAATAATAAATTGTTGTTATAATGATGATAATAATAAATTGTTGTTATAATG